>NW_012101932.1:4850262-4889654 GCF_000951045.1 Mandrillus leucophaeus | reverse complement strand
ATATTATTATTATTTTGAGATGGGGTCGCACTCTGTCTCCCAGGCTGGGGTCCAGAGGTGTAATCTCGGCTCACTGTAACCTCCACCTCCCAGGTTCAAGCAATTCTCCTGCCTCAACCTCCCGAGTAGCTGGGATTATAGGTGCCTGACACCACACCCAGCCAATTTTTGTATTTTTAGTAGAGACAGGTTTTACCACATTCGTCAGACTGGTCTCGAACTCCTGACCTTAAGGAATCTACCTGCCTCAGCCTCCCAAAGTGTTGGATTACAGGGCTGGGCCACCACACCGGCCTCTGTCAGATAAATTATTATTTTTAAACGTATCTTAGAAACTATGCATCTGTTTATTTTACAGTTGAAATGCACTAGAGTTCTCAAGAGGTTGCATGACACAAAGCTTATTAGGGTTAGAGGCAGCACACTGTGTCTGGTTCCAGCTCTTTCTGGCATGTCCCTCCTTTATCTCTCATAACCACCAAACGTTGCCAGTTCTTCTGTGGTCAGATTCAGTCCCGCTTTCTCTAGTCCCACTGCCCTCGCCCCAGCCGGCTCTCCCACCTCCCGCCTCTTTGTGGCCCTTGGCATCCCCTCCAACCCATTCTGCCTGCTGCTGTCAGGATGATCGTCCTACGACTTCACTTTCATCTGGCCCCTCCCTTGTTTGGGCGTCTCTAAAGCCTACGTGTTCCTTTCCAAATCAAATCCAAACTCCTCTGTCTACTTTTCAAATCCTCCTGAAAGCCAGCCCCAGCCTATTCCCCACTCCTCCCAGTGCTGAGGCCTGCATCTGTCCTGTTCCCTACTATGATATACTTCTCGCTGGTCCTTGCTTTTTTTAAAACATTAGGTTAGGCTCTCCTCTCCCCTCCTGCTTTTCCTTCTTCCTTTCTGATTACTTAAAAAAGAACTTCAAAGACTGTCTTAAATTTCATTTTCTTCTTCTTATCACTTCTCATTATCTAATATGATATACTTTACTTCACTTATTCAAGTATTTGTTTTTATTTATTTAGTTTTTTGAGATGGAGTTTTGCTCTTGTTGCCCAGGCTGGAGTGCAATGGTGCGATCTCAGCTCACCGCAACCTCCACTCCTGGGTTCAAGTGATTCTCCTGCCTCAAGCTCCCGAGTAGCTGGGATACAGGCATGCGCCACCATGCCCGGCTCGTTTTTGTATTTTTAGTAGAGACAGGGTTTCTCCATGTTGGTCAGGCTGGTCTGGAACTCCCGACCTCAGGTGATCCACCCACCTCAGCCTCCCAAAGTGCTGGGATTACAGGCGTGAGCCACCGCACCCGGCCATGTATTTATTTTTTTAAGAAACGAGTTCTCACTCTGTCACCCAGGCAGGAGTGCAGTGATGCAATCGTAGCTCACTGCAGCCTCAAAATCCTGGGCTCAAGCAATCCTCCTACCTCAGCCTCCCAAGTAGCTGGGACTACAGGTGTTCACCACCATGCTTAGCTACTTTTTAAAATTTTTTTGTAGAAATGGGATCTTGCTTTGCTGCCCAGGCTTGTCTTGTACTGCTGGCCTCAAGAAATCCTCCTTGGCCCCAAAAGCATAGTGATTACAGGCATGAGCCACTGCACCCTGTGCTGTACTTCATTTATTCGTCCTGTTTATTGTCTGTCTCTCCCCATAGAATGGAAGCTCCACAATAGCAGGGACTTTTTTTGGTTTTTGTTTGTTTGTTTGTTTTTTACTATTTTGTTCACTGCTATAGTTTCAGGGCCTAGAATAATATTCAATAAATATTATTGAACAATATTCAATATTTAACATATTCGATATTGAACAACATTCAATAAATATTTGAATCAATAAGTGAAATTTCATTTGGTCTATAAAGTTCTCCCTCGCACTGCTTTTTTTTTGCCTGCAAATACCTATACGTTTTGGTCTGTTTAGTGCTTAATCAGGCCTTAATTGTTTCATGTGTTTTGTTTTGTTTCTGTGTTGTAGGATTGTTGTGTTTGTGTGTGGATGTCCAACAAACTTCCTTCCCCACTTGTTCTAGAAATATACCTGTCACCTCATCCCACCTAACGTTTCCCCCAGACCACAGAGGTGAACACAAGGCCCAGGTTGGGTCAATGACAGAACCCCAATACCCTGGCCACACAGAATGGCCAAGAATGAGTATTTGACCCATCCAAGGAAAGTTCGAGGCCTTTCCCAAGACTTAACCTTTCAGGTTCCTCTAGCTTGTCCTTTCATTCCACAAGCTAAAAAGTTCTCCTTTTTGCTTAAGTTGGTTTGAGTTAGGTTTCTGTCACATGTAACATAGAAAGTCTTTGTCTCGTACTTTATATTTTTTAATTTTCAGGCCAATACATGCATTTGATTGAATATAGACTTACTTCATATTCTAAGCTGTAGGTAATTCAATACAGTTATTTTCCCCTGCTATGCACATAATAATTGCATGAAACAGTGCATCTAATACTTGATTATGTGGCCCAGCATAATCTATATGAGCAACATAAGATAATAGCAATGTCAGTAGTGATGGAGGGAAAAAATAGATGCAAAAGTCTACTTTGAAGTAGAGTACAGAGTATACTTCTTATGGTTCCATTTTCCAGGTGGAAGAATTTGGACTCAAAGAAAGCAAGCATCAGTTCTGGGTTTAGTAGGGGCTTGTTGCAGCTTTATAAGCTCTGTAGTCATGTCAGATCTGGGTGAATTCTGATTCAGCTTTTTAATAGCTTGGCCAAGTTACCTACCACCGTACTTCCATTTTTATCATTCCACATAAGTGAAGATAATAACCACTTATTTCCTAGAACTGTTTGAGGATTTTTTTGAGATAATGTATATAACTGGAGACAGAGCTTAAGGCAAAGGCTTGTGTACTCACATTTTTATGGGGGAGTGCAATCCAGGAAATCATGTGTGGGGGTTAAAGGGCAGACAGGTCGGGAAGGAAGGGGACAGACATGCCAGAGTGCATCATCAGGAGAGCAACAGCTCTCTTCCAGGTACAACAAAGCCTACCTCTCTGCACTTCAGGGTGCATGACCTAATCTTTCTAGAAGCTGACCCAGGAGGCTCCACAATGTGAGCCACAAAAAGTCATCAGCATTCCCTGCCTGCCTCTCTGCAGTCTGCAGCATGATGGGCTGGCCAGATGAACGCTTGCAAGAGCATGGGCACCAAGAGATATCACAGAATCTCACAGCTCAGTGGCAACCAGAAGTCCCAGAGCAGGAAAGGGGAGGTCCATGCAGTGTGAATTGAGGTAGTGGCAGATCATGAGTGACATGAGGAATTGCAAATAGCTGCTGCAACTGGACCAGCCTGCTAAGCAGGTGGAACACTGCAACAGCATGATCCTGCCAGACGGCAGCAACAAGCCTCCTTCCTACCAAAACAAAATGTTTCATCTGCAGTCTCCAAGAATGCAGCTGCTGCTGGGCCCTCTTGGTCATGAGCAGAAAACCATGGTTGCAGAAATCTAGGGGGCCCCCTAAGCTGCCAGAACAGTAACCGTGCCTATTATGGGGGCCTGAATTGGAAGATGCTCCCATAGTGTCAGTTTCCTTCCTCTCTTAGGAGGCTGAAACATGGAAGGCCTTCAGCTCTGACATAATGAAAATGAAATTCTATTAAGAACAAGCAATGAGAGATGGCTTAAGTTGACTAAAGGGGATGTTAGCTTTAATATTGTGAAGGTGACCGAAACCATATTAGTGAAGAACTCACAGGATAAAAGAAACCTCAATATATAAATATAAGTGTTTTACTTTACTAATTTTTTTAAGAAATGGAGTCTCACTATGTTGCCCAGGCTGGACTTCAACTCCTGGGCTCGAGCAGTCCTCTCCCCTCATCCGCTCGAGTAGCTAGGAATACGGGCAAGAGCCACCGCACCTGGCTAAACATGAGTGTTATGACTGTCCTTGTTTTCTCTAGTCAGTGGCAGGTGAGCCATCCATTTGGGTAATATTGTTGACCACACACTTGCCAGCATTGCCCCTTTCTAAACACCAAATGGACCCATGATTTATACCTGTCTGTGTCTATGCTCAGTTTCTCAGACACTTGACTTCTGGGGGTGAGTCTCTAATGCATCGATGCCTTTTGAATGTCTATAATGGGTTGGGGCTTCCTGAATTCTTATTTTTCTATTGAAACTTTAGAGCTACTTCCTTACCCACCTCTGTCAGGGCTGGCCACTCTTTAAGAATAGCCTCCAGAGACTGGGCGCAGTGGCTCACGCCTGTAACCCCAGCACTTTGGGAGGCCGAGGTGGATCACCTGAGGTCAGGAGTTCGAGACCAGCCTGACCAACATGGAGAAACCCCATCTCTACTAAAAATACAACAAATTAGCCAGGCGTGGTGGCACATGCCTATAGTCCCAGCTACTTGGGAGGCTGAGGCAGTAGAATTGCTTGAACCCAGGAGGTGGAGGTTGCAGTGAGCCAAGATTATGCCACTGCACTCCAGCCTGGGCAACAAAAGTGAAACTCTGTCAAAAAAAAAAAAAAAAAAAAGAATAGCCTCCAGGAGAGTGTGGAGTAGGCTGCTGGTTTGACTATTAAGACATCTAGAGTTCACATACTACCTCCTGGGCTTGATAAAGGGACATGGTAGCAATAGTTCTTACAACAAGGTGACCCCACAAGACATCTTTGCCATGAAGCTGACGATTCTTCATGTAGTTATTTAATTTCCCAGAGCAATTCCACAAAGATTGCCCAAATCTGGCCACTGGCCAAGTAGCATGAGTTATCAGCTTTTTCCTTACTGTGGGATCATTTGTAGAGGCTTTAAAAAACTGCCTCAATGTGTGAGTTTCCTTGGACTGAAAGAAAAAAATAGAACTTAAAAGTTCCAGCTGTCTGAACATTTTCTACTTAAAAAAATAAACTGAATTGGACAGGAAGATCATGGTACATGACTCATGGTAAACAAATGCCAAACACATGTTATCTTAATCATCCTGTACAAAATGAGGAAATTGTATGAATCCAAAAGAGAATTATCCAGAAAGGACAAATGAAGGATATCCAGAAGACAAATTTGAAGGTTTTGTTTTTCACAAGTTATTAATTTGTATAGCTCCAAACAGCCACAATCAGAATCAGTCATAGAAATAAGAACATGTAGGTATCCTGCAATCTGTATCAGTTTCACTCTGTTAGGTTTTAGTTAATGAAAGTGTCAATTTAGGAAAGACTCCGTTAACTTTTTGCAGCCATATCCTGTTTTGAATGATCGAATCATAACCCTTGCTTTTATAATAGGCAGTATAACTCAAATCTACTGAGTGCTGTGAATCATGCATGCAGTCTGCTAAATGATCTAGTATAAAAAAATCTGTGTATGTTATCATTCTTTCCTCAGTGGAGTTTCTGATCTAGTTAAATAAATGGGTATTATGCATGTAGTGGTCAATTTTATGTGTTAACTTGATTGGACTAAGGGATGTCCAGATAGCTGCTAAAACATTTCTTCTGGGTATGTTGGAAAGATATTTCCAGAAGACATTAGCATTTGAATCAGTAGACTTAGAAAAGAAGCCCTGAATAGAACAAAAGGGTTGGAGAAGAGCAAATTCACTCTCTCCGAGCTGGGACATCTGTCTTCTTCTGCCCTTGAACTGGAACTACATCACTGGCTTTTCTGGGCCTCCATCTTGCTGACAGACGGCAGATCACGGGACTTCTTAGCCTTCATGATCATGGGAGCCAATCTCTCATAGTAAATAAATACATAAATATCCTATGGTTCTGTTTCTCTGGAGATCTCTGATGAATATAACATGTAAATTCCATGTTTCCTGAAGCTGTAGATAGCTGGTTTGGAACAGGCAGGTAATTCCTTTATATAAGCTACAGCTTCCATAGGGCTGTGGGTCACAACGTCTCTGATAACTTGGCATTGCCACTTTGTAACACAATGCAAAATTAACTTAGAGGAAAACTAGGGTACTCTGACAGTTTCTAGAAAAATAAAGGGCGTGCCTTGCATATAGGCCATTGAAGGCCATAGTAGAAGGATAGCAGGGCTGGGGTGGATTTGTATGCATTCTGAGTGTGGGGTTAGTGACAGGCAGAATCTAACAAAAGGACAGTTTTTTTTTTTTTGCTCGGAAATGCTAAAGAATGTAATTCCCCAGGCTGGTGGAAACCAGAAGACATGAAAGGAGAGGGTTGCAAATAGCAAAGAGGATAGATTCAAAAGGATGACCTATTTTATCAGCATCATGTGAAGAAAACAGTCGTTTGTAAACCTCAGGGAAAGAAATAGGATCAACCTTTGCATATAATTCCCCCATTGGCATTGTTCAGGACAAGCTCCCAAGACTTCCTGTAAAATGCCAAAACCAAGAAAGACATCTGAAAGCAGAGAGAATGGAGCAAAAGGTGCTAAGAAGTAAGTAAACCTGGAGGCTGCAGAGAAAGCTGGCAGGAGACTGGGGCAGAACACGATGGACACCCCTCGTCCCTGGAAGACCACCCAATCCACTTTGATGGAGCAGCTCCTCCAGCCCAGGACTGAAAGTTCAGGGAAGCTCCTGTTTAAACAGAGAGTCTCCCATGGCCCACAAGCGGCACTTGGAGCACAGAGCAACTTTTGACTGCTATTGTCTGATACCCAAAAATCGGAAATGGCGAGTTTTCTTCTTTCAAATAAAGCCACCCTTTGCCCCATTGTAAACATTATGCTTGCAAGTGGGGAATTAGAGCCAGGTACTTAACTGTGATCTTCAGGAAGATAATTTCACAGGTTGCTCACCAAGGGTCAGAGCCAGTAAATTGCCCCACCGTTGTTATGGGGCCTGGGTCCACAGAAGCTTTTTTGTGCAATATTCTTAGTAGTAACCTTAATTTACATTTTTTCCTGCCCACTCTGGGCCCATATTCCCACATGATGGTGTTCAGCAGGAGCTGGTAGCAGCTGCCTCCTTCAAAGGGCAGACTAAGGCATATTCGAATTCACCATAGGCCCCATCACTCCAAATTAGGTAACTAACTTTGAGGCTGCAGAACTGTCACTTATCAGAATGCTCATGTTGTTTTTGTTAGAATAGAAAACCATCTCAGTACTCATATCTCTGAAAAAAGATAAGTGAAAGTAGACTGAGAGGGTTGTGTATTTCTTATACCTGGGGACCTTCACCTGTGTTCACCACCTGCCTGCCTGGTCCCTGCAGTCTAAGATGTCCTCATGACATTTTCCCCATGCAACACTTTGTTTTTGTTTGTTTGTTGTTGTTTTGAGACAGAGTTTTGCTCTTGTTGTCCAGGCTGGAGTGCAAGGGTGTGATTTCGGCTCACCGCAACCTCCGCCTCCCGGGTTCAAGCGATTCTCCTGCCTCAGCCTCCCTCAGTATGATTACAGGCATACGCCACCACGCCCACCTAATTTTGTATTTTTAGTAGAGATGGGATTTCTCCATGTTGGTCAGGCTTTTCTCGAACTGCTGACCTCAGGTGATCCGCCTACCTCGGCCTCCCAAAGTGCCGGGATTCAGGCGTGAGCCACCGCACCCGGCCGCAACACGTTGTTTTATTGTTAGTACCAGATATCTCTAGTTTATTGTTCATCATACCTGCCTCCTCCACCCCAGAAGAATTGCCTAATTATTATAAAAAGTATTTTGCTTACCAACCAATTCATTCTGCAGTCCCTACATAACAAAAATCCTGTCTAAGTGAGACAGATTATTTTTTCAAATTAGTAAATTGGAGATTTTAGAGTAGGATGGATATTTGAAATATGTTAAAAGGTCTGGCACCTGCAGCTTCACTCAGTGAGAAGTGATTTGGCAAAAGTGAAGCATCCTCAGGGTGGGGTGTGGGAGCAGGAAGAAGGACGGATGCACAGAATCATCTTGTTTGCCATGATCTATGGCACAATATTCACATTTACTATTTACTCGTTACAATGTTGGGTGTTTTCATGTCCTAAGGATTGTTTTCATTGCTTGAGTTTATAGTTGCAAAGCAATTACAACCGAAAAAGAAATCTGAATCCATCTGTGGCTATACCAGGCTTCAAAGTTTTCATTTGAGAATGAGCTGAAGATAAGAATATACCATTTCTCTTTCCATCCAACGTTACAATTTTTTTATTTGAATGCCTGTCTATATGTGGTTGTAGTGGGAGAAAGGTAGTTGCTGGAGAAATTAGGCATAGGGTAAATATTTGTTAATTGAATGAATGAGTGAACATGAGAGGTAACATCCAGAAAATTGATTGACTCATAGCCCAGAGCGATTGGCAGTCAAGGCTGAGCGGAGATGATGGTGTTATGAAAGGCACACAGGTGTTAGGATGGCCCAGGTGAACTATGCAAACCCAGTGGCATCAGTTACTCACCAAAACTGGAGGGGAGGACTAGGAGGACAGACAAAAAATGTTAAAAAGAGGGACAAGTAATTGACTTTATTCTGGTAGGATATTTTGTAGTCTTGCTATAATCACAGAACAATATTGGTATTGATCTATCGCAAATATCCCAACTGTACAAACAAGAAAATATAAGAGAGCGAAGTTACCAGTTCCTACTCACCTAAAAAGAAAGGCCTGACTTTATTCGGCAAATATAAAACTACACAATTTTCTTTTTTTTTTTCTTTTTTTAAAAATTTAAGTTCAGGGGTACATGTGCAGGTTTGTTATGTAGGTAAACTTGTGTCATGGGAGTTTGTTGCTCAGATTATTGCGTCACCCAGGTATTAAGACTAGTACTTATTAGTTATTTTTAAATTTTTTTCATATATTTAATCCACTGGTCAAGTTACAGTTTGTGGGCTTTCATATTCCACTATAGCCTGCCATGCCAAAGAAATGTAGCTCAAGAAGGGATGGAGATTTCTGTGTGAATGTAGCTGCACTCATCAGCATTCCCCCTTTGCCTCCTGGAAATCATCCAAAGGCAACAAGGAGAATGAAAAAAAAAAAAAGGAAAGAAAAAAAGAAAGCATGCTCCACTTTTTATGAAACTGGGAGACAGGTATATTCTCCAGACTCTAAAATATGTAAAAGGCCACCAAATGCAGCTGTTAGTAGGAGGAAGAAGGGAAAATGCAGAGAGAAACTTTATTGGGTAAGAGGGCCCAGGGTGGAAGATCTAAGTTAGTGCCAGCAAAAATACACTTACTGAAGGTGAGAGGCACATCCTGAGGGGTGAAAGCTTTCCCTCTGTGTAACAGATTGTATTATTTGTTCAACATATTGACCGATCCACCCCACTAGTCTCTTTCCAGTCATCCTGGCCTTTCTGCCCCTCCATGGAGAGGAATATCCTGGCTAAAGGTTGATCTTTCCCACCCCAATCGCCTCAGGCATGACCATGAAACTTGCATTGTCTAATGAAATGTGAGTGAAGTGACAGGTACGACTTTTGAGTAGAAGCTTTGAAGAGCCAGCATACGATTCTACCCCCTCTTTCTTCTCTACCAAAGACCAGCAGTATCCCAGAAAGGGGTATCTAAATAAAGATGCTGCATTGTACAGCACAGTCAACCCTCAGGTCACCTTCAATGGCAGTGAAATGAGTGAGAAATAAACCTTTTTATAAGTCATTAAGATTTGGGGGACTTGTGTTAGCACAACATAACCTAGCCTATGCAAACTGATACAAATGTTTTCAATAGGAGGTACAGTGATTATGATGAGCTGGGTTTGTAGCAGGAGACTCCTTGAATCTGGGTTGGTTCAGAAGAGCAGAAGAGATAGTTACAGGCAAAAAGCCACATGTGCAGGAAGAAGTCTATCTATCTCTAGAGCAGAGCAGCAGAGAGGCAGCAACTAGCCTGGAAAACTAAGGGGAAATATACTTGTTTCATCATTGCTTATAATAGGGTACTAGTAGATGTTGTCTAAAGAATAAAAGACTAAGGTTAGTAAATGAGGTAATAATTACAAAAATCAAAAGACATGGAATAAAACTAAGAACCTTTCTAAATACTAGAAGAACAATATGCAAAAAAAAAAAAAAAAAAAAAGAATTCACATAATGGAAGATTTCCAACAACACTATAAATTGAGTTGGCAGGATCACCTGAGCCAGGTTTCAAGGCCAGCCTGGGCAACATAGCAAGACCCCATCTCTAAAAAAAAAGCCACAAATGATAGGCACGGTGGCTCACGCCTGTAATCCCAACATTTTGGGAGGCCAAGGAGGGTGGATCACGAGGTAAGGAGATGGAGACCATCCTGGCTAACACTGAAACCCCGTCTCTACTAAAAATACAAAAAAAATTAGCCAAGCGTGGTGGCAGGCACCTGTAGTCCCAGCTACTCGGGAGGCTGAGGCAGGAGAATGGCGTGAACCTGGGAAGCTGAGCTTGCAGTGAGCCAAGATCACACCACTGCATTCCAGCCTGGGCAACAGAGTGAGACTCTGTCTCAAAAAAAAAAAAAAAAAAAAAGCTATGCACACACACAGAGCTAAAAACACAATGAAAACAACAAAGACAAAGTAATATTTTGGAAAAATGCCCAAACAAAAATAGGCTAAACTTACAAATGAAAGTGGTGGCGTGGCATGGTGGCAGGCACCTATAGTGCCAGCTACTCGGGAGGCTGAGGCAGGAGAATGGCGTGAACCCAGGAGGCGGAGCTTGCAACAATTTTAGCAAATTGCTAAAACAATGTTTAGAGTGAAACATCCTCTCCTTAAATGCTTACATCATCAAGCAAAAAAACAGTGAATATAAATTGTCTTAAGAACAAGATATACTGAAATGCAAAAGAAAGGGATATAAAAATAAAAGTAGAAAATAATAAATTGGAAAACAGAAAACAACAGCAAATATAAATACGTTCAAAATGAGTTTTTGATAAATGGAATAAAATAGACAAATTGATAGCTGAATAATTTGTTCACATAAAAAATTCACTTTGGTGATGGGTGAATTCTCACTCTATTAGTTCACACAAGAGCTAGCTGTTTTTAGAGCTTGGTACCTCCTCCTCTCTCACTCTGTCTTGACATGTGATGCACCAACTTCCACTTTTGCCTTCCACCATGATCATAAGCTTCCTGAGGCCTTACCAGAAGCAGATGCTGGCACCGTTCTTCCTGTACAGCCTATAGAACTGTGAGCCAAATTTCTTGTCTTTATAAATTACGCAGTCTTAGGTATTCCTTTAGAGCAACACAGATGGATTTGGACAACACCCAGCTGAGCATACCAGGCCCCACAGCATAGGAAGGTGGAGGCCAATTCTGGAAGAGGGTTGCTGCTCTGACTCAGGAAATTGACCGTGCACTACCTGCACCCAAATTCTGGACATGCTTATAGAAATGCAGATTCTTGTGCCTACACCATCATCATAATCTCTGGGGGTGGGGTCTGTGAATCTTAAGCATTCTTATCTCTGCCCTATGGATGTTGGAGAAAATGAATTTAATACTAACAAACCTTCTTAGGAATAATAGTGACTCTCAGCTAAAATTTGCTGAGAACTCAGTTTATGCTGTGTATTTTCATAAGCATGGATCTCATGTAATTTTCCTAGAGGAGATTTAAATAAATGAGCACATTTCTCTAGTACTAAAACCTACATTTAAAAGGAGGTAATAGGTTGGCACAGTGGCCTATGCCTGTAATTCTAGCAATTTGGGAGGCCAAGGAGGGTAGATCACCTGAGTTCAGGAGTTTGAGACCAGACTGGTCAACATGGTGAAACCCTGTCTCTACTAAAAATACAAAAAAAAAAAAAAATAGCCAGGCATGGTGGTGTGCACCTGTAGTCCCAGCTACTCGGGAGGCTGAGGCAGGAGAATCGGTTGAACCTGGGAGGCGGATGTTGCAGTGAGCCAAGATCATGCCACTGCACTCCAGCCTGGATGACAGAGCAAGACTCCATCTCAAAGTAAATAAATAAATTAATTAATTTAATTAAATAAAAAATAAAAGGAAGTAATTGCCAAGCAAATTTAAGTGCTTTCACATTATTGAGCAATGTAAACAAAACTGTGCATGAAGCCTTAGGTAATTTAAGTTTAGTTACGTGTATATTTTAATTGTTCTAAATGTTGGCAAAAGTGAAATGAAAGTTTAACTTCTGGCAAAAGGGAAATAACAGGTGTTTGTAAATGTGACATTACTAAATAACGTATTAAAATGTCTGCAAAATGAAGATCTGTGAAAGATAGTTTATGAAGGTTAGAAAATGAGAATATGAAATCACCCATTGGTTTTTAATCAAATGAGCAAAACGAATTAGAAACTATTAACAAATCTCCTTTTTGCTACCCATGGATAGAATACACTATTTCATTCCAACGGGCAAAGTGTTATTTCATCTGTCACTTTATTGGTCACACAAGACTCTCACTCTACATTTAAGAAGTTGAAAGACCAGGCGTAGTGGCTCATGCCTGTAATCCCAGCTACTCAGGAAGCTAAGGCAGGAGGACTGCTTGAGCCCAGGAGGTCAAGGCTGCAGTGAGCCATGTTCACGCCACTGCCCTCCAGCCTGGGCAACAGTGAGACCCTGTCTTAGGAAAGGAAAAGAGAGGAGAGGGGAGGGGAGGGGAGGGGAGGGGGAAGGGGAAGGGGAAGGGGAGAGAGGAAGAAAGAAGGGAGGGAAGGAAGGAAGGAGGAAAGGAAGGAAGGAAGGAAGGAAGGAAGGAAGGAAGGAAGGAAGGAAGGAAGGAAGGCAGGCAGGCAGGCAGGCTTTCTGTTTAAGTTTAAAGAAAAAGGCCAGGCATGGTGGCTCACACCTGTAATCCCAGCACTTTGGGAGGCCAAGGTGGGTGGATCACGAGGTCAGGAGATCAAGACCATCCTGGCTAACATGGTGAAACCCCGTCTCTACTAAAAATACAAAAAACTAGCCGGGTACAGTGGCACATGCCTGTAGTCTCAGTTACTTGGGAGGCTGAGGCAGGAGAATCACTTGAACCCAGGAGGCGGAGGTTGCAGTGAGCAGAGATTGCACCACTGTACTCCAGCCTGGGTGACACAGTGAGATGAAAGAAAAGAAAAGAGAGGAGAGGAGAGGAGAGAAGAGAAGAAGCATGTATGTTGATATGTTTTAGGTCTGTGTAACCACCCAAATCTCATGTTGAATTGTAATTCTCAATGGTGGAGGAGGGACCTGGTGAGAGGTGACTGGATCATGGGAGCAGATTTCCCCTTGATATTCTTATGATAGCGAGTGAGTTCTTAGGAGATCTGATTGTTTGAAAGTGTGTAGCACTTTCCCCTTCGCTCACTCTCTCCTGCCAGCAACGTGAAGCTGTGCCTACTTTCCCTTCACCCTCCGCCATGAGTGTAAGTTTCCTGAGGCCTCCCCAGAAGCAGAAGTCGTACAGCCTGCAGAACCATAAGCCAATAAAACATCCTGTCTTTATACATTACCCAGTGTCAGATATGTATTTATAACAGTGTGAGAATACACTAATATATATGTCAATAATTTAGTTTTCTAATTTTGATAAATAATGCCTAAAATTATAAACATAGTTAGTGAATATGGAATAGTTACTATGTGATTGTCTCTCATGGATCAGCAAGGCAATACACTTGAACATTTTCTATGTATTATAATTCTGTTGTAACTTTTTGTTTTCATACCTAAAATTTAGAAATTCTGGTTTAAAAGACAGAAAGACCACTGTACTGAGATTCAGAAACTGGGTCTCATCCCAGCTTTGGTACTTATTAGTTGAGTAACTGTAAAAAAGTTTTATTTTTGCTGAGGAGGGAAACAAGAATTTATTGAACACTTATAATATGTATTTCAGGCAATTTACACATATACCTAATTTAAATCTGAGAAGAAAAGAATGGCATAATCCTTTCATTTTATAAACAAAGTCACCATTTTATAAACAAAGACTCAAGAGAAATGAGTCACTTGCCAAGGTCACTCAGGTAGTGGATGCCAGAACTGCGTTTCAAATCTGGCTCTAGTCTGTATGCCCCTAAAGCTGTCTCATGTAGACTTTCAGGGATTATGTGTTCTTATCAGTAAAAACCATGAGACTGATGAACTATAACATCTCTTTACCCTGATAAAGACCCTCCTTTTTTCTCTTGGCGTAATTTCTTTCTGAAGTAGTTGTGTTATCAATAGTTCATTCCTTTTCATCGCCATGTAGTATTCCGTGCTAAGTATGTGCCACAGTTTGTTTAATCATTTGCCTATTGAAGGACCCCTGGATTGTTTCCAGCTTTGGATTATCATAAATAAAGATTCCCTGAACACTCTTGTACAGATTTCTGTGTGAACATAAGTCTTCATTTCTCTGGGATAGATGGTCAAGAATATAATTGTTGGGTCATGTAGTAGTTGCATGGTTACGTTTTATGAAAAACTGCTGAATCGTTTTCCAGTGGCTGTACCACTTGATATTCTCACCAGCAATATATGAATAATCCAGTTTCTTTGAATCTTTACTGGCATTTAGTGTTGTCACTATTTTTCACTTTAGCCATTCCTTCAAGTGTGTAGTAGTGATCTCATTGTGGTTTTAATTTGCCTTTCCCTAGTGGCTAACGATACTGAACATTTTCTCATGTGCTAATTTGCCATCTGTGTTCCCTCTTTAGTGAAATGTCTGTTCATGTCTTTTGTCCACTTTCTAATTGGATTGTTTGGTGTTTTACTGTTGAGATTTGAGAGTTCTTTATATATTCTAGATACTAGGTTTTTTTTTTTTTTTTTTTTTTTTTTTGATCAGATACGTGGTTTGCAAATACTTTCTCCTATAATTTGTTTCTTTATACTCTTATCATGGACTTTTACAAAGTACAAGTTTTTAATTTTGATAAGGTCCAATTTGTCAATAAATCCTCTTTTGAAAGATACTTTTGGTGTTAAGTCTAAAAACTCTTTACCTAGCTGTAGATCCTAAAGATTTTCTCCTATTTTTTTTTTTTTGTAAAAGTCTTGTTTTACATTTAAGTCTGTGACCCATGTTCAGCTAATTTTTGGATAAGGTGTGAAGTTTAGGTTTTTTGTTTTTCACTTTTAATTTTTTGCCTATGAATGTCCAATCATTTCAGCATCATTTGTTTAAAAGGTTACTCTTCCTCCACTGAATTGCTTTTGCACCTTTATCAAGTTGGGTATATTTATGTGGGTTTATTTCTGGGATCTCTATTCTTTCCCATTGGTCTATGTGTCTACCTCTCTGCCAATGCCTTACTGTCTTGATTATAATTGTTATATAGTAGATGTTTATATCAACTAGAGTGATTGCTCCTAGTTTATAATTCTTTTTAAAGATTTAATCTATTCTAAGACCTGTACCTTTTCACATATATTTTGTAATAAGTTTGCTTATATCTACAAAACACCTTGTTGGAAATTTGATAGGAATAACATTAAACCCATAGGTCAATTTGGGGAGAATTTTCATCTTTACTGTGTCGTGTCTTTAAGTCCAAAAACGTGGCATGTCTCTCCATTCCTTAGGTCTTATGCGATGTCTTTCATCAGCATTTCGTAATT
This sequence comes from Mandrillus leucophaeus, assembly GCF_000951045.1. Taxonomy (NCBI): domain Eukaryota; kingdom Metazoa; phylum Chordata; class Mammalia; order Primates; family Cercopithecidae; genus Mandrillus; species Mandrillus leucophaeus. The sequence goes on along the minus strand of NW_012101932.1, from coordinate 4,874,218 downwards.
TTCAATATACAGATCCTATACATGATTTGTTAACTTTATACCCAAGCCTTTAATTTTCTTTGGAGTAATCTTAAGTGGTATTGTGTTTTAAATGTTGCTTTGCACATTACTGTTAGTATATATCAATGCAATTGATTTTTGGATGTTAATCTTGTGTCCTATCCTGCAACTCTGATGAACTTATTTATTAGTTCTAGGAGTTTATTTGTAGATCCCATAAAAATCACAGATGGGAATCATGTCACCTAAATAAGGACAAGTTTAGTTCTTCCTTTCTAATCTACATGCCTTTCACTTATGTTTTCTTACCTTATTGTAGTGGTTAGAACTTTCAGAACTATGTTGAACAAAAGTAGTGAGAGTGGACATTCTTGCTTTGTTTCCAATCTCAGAGAGAAAGCGTTCAGTTTTCATCATTAATTACAATGGAAACGGTAGGTTTGTTATAGATGCTCTTTACCAACTTTCTCATCCCTAACTTGCTGAGAGTGTTTTTGTCTTTTGTTTTTGTTTGTTTTTCTTTTTATCATAAATGGGTATTGGATTTTGTCAAATGCTTTTTCTGCATCGATTGATAGATCATGTGATTTTTCTTCTTTAGCCTAGATTATATTGATAGATTTTTCGATGTTAAATCAGCCTTGCAAACCTGGAATAAATCCCACTTGTCTCTTGTTTTATTCACAATATTGATGATTTGTGTATTTTCTTCTGATCTTCATATTTAGGTATTTCTTTTCATGTTAATTTTCTTATCTATGGAACAAGATGATTGTATTACTTTCCAATTGCTGCTGTAACAAATTAACACAAATTTAGTGGCTTAATACTCTTAATATTTTACACTTATGGAGGTTAGAAGTCCAAAATGGACCTTACTGGGCTTAAATCAAGGTGTCTGGGTCCTGCATTCCTTCCTGAGAGTTCTAGAGGGGAAGCAGTTTTCTTGCTTTCTCTAGCTTCCAGAGGCTTCCCTCATTCCTTGACTCATGGCCACTTCTACCTTCAAAGCCAGCAAAGGCTGGTTGAATCTTTCTTACATTGCTTCACCCTGACCTCTTCTGCTGTGCCCCTATTCCATTTTTAAGGATGTTTCTTTTTTTTTTTTTTTAGACAGAGTCTCGCTCTGTCACCCAGGCTGGAGTGCAGTAGTGTGATCTCAACTCACTGCAACCTCCGCCTCCCAGGTTCAAGTGATTCTCCTGCCTCAGCCTCCTGAGTAGCTGGGATTACAGGCATGCACCACCACGCCTGGCTAACTTTTGTATTTTTAGTAGAGACGGGGTTTTACCGTGTTGGTCAGGCTGGTCTTGAACTCCTGACCTCATGATCTGTCTGCCTCAGCCTCCCAAAGTGCTGGGATTACAGGCATGAGCCACTGTGCCCAGATAGGATGTTTCTGAATACACTGCACCCTCCCTCCCAACTACAAAACCTAGGATAATCTCCCTATTTTATGGTCAACTGATCAGCAACATTAATTCCATCTGCAACTCTGATTCTCCCTTGCCATATAGCATAACATATTCACAGGTTCTGGGGATTAGGACATGAACCTCTTTGGGGGTGGAGCATTATTCCGTATACACATGATGTATGCAAAAGTGTTTTGCAAATTTTAATGCACTCTTTTAATATTTATTGAGCATTAGCCATGTGCCAGGCACTGTGCAAGATGCTAACCTCAGCTGAGGTTTCTCTGCTGCAAATAAGCACTTGTCTTCACCTCAAGAATTTTTAAATTGTTGGCAGTAAATCTCACACACTTCCTTTCACAAGCAGCACTGGGCTACTTAGAGTTCTTGAAATCCACCAAGGTTTTTCAAATTTGCATGACTTGGAACATGTTTGTTTTTCCTAGATTGTCACTTTCTGGCCCCTTCTGCTTAATCAGGAAAGTCTGTCCCCTCCCTCTCCTTTTCCTCGCTCCAAATCCCTAGCCCTGTGATTCTTATTACAGATGCTGGTGTCTCCGTTAGGACCCTTTGCACACTGCTAACAGTGTTTCCACACTGTACTATAATCTCTGCATTATTGTACAACATCTCCATTAGACCAGTAAGGTACATGAAAGTCGGGATTGAGTTTTTATTTACTTTATATCCTCAGTGCCTAGCACAATTTCTGGAGCAAACTTGGCACCCAATATTTTCCTGAATATATGAACAGCTCCTTAATCCTAAAGATTTGCATTCAACTTCTCCTCTTCTTTTGTTTTCTGCTTCAGGGATTCTGCTAATTTATCCGACTATCTGCTCTGTGCATAGGACTCAAATATCACGTGTTACCACTATCCCAAATTTTTGGTGTTTGCTGGAGAGACCTTCATTCTCATGGGAGTCACCATATAATGTCAGACTCACTGTGTGCAAAATATAATTTTTAAAATTTTCCTGCCAAATAAGCCCTGTTTAAAATTCAAGTTAACACTGTCTCTACCTTTTATTAGCTCAAAACTTTCATGTTGCCGCTCCTTTTCGAATCACATGTCCAATCTGTTGCCAAGGCTCATGAATTGCCCTCTCATACATTTTTGTTTGTTTGTTTTATTCCCTTTTATTTCTTCGAGAGCTTTAGGACTTCACCAGGAATTAGAAATGTGTATTCATAAAAACTCTGCTCATTTGATATTTTAGATCCCTTGCCAAGATAAAAGAATTGTGTACAGAATGTATAATGAGACTTTCAGATGATACTGTCTTTGCAAAAGAATTTTTTGCTGCTATTTCCATTTTTTCTTGCTACTACTTCAAACACAAGCAGAAATATATCTGGTTCTCAGTTTTATTATTTGTTAGTTTTACTACAATCACAGTTATATTGCTTGATTCTATACCTTTGTGTTGAGTGAAATCAAAACATTTTATCCTAAAATACATTTCTTTGACATCTTTTGAAATGGCTGTCACATGACCAGCAGACTGAAGAGGCCTGCAAAGCTATCTTTTGCGGGGGAAATTTACATCAGTAGAGAATCTCCATTAATGCAGCCAGACTTTCCCTTTCTAGGCCTTTCCTGGATGTAGGAGAGATTAACTAAGAGTCTGACACCTTTAAAGGTCTGAAAAGAAACATTTACTATCCACACTCTCTGAAGGCTGCTACCTATGAGGCTTCATTTACACAACAAGGCCATCTTTGCTAACCAAGTCTCTTCCTTTCTTCCTCCCGTAACCTGTCTTACCACTAACACCTATTTTTGGCCAGGGTCTGAGCCAGCATTCTTTTTGTAACCTCAGGAGGGTATGTAAGCTTGTGTACTTCACTGAGGAGTTTGGTCTTCATTCTGAAGGCTCTCATGCATGTTAAATAAATTTGTACACCTTTTCTCTTTTTAGTCAACCTAACTCATGGCAGTGATTTTTAGTGAACTGTTAGGGGGCCAAGGGTCTTGGCCTCCACAATGTAGAATATCAAGATATAATGAACTATGGAATATGTGGGTGGTAATAGAGGATATATATCTTTATGTCACTTTGGGTTTAGAGACAATGAAATTAGGAAGAACAGTCTCAGATTTTTCTTCTTCTGAAAATAACCCAAGATACTTGACAATAGTTCACAGGAGGAAATTATATGAAATAGATGTTGTAACATGGAGAATTATAATCTACTGTTTCCTCCTGTCTTACTCAGGGTTAAGAAATTTTTCATTTTTAAATTAAATGCTTGTTTCTGCATAACTAATAGCTTGAGGAAAATAATTCTTATACTTTAACAAAGAATTTAAGAAATTCCCTTATAACTCAGACCTAGCTAGGGTGACTACAAATACAGTATGCATACATTTGACAAAATTACCACTTCCTATCTTAGTAACAGAAGAAAAAGCAAAATAGAGAGCTAGCCTTGTTGGGAGATGAAAAAGAAGGAAATGGGACAAACTCCTAGGTATTAGACAAGTCCTCCCCTAGCCCAGCATCACCTCAGAGCCCCATACATCTATCTCCTTCCCAAACATGTAAACTGATGTCAAAATAACATAATACGAATTGATTTGTGCAAATGATTGCAACTACTTTATAATTAAACATCTACAGAATTATATATGTGAAATAGATATCTCTGTACATACTAGAGATTTAATTACATCCTGGATTAAAAGAAATTTTGACCCAAGATTGAAAACAGATGCTCAATCACTTCAAGTCCCAATGGTTGCTTTGTAAGCAAGGGACACTGAATTCTGAGCCTTCAAAAATGTTTTCCCCAACCTCATTGTTTTTTGCCAAATACTCATTAAAGAAGAAACACGAAGAACTCCAATGTTAGATTTTTTTTCTGAGTTTCTTGAATGTTGGAAATCCACAGGATTAGCAATGTTTGATTGGAAAATTTTCTTAAGCATTTACTCTTGTGATTTATCTCTAATCTGGAAGGAAACAGCTGACTTACTAAATCACCATGTTACATCTTATTCTTCCAGCTTGTGAAAATTCAGTATCTGGAAATTAGATTGTGAGTTGTCTCACTTTCTACCTTTATGTTTTTAACTTTATTCAAATGACGAAATAATAGGAAATAATGTGTAATGGGAAGGTATTAAATATTCTCCTTATTTTGCTGATGGGACAATGAGCCCATCCAAAAGAGACATAAAAATGTATTTTAATAGAGAAATATACTAACAATTCTTGTTACTGGTTTGTTGACTTGATCATTATAGAAAACAGAAGTAATTTGAATTTCCCCACTCAGTCCAGGAATTAGAGAGATCCTTTGTTTAATTACACAACATGCATGGATTGAGCCTTAGGCACTCTGCTGGGGACTGGGGTATAATGGTGAACACAACAGATGCATCCTGGAGCCTCACAGTCTAGAAGGAAAGACAGATTTTAAACAGATTATTCTAAATAAATAACTAATTGCAACTGCGTGAAATTTTACAAAGAAGTACAAAGTATCTGAGAATCATATCACTGAGGGAGACATATCATGCAAAGCTTCTGAGGTTAGAAAAACCTTGGCACACTCCAGGGACTGAAAAAGCTCCAATGCAGCTGCAGCATAAAGAACTGAGGTGTGGCTGGAGAGAGAGGCAGGGGCCAGATCACAGTGAGCTGAGGCCATGTTACCAAGTTGGGATTGGGATCCTGCAGACAATGGGAAGCAACTGAAGAGTTTTTATGTAAAAAAAAAAAAGTGACTAAAGAGCTTCTGCACAGCAAAAGAAACTACCATCAGAGTGAACAGGCAACCTACAGAATGGGAGAAAATTTTTGCAATCTACTCATCTGACAAAGGGCTAATACCCAGAACCTACAAGGAACTCAAACAAATTTACAAGAAAAAAACAAACAACCCCATCAAAAAGTGGGCAAGGGACATGAACAGACACTTCTCAAAAGAAGACATGCATACAGCCAACAGACACATGAAAAAATGCTCATCATCACTGGCCATCAGAGAAATGCAAATCAAAACCACAATGAGATACCATCTCACACCAGTTAGAATGGCAATCATTAAAAAGTCAGGAAACAACAGGTGCTGGAGAGGATGTGGAGAAATAGGAACACTTTTACACTGTTGGTGGGATTGTAAACTAGTTCAACCATTATGAAAAACAGTATGGCGATTCCTCAAAGGTCTAGAACTAGATGTACCATATGACCCAGCAATCCCATTACTGGGTATATACCCAAAGGATTATAAATCATGCTGCTATAAAGACACATGCACACGTATGTTCATTGCGGCACTATTCACAATAGCAAAGACTTGGAATCAACCCAAATGTCCATCAGTGACAGACTGGATTAAGAAAATGTGGCACATATACACCATGGAATACTATGCAGCCATAAAAAAGGATGAGTTTGTGTCCTTTGTAGGGACATGGATGCAGCTGGAAACCATCATTCTCAGCAAACTATCGCAAGAACAGAAAACCAAACACCACATGTTCTCACTCATAGGTGTGAACTGAACAATGAGACCACTTGGACTCGGGAAGGGGAACATCACACACTGGGGCCTATTGTGGGGAGGGGGAAGGGGGGAGGGATTGCATTGGGAGTTATACCTGATGTAAATGATGAGTTGATGGGTGCTGACGAGTTGATGGGTGCAGCACACCAACATGGCACAAGTATACATATGTAACAAACCTGCACGTTATGCACATGTACCCTAGAACTTAAAGTATAATAATAAAAAAAAAAGAAATAGAAACAAGCAACAAAAAAGGTGATCAGATTTGTGTTTCAGAAATATCACACTAACGACAGCATATAAACTAGTTCGGTAAGCACTGATATGACTTGTGGCAATGGTGTTACTGGAGAGCTTGTGAGAGATACAGAAAGTAGAACTGTCATCTTCGTAACTGATGGGGCATGAGGAGTAAGGAGAAGGTTTTTGATTTGAGCAAGTGTGTAGACAGTAGTGTCTTATACAGAGACAGGAAATACTAGAAGAGGAGATTTTAGTGTGTATGTGAAGAGAGGATATCATGTGTTCTCTTTTGGAGTTGCTAAGTTACAGGTGACTGTAAAACATCTAAACAGAATAACCACTTATTTATAAGGGTCTGATGCTGAAAAGTGAAATCCAGGCTGGAGGTATTTGGTCATGATTATGATAAAGATGATAAAGAAGCCATGGGAGTGCTGAGATCACTTAGAAAGACAGTGTGGTGTGACAGACGACGACAGAACAGTATGACCATAGATTCCCAGTGTGCCTGGGATAGTCCTAGTCAACACCTATTGCCCCAGCACAATCATTTATCATGCCCTTTGATAGAGTTTGGATATCTGTCCCCACCCAAATCTCATGTTGAAATATAATCCCTAGTGCTGGAGTTGGGGCCTGGTGGGAGGTGTTTGGATCATGGGAGCAGACCCCTCATGCATGCTTGGTGATAAGTTAGCTCTTGCTCTGAGTTCACATGAGATCTGGTTAAGTGTGTGGCACTTGTACTTACCTCCTTGCACTGTCTCTCTCGCTCCTGCTTTTGCCATATGATGTGCCTGCTCTCCCTTCACCTTCTGTCATGACTATAAGCTTCCTGAGGCCTCCCTAGAAGCTGAACAGATACCAGCACCTTGCTGCCTATAAAGCCTGCAGAACTATAAGCCAATTGAATTTATTTTCTTTATATTCATAAATTACCCAGTTTCAGGTATATCTTTATAGCAATGCAAGAATGGCCTAACAAGAAATTGGGACCGAGAAGTGGGGCATTGCTATAAAGATACCTGAAAATGTGGAAGCAGCTTTGGAACTGGGTAACAGGGAGAGGTTAGTGGGCTCAGAAAAAGGCAGGAAGCTGAGGGAACGTTTGGAATCTCTTAGAGACTGGTTAAGTGATTGTGACCAAAATGCCTTCACCCACAAATCTCAAATCCCCAAGTGCACACAGGCACAGACATACACTCACCTATATCCACAGGCAAAGAAAATTAAGGTAGCAAGGAGGCAAATCTACACTGTATTAATGAGGTTTTCTGTATAAAATTAGAGGTAAAGCTTGAATAAGGTACAAATGCATGTTAAAAAGTAAAGCCACATGTCCATTTACAAACATTCCCTGACATTTGCTTTTTCTTCATTTTTAATAAATATTTTACTTTGAAAAATTGTATTAATCATGTAAATCCCTTGGAGGCTGAAAATGTTTCTTGCTTGACAAATCATATGATATAAGATATTTCAAGGCCAATGCAATGACTCTAAATGCTTAAAGATTTTGCTCCTGGTGACAATATGGGAAATTGAAGATGGGGGAGGAAAGTTCTATATTACAGGGGATGCTGAATATATCATTTCTTTGGTCACATCTTCATAAAGACACCACTAGTAAGTAGTATGGCATAAGAAAAGGAGCTTTATACAGTGTACTTTTTAGTCAGGAAAAAGACAGGTTTCTTATGCATTTTATTGCTATGCAGAAAAAAGCTTTAAGGCAGCTCATAATTTTCTGCATCTGATTATCAACACTGACCTATATTTACACTCGAGCTTTGTGTGCATGGAATGGGAGACAGGGTCTCACTCTGTTGCCCAGGCTAGAGTGCAGTGGTGTAATCACAGCTCACTGCAGCCTTGACCTTCCCAGGCTCAGGCGATCCTGCCACCTCAGTCTCCCGAGTAGCTCGGACTATAGGCACACATCTGCAGCTAATTTATGCAGAGACAGAGTCTTGCTGTGCTGCCCAGGCTGGTCTCGAATTCTTGGGCTCAAGTGATCCGCGTGCATCGGCCTCCCAAAGTGCTGGGATTACAGGTGTGAGCCACAGCGCCCAGCCTGCTGAAGAGATTTAATTAATAAGGGGAATAACTCCTTTATTTTTACCTTCATATGTCCTGATTGAAACTTTCTGATTGTTTTCTGTGTTAGGTCCCACAAAAATAGTGTCCAATTCAAAGATAAATTTGGGGCCTTACGTACAATATTTCAACCACTAACACACACGTGTGTTATGAGCCCTGAATAGGAATCTTCAGAAATGTTGGTTGAACTTGGGATCTGCCTCACAAGAAGATTGCATGTGAAATTCTCTGAAGATCCCCTGTGATGCACAAGGCAGAAGAAGCAAGTGTACACGAAGAATCAGAAGAACCAAAGCCCCAGGTGCGTGGTCTTTGATGTGAGAGATTTGCCATTCCCAAAGACATTATTGTTTCTACTACATGTGGCTTAGCAAGCAGGGCATGGGGAGGGCTGCAGCAAGATAGTGAAAATCAGCCCCATGGAAGCTTGATATCAGAGGTGAGACCCAGCACTATAGGAATTTGTGCCTTTTCTTCTTAAAATTTGGGACTAGAATATTTAAGTAAATGTGATATATTCTTACAGTAGAATACTGAGCATTTATTTCAATAATGTTTTAAATATACATTGTCATCTCATTATATAAACACATCAGACAACATGCACACAAAAAAAGACAGCGCCATTTTGTGTCTTCCCAGTTCCACTTTGTGTATAACTGGTTGTACTTCATTTTCTAGCCTTAGATATTTGTGTGGTTGTCTACTATATATTTATAAGAGTCCCAGGAGGAGTGCCATGATTCATGCCTGTAATCCGAGCACTTGAGGCTGAAGTGGGTGGATCACTTGAGGCCAGGAGTTTGAGACCAGCCTGGCCAACATGGCGAAACTCCATCTCTACTAAAAATTCAAAAATTAGCTGGGCATGGTGGCACATGTCTGTAGCCCCAGCTACTTGGGAGGTGGAGGCAGCAGAATAGCTTGGACCCGGGAGGTGGAAGTTGCAGTGAGCCGTGACTGCACCATGGCACTCCAGCCTGGGCAATAGAGTGAGACTCTGTCTCCAAAAAAAAAAGAATCCCTCTTCACCTAAACTTACCTAGCAATCTAACCGTGACTAGCACATGGCATTTCTTATTTCTCAGTTTTCTTGCCCAGATGACTGCAGTGGTTGCAGTGGCTTCCTAGCAGCTAAGAGAAATGACCCCCTCTACCCCTTCATCCTCTTTCCTACTGCCAAGGTGATCTTTCTCCTATTATTCCCTGGGCAGGCATTTTTAATTTCTACTTTTATTTACCTATTTATTTTGAGACAGAGTCTCCCTCTTGTCTCCCAGGCTGGAGTGCAATGGTGCGATCTCAGCTCACTGCAACCTCTGCTTCCTGGATTCAAGCAGTTCTCCTGCCTCAGCCTCCTGAGCAGCTGGGATTACAGGCATGCGCCACCATGCCTGGCTAATTTTTGTATTGTTAGTAGAGACGCGGTTTCACTAGGTTGGCCAGGCTGGTCTCAAACTCCTGACCTTAAGTGATCCACCCGCCTCGGCCTCCCAAAGTGCTGGGATTACAGGCCTGAGCCACCGCGCCCAACCGGGCGTGCATTTTAGCTCTAGAAATGGATTTAAAGTTGTGTTGTGTGCAGTTGCCCCACTGACCCATCCTTGCTTCCTTCAGTGCAGTCCCATCTTATCTCTTTTATAGTCTAGGTTTTCAAATAGTACTTTTTGAGGGCAGGGGGAAATAAGTCACTGCTAAACAAGCTTGAAAACCACTTTTCTATAAATACCCTACAACTTCTTTACATGGCATGTGATCTGATCTCTGCTTTCCCATCTAGCCTTCCCTTTTTGACTTCTACCTTCTTACTCTCTAAATTCCATATATGCTGTATTAGTATATTCTCATGCAACTAATAAAGACATACCCGAGATTGGGTAATTTATACAGGAAAGAGGTTTAATTGACTCACAGTTCAGTGCGGCTAGGGAGAAGGCCTCAGAAAACTTAAAATCATGGCAGAAGGGGAAGCAAACATGTCTTTCTTCACATGGTGGCTGGAAGTGCCGAACAAAGGGGGAAAAACCATCAGATCGGGCCTCACACGAAGGCTCACGCCTGTAATCCCAGCACTTTGGGAGGCCCAGGTAGGCAAATCACAAGGTCAGGAGTTCAAGACCAGCCTGGCTAACATGGTGAAACCCCATCTCTACTAACAATACAGAAATTAACCAGGCATGATGGTGGGTGCCTGTAATCCCAGCTACTCAGGAGGCTGAGGCAGGAGAATTGCTTGAACCCGGGAGGCAGAGGTTGCAGTGAGCTGAGATTGCACTGCTGTGCTCCAGTCTACGCTACAGATTAAGACTCCATCTCAAAAAAAAAACAAAAAACAAAAAAAAACCAAAAAGACAAGACAAGAAAAGAAAATCAAATCTCATGAGAAGTCACTGACTATCATGAGAACAGCATGGGGATAATTGCTCCCATGATTCAATTACCTCCCACCAGGTCACTCCCACAGCACGTGGGGATTATGGGAACTACAATTCAAGATGAGATTTGGGTATAGACACAGCCAAACCATATCATGTGCCATGACCATTCTGCCCTCTATACCTTTGCACACTCAATTAGCTTTTAGAATGTCCTCCCTCTAGCTCCACCCACCACCAACATTGTCTGCCATCCACCAAACCTAAGCTCAGTGTGCCCTTCTCTGTGCAGTATTCCCAATTCTCCCAGACAGACTTTGATGTTTATATTTATCAGGCTTACTGCTTATTAAGGAGCAGAAACTGAGTCAAGCCATCAAAGATGATAAAAGAGAGACAAGAATTTCATGAGAATCGACAAAAATAAACCATCATATGACTGTGCCATCTAAAGTGTCAAAGAACTTTAAAGACCTCAAGCAATAGGCTGGGCGTGGATCTTCAATGGAATGTCCTGTTATTGTCAGAGCAGTTCAGCTATCCTTTTCTGTCTACTTCTCTTCTTTCTACCAAATAACTTCCTCACCGTCTACCCTGTATACCTGATTTCAAATCCTTGTTCTCCCACATACTGGCTATATAATCTTGTGCAAACTACTAAATCACTTTGTGTGTCGTCTGTACAAAGGTGAGATAGGAAAAGCATAAGATTATTGAAGGAGAATATATTAGCTATTGTATTCCATCAATTCCCAAACGCACATTTTCATCCACATTTTCATACGTCTGAACTCGGGTTGGATTTTACAATTGCTGTCTGGCAGACAGGAGTCAAGTTGTGAGGTAGTTGTTATTGCCTGCCCATGTGCAAACGTGCTTGTTATTCCTGGCTGCATGACCGAACAACTGCAGCCTCTCCATGTTTGACTCAGGAAACTATTTAAGGACCATTTGAGGCAGGACTGTGAGTCCTGGCTGCTGTCTGAAAACCTTTTATTGACACTTTTTGATAAGATCAAGAACATTCCAGTATCAAAACACAGAATAGGTTTTGGAAAAAAACAAGAGAACAATGATGCAGCACTCTTTTAAGAACTGCTACATCTTTTAAGAAATGCTGCCCAATGCTCTTGATGGCCATAAGATTATCTTCTACAGAAAAACACAAGCACTGCTGGGCGCGGTAGCTCACGCCTATAATCCCAGCACTTTGGGAGGCCAAGGCAGGTGGATCACCTGACGTCAGGAGTTCGAGATCAGCCTAGCCAACATGGTGAAACCCCATCTCCACTAAAAAATACAAAAAGTATCTGGGCGTTGTGGCGGGCACCTGTAATCCCAGCTACTCAGGAGGCTGAGGTAGGACAATTGCTTGAACCCAGAAGATGGAGGCTACAGTAAGCCGAGATTGTGCCACAGTCCTCCAGCTCTGGCGACAGAGCGAGACTCTGTCTCAAAAAGGAAAAAAAAAAAGAAAAACATAAGCATTAATGACTGAGTCCAAAGTAATTCAGAAGAATCAGACTCTGAATGTGAAGTAGTTTTAGGGACCCTAATAAACTTATGTTGTTTACATTTTTCTTTTCAGGTGTGCACAAGAATGATATGTGACAACATTTGTGCATAAATCAGCATTAAAAAGCCATTTTAATAAGTATTTAATATAAAACCATAAGTGATAAGGAAGCATTGTGTCATGAGTGAATTAGCAGCATTTAAAAAAATTTCATAATAGTCCATAAAATAAAAATGCATCATATAATTGACACCTTAGATTTGATGAAATGTGATATTTGGCCAGGCACAGTGGCTTCTGCCTATAATCCCAGCACTTTGGGAGGCCAAGGCAGGTGGATCATGAGGTCAGGAGTTCAAGAGCAGTCTGACTAACATGGTGAAACCCCGTCTCTACTAAAAATACAAAAATTAGCCGGGCATGGTGGCACGCACCTGTAGTCCCAGCTACTCAGGAGGCTGAGGCAGGAGAATCACTTGAACTTGGGAGGCAGAGGTTGCAGTGAGCCAAGATCGCACCACCATACTCCAGCTTGGGTGACAGAGTGAGACACCATCTAAAACAAAAACAAGAAAGAAATGTGATACTTTGGTTATTATTACCTACGGATTTTTGTTTAGTCATCACTTTTACTAACTCATGGTCCTGCATTGCCCTTCTTTTTGTGACTTTGAAGATTCTATTTCATAAAATAACTGCCTTATTCTCTTCATAATTTCCAGACTGGACCAGCTCATTCTTTTTTTCTAAGGAGTCTTTTTTTTTTTTTTTTTTTTTTAATTAAGGAGAGAGAGAGAGAGAGACAGAGAGAGAGAGAAACCAAAATATCTTTAGGCTACGGCCTAGGATATGGATTGACTGTCTTTAGATCTTGAGCCTGAGCCCATCCCTATTCCCATCACCTGTGGAGGTACTGCCTAGAGCTTGCCCATGAATTTGTTTTCATCTTTGTATCCCTAATACTTAGCACAGTACCACACCTAGTACCAATACATAGTTGTTAGATTGATGGGTGTATGAACCAAAATGATCCTGGAAGCAAGTAAAGTCCATGACTCACTTACCACATAGAGTTAGACAAAGAATTGAAAAGTTTTAATTTTTTTTTTTCAAATCACAGTAGCATCCCTACCTTACTTGCTATTACAAATATTTGACCTCAATTTTCTCTAAGTGTAGTATTTGAGATTTTTTCATGGATTAAGGTTTTCTAGTATCTATATCTATACATTCTCTTCACTTGAGGATTTTTCAGCAATCTTGTTTTTTTTTTTTTTTTTTTTGAGACAGAGACTCGCTCTGTCTCCCAGGCTGGAGTGCAGTGGCCCAATCTCGGCTCACTACAACCCTGCCTCCCGGGTTCAAGCGATTCTCCTGCCTCAGCCTCCTGAGTAGCTGGGACTACAGGCGTCCTCCACCACTCCCGGCTAATTTTTGTATTTTTAGTAGAGACAGCGTTTCCCCATATTGGCCAGGCTGGTCTCGAACTCCTGACTTGTGATCTGCCCACCTCGGCCTCCCAAAGTGCTGGGATTACAGGCGTGAGCCACTGCGCCTGGCCTTCAGCAATCATTTTGACGGTCTAATTGATTAACTCTTTAATGGAGCATAAATACTGCTTGATATCTCCGGTTACAGCACAAAATATAGTCAACATTCCATTCCTTGAGTTGGCCAGACATAGCTATAAAATATTAGTGATCTCTTATGAACACTTTTCTCCCTGAAAATGCTTTTTTTCTCCTCTTACTTCTTTCAAAATTGAACAGAAGTGAATGGAAGAGACTAGCAATGCCTCTAACTTTTCTGATGAATACAGATTCCTTCTTTTAGTCTAAAAAGTCATATCATTGAGAAAATTCTGATTCTCAATCCTTTTGGCATCAGGGACTGATTTCGTGGAAGACAATTTTTCCATAGACTGGGGGTGTGGGGATGGCTTCTGGATGATTCAAGTGCATTACATTTATTGTGCACTATATTGCTACTATTATTATATTGTAATATATAAAGAAATAATGATACAACTCACCATAATGTAAAATCAGTGGGAGTCTTGAGTTTGTTTTCCTGCAACTAGATGGTTCCATCTGGGGGTGATGGGAGACAGCTACAGATCATCAGGCATTAGATTCTTATAAGGAGTCAGCAACCTTGATCCCTCACATGCACAGCTCACAATAGGGTTTGCACTCCTATGAGAAAATAATGCCACAGCTGATCTGACAGGAGGTGGAACTCAGGCAGTAATGTGAGTGATGGGGAGTGGCTGTAAATACAGATGATGCTTCATCCTCGCTCATCGCTCACCTCCTGCTGTGCAGACCAGTTCCACCAGTACAGGTCGGTGGCCGAGAGGTTGGGGACCCCTGCTTTATATGTTTAACTTCCTATGTGACTGGTTTCTTCCCAAAGTAAGCCTCTTTAGTATGACTGGCCAAATTAGGTATATTTTACCATCTTTTAAGGATCTGTTAAAAGCTTTAGGCAAGACTTCAATCTATTGTCATTACATCATTTAATGAAGAGGCATGCAGTGAACATTCAGAGCTACCTTAGATCTGGCCCTTTCCCTCTTTTTCCACTGCCAATATCACCCTGCTCCAAGTTGTTCCTGCCACCCACTGGGATTACTATCCTCATCTCGAAGTCAGCTCCCTTACACCAGCCTCTTCGTGCTGCAATCTGCATGGTCAGGTGGATCTTCTGAGAAGAAACCTTTTTATAAGGTAACCCATTGCTCTAAAATTTTATTGTCCTTGGGATCAAGCCCAGATCTTCATATTGGCATTAAAGTCCCTCTGTAATTTGTCCTTAGCTTACTTATCCAATTTTGACAAGAAATCTTCCCTTCCACTCATGCCAGTCTTGTAAGTTGACCACCATCACAATGTGCCTATCACCTGTTTGCACCTTCCAGTATTTCTTTGTGCCATGCACTAAGGGTAAGCTGTCTTTTTCTTTTCCTCTTCTATGAATCCTATTTATTTTATGATAAGGTTCAATTTCTTCTTCCTATAATGATTAATACTTTATATTTTATAGCAATATATAATTTATGCTATGTGTTAACATAAATATTTCTCTTTGCTCTTAATTCTCCCAACAGCACCCTTTTAACATTTAACATAGCAGATCTTTTAATTCTCCCAACAGCACCCTTTTAACATTTAACATAGCAGATCTTTCATAGCAGATCTTTTCTTTTTTTCTTTTTTTTTTTTTTTTTTTGAGATGGAGTCTCGCTCTGTCACCCAGGCTGGAGTGCAGTGGCGTGATCTTGGCTCACTGCAACCTCCACCTCCCAGGTACAAGTGATTCTCCTTCCTCAGCCTCCCGAGTAATTGAGTAGTTGGGATTACAGGCGCCCACCACCATGCCAGGCTACTTTTTGTATTTCAGTAGAGATGGGGTTTTGCCATGTTGGTCAGGCTGGTCTTGAACTCCTGACCTTAGGTGATTCATCCACCTCAGCCTCCCAAAGTGCTGGGATTACAGACGTGAGCCACCGTGCCTGGCCCATAGCAGGTCTTTAAATGTTTTGAACAGATAACCATCAGTTGCAAATCCTCTTATGACTTTAGAAAAAAACCCAGAGTCTTTATTATGGGCTACAAGGCTCTAAATGATATAGTTGTAGTCTTCCTTTCTGACCTCCTCTTTACCACATTTCCTCTCCCTGGTTCCATGTGATATTTCCTAGGGCCTTTGCACTAGCCATTTCTCCTGCTGGATTCCTGCTTCTCCAGTAGTGGCTCACTCCCTCACCACATCATGGCTCTGCCCAAATCTCACTTTCTCAGAGAGACCCTTTTTGGCCATCCTCGCTAAAGCAGTCATCGCCTCTCAACCTTTATCACTCCAGCCAAATTTCATTTTCTCATGGCAATACTTATCATTACTGTCACAAAATATTAATTTGTGTATTGCCTGTCTCTTCCTCCTACATGTGAACTCTCGTAAGGAATGCGGACAGGGACTTTGTCTGTCTTGTTCATAGTGTGTTCATCCTCCTTGGCATGATGTAGGTGCTTAGTAAATATGTATTAAGCAAATGGATAAATTATTGAGAGTATGAATTAAAAAACTGAATTAGGTTTGAGTTTGAAGTGTATCCACTTCACAGGTGCCCATTTGGGATTCAGGAGGGAAAGAGATTTGTGAAAGTAACATGGCCAGTGAAGGAAACAAGCCAAAGTAGAAGGCATTCCTGTTACTCTCAGCTGCTTAAAATTTCCCCTGTTACTCACTGTCCTCTTTCTTTTGTGTCTTCCTCTAGGAGGCTGGTTGTCTTACTTAATATATGTAAAAATGTAAATTGATACTTTGCTTTTCCTCCCAGAGTTCAACTCAGCCTGAGCACTCATCTTACTCCATACACATGGCTTCTATTGATTTATGTGTTAGAAAAATCCAAATCCATCTTGAAAAGGGAGACATTTTCCAATATTGAGATTATTTACCATATATACAATATCCCATATACAATACTGAGATATTTCGAGAGAATGTGATGTAAGCCCAGATGATATTAACAATACCAGGAATATTTACAAGGACTCGTATTGTAAATATATATTTACAATTACACAATATATAAGCAATTATACAATGTGAATATAAAGAAAGATTTGTACAATTGTAGCATTATTGGAATAAGTACCTTTTCTAAGTAACTACTTCAAATGGGCAAACACCTTTATATATTAATTCTTATATATTAGCTAAAACTCAATGTCCCCACTACTTTATCTTCTCCATCAATCTTGTAACTTCCTATAGACAGATACAGCCTTTTCATGTCTTTAGATTCCTCAAACAGTAGCCTATATATAAAATGATTTTTTTGCAGTTTTATTAAAAGCTAAAATTCTAAACCATATGGCAGTATTGCAAAAGAAAAAGAAAATAATGTAAAGTGGTGATCACTGTAAATACCCAGTTCCTAGACTCAAGCACATTTTTTGTTTTGATTGAAATTTGAAATGACTTATTTTCAACAATAGGTGGCGCTTCACAGGTTTTTTTTTGTCATTAGGTTAAATGCACTGGCTGTATGAAATGTATCTGTGCTATCAATTTTTTAAGTTAATACAAGAACATTGATTCATATAATACATTAGTAATTGATGGAAACTGTATTGCTATTAAACTTGTCGTATTTATGGGACATCAAAACTAACATTCTAAAAGATTATAAAAAAGAGGCAGCAGTAAATATACCTTTTGAAAATATGTAGAAGGATTATCTGTTTTTTACTTTTCTATTTATTTTCAACTTTTATAAATGTTATTCAATCACTTTTTAAAATATGCATTTGCTTTTTATACTCAATGATCACAAAGAGTTTACAAATTTTATAGTGTGGATTTTTAATATTTATAATGATCTTTATCTTAACTAGAAGTACAATATTAATGACTGAAAATTCCAGATAAATGATATGGTGAGCAGGGCTCAGCAGGTGTTGTAATCTGAAATTATTAGCAGATAGCTGCTCCAAAATCCCTCCCCATCATGCACACACATGTATACATACAGCAATACTATTATTAAAATCAGAGTTCTCAGGCTCAGAAAAACAAAAGTAAAATGGAATTGCCTCAGAAAAGTTATGAGGCAAATAAAATCATTATTTGGGGTGAAGGACCTAGAAAAAGGGGGCCTTAAACATTTCCTCATCATACAGTGTGAATGAGACAATGATAATTAATAATTTGTACAGAATTTTAAAGCTTACAAAGCTCTTGCATATATAATAAATCATTCAGTAGCACTAGGATTTGGGAAGACCAAGTATTTTTATTAACTTCAGATTATTGATGAGAAAGCAGGTTCAGAGAAATTAAGTGAAGGTTACCTAGCTAGAAAGTGGCCAAGTTGGGACTTCATATCATCTGATCCTATATCTGGTACTCTTTTCACAATAGCATGCTATTTTCCTAGTTATAATACTGGACATAGGGGCATCATGATTAAATATGACACATAAGCTACAGTTATAGACCATGATATACAAGGATAATATTGTCAGAACTCAGGTCTTCAATACATGTATCGTATCAATTATTATAGACCACTTGTAATGTTTATATAAATGGAGTTATTTGAAATGTGCCAAGAAAATTACAAATCGAGGGAAACTCTAAGTATAAACATATTTTTTAAAAAACCTCTTTTGGGAAATTTTGTATGTTTTCTCTTTTTTTTTTCGAGATGGAGTCTTGCTGTGTTGCCTAGGCTGGCGTGCAGTGGTGCGATCTCTGTTCCCTGCAACCTCTGCCTCACGGGTTCAAACAATTCTCCTGCCTCAGTCTCCCGAGTAGCTGGGATTACAGGCACCCACCACCACGCCCGGCTCATTTTTGTATTTTTAGTAGAGACAGGGTTTTGCCACATTGGCCAGGCTGGTCTTGAGCTCCTGACCGCAGGTGATCTGCCCGCCTCAGCCTCCCGAAGTGCTGGGATTACAAGCATGAGTCACCGTGTCAGGCCTTCTGTTTTCAATATTAGTCATTCTCTATTCTTAAAGGATATGGGTATAGTTGTTTTATCAAATAAATATTCTACTTTTTTCCCTTCAAATAAAGGATAAACTGTAGCCTTTAACATAGGTTATTTCAATATGAAATACAGATTATAGTGAGCAAGCCCTAAGAGATGCTTTTTTTGTTTGTTTTTGTTTTAATGAGAACACACGTTTATTTTCTTATTGTACTATCTTTGGGGGACAGTTACAAGTTTAAATTAATGTAGGTTCTTAGGTGCTTGTCTCTGAATATTAAGATAGCAGTAGGTAGTTGTGGGAATGAGAGATTGACAACTTTTGTTGACCAGAATCAAAGATGATACCAGTTGATCATTATAAGGGCCATTCCACTTCTTGTTTCAAAATACAAATCAGTGGAAGAGATGGCTAATCTTGTATTCTCATGAAAATAAAGAACAAGTCAAGGCTTAGAAGGGAACATCTGACATCACTGGAAAAGGAAAGAAGACAGGATTTATTTTGCCATTAGCTAGATAAGAATGAGGACTGTTTTGTACTATGGCAAAGATGTTTCCTTATACAATCTTACCATGTGGGTTTAATTAGTAAAATCTTTCATATATAGTAGGGATGCAGTTTGTCTGAACTCTTGTCACTTTCATTCTCTCCAAAGGAACATGGCACTTAAGAAATACAGTGCACAAATTTAGAACACTTCCAGGTACATTTCTTTGTTTTCTGACAACTTGCAGAAAAATAGAATTGCCTGTGACAAAGTACACAAATGATTAGTTGAATTATAGAGCTGACACAAACTCAAATCATTCAGTGTAGTTTACTCAATGTACTGCTTGATTTGCCCACTTTCAGAATTTGAAACCAATACGGAACATTCGTATTTCAAATAAGGCAGAAGGATGAGAATTACGCTTATGAAAATGAAGAGAATGTTTATGGAAAATTTACAGAATAGGTTGGTCTATTTCTGTCAACTACAAAGATTGTTTACAAAAGGAAACTGAAAATAAAATGGCCTATCCTTGCCAGCTTTTCTTGGGAAGTATAGTAATATAGTGACTATTGCCCTAAAAGGAAAGTAAAGAGAACTTAGTTTCCATTAGCGGTCTTCATTGATTTATTAGATGCTTATAGGCTAACTTATCAATGTCTGTGATTATTTAGTTTGTGTGTTTGTTTCTCAACAAGATAAAAGACTGTAATACATTTATTTATCATGACTTCACAGAAACATTAGGAGAATTAATAACGTATTATTTTTCAAAAGCTTGGAACACATGATTGTTATTTTTATTTTGGCAAACAAAGTAGATACATGAATAAGTTAAGCTTCCTATAACTGTATTAAATTTTTTTTCTTTTTGAGGCGGAGTCCAGCTATGTCGCCCAGGCTGGAGTGCAGTGGCGCGATCTCAGCTCACTGCAACCTCTGCCTCCCGGATTCAAGCGATTCTCCTGCTTTAGCCTTCTGAGTAGCTGGGATTACAGGCACACACCACCATGCCCAGCTAATTTTTTGTATTTTTAGTAGAGACCGAGTTTCGCCATGTTGGCCAGGCTGGTCTCCTGACCTCTGGTGATCCGCCAACCTCAGCCTCTCAGAGTGTTGGGATTACAGGCGTGAGCCACCACGCCTGGCCAAATTTTTTTTTTTTTAATCACTAGAAGTTGTGATGAGTTACTGAATTTTTTTCATTTCATTTTATTCTTTTTCAAAACTCAAATTAACACAAGAGATGACTAATCTTGTTTTCACATGAAAATTACGGACAAGTCAGGGCTCACTTTTCATTCCACTTTATTTAGACGTATCTTAATAAACTAAAAATTATCATAAGATTTTTCCATTGATATTTGCATTGTTTTTCATTTTTGAAAAAATTTCATACTCCAGTTATCCATTTTTAGTCAAGTTACAATGTAATTAAACTTACTAAGTAAAAATGTATACTTTAAGCTAAAAATTTAGAATTGCTACAAAGTCTTTTTTTTTTTTTTTTTTTTTTTTTTTTGAGACGGAGTCTCACTCTGTTGCCCAGGCTGGAATGCAGTGGCCGGATCTCAGATCACTGCAAGCTCCACCTCCCGGGTTCACGCCATTCTCCTGCCTCAGCCTCCCGAGTAGCCGGGACTACAGGCGCCCGCCACCTCGCCCGGCTAGTTTTTTGTATTTCTTAGTAGAGACGGGGGTTTCACCGTGTTAGCCAGGATGGTCTCGATCTCCTGACCTCGTGATCCGCCTGTCTCGGCCTCCCAAAGTGCTGGGATTACAGGCTTGAGCCACCGCGCCCGGCCGAATTGCTACAAAGTCTTACAGTTGTAGGGAATCAGAAGGAGAGGCAGGTTTCATTCAATGTCTTTTAGATCCAAGGTGACACGGCTATACTTACATTTATTTGTAATGTAATATTTAGAGAAAAACGTATTAATGCATTTTAGTGCTAAATGACGTGGAGGGTTATTGATCAACTCTGTACAGCAGATTTAATTTCTTGATACAACATGGCCTAGGGTGATGGTGTTTTAGATAAAAATCTCATGGATTTTATTTATTATTGTAATTTAAAAATACTTGATCTCATGAAAATATTTTAATACATTTCTGGTTGAAATAGAGTATATTTGCAATAGAAATCTTTCAAATATATTTTGTAGGATTTATGAAGGTAGAATGTTCAGTGCTCCCTCTCCTGGTTTTATCATATTGGTGAATTGACCTCTCAGCTCACAATTGTGGTAATTGAAGAACCAAATAAATACTCTGATATGATATTCTATTTTTGATTTGTCTATTCCAAACACATTTACAAGAAACCTATCCATCACTAGTAAAATTTCATTACATCCCAAAATCTAATGAGATCTATGAAAAAAATACAATTTAATCAATTTTATTCTTTTAAATAGCCTATTTTAATACAATTCATAATATTGAGAGCGAATATGTAGCTTTTTGGCTTGATTCTTATTCTACGCTATTTTCTAGTGATGCTTTTTTATTGTTATTGATGTTCTTAACAATGCTCTGTGTTCTTTAGAAGCAATTCCAAACACAACTTTAATTTTTGAAAGTGCTCAGACGTTTGAAAGTCCAGTGTGTGTGTGTGTGTGTATTATGTATGTATATATTTATAAAGTTTCAACGGGACCACTTGCTATTGTAAATAAGGAGACTAAACAATGTATTTTGAACTAAAAATTTCCATACTTATATTTATATGTAGTTTAGATTCTAGTTTTGTTTTTGTTTACTTTGTTTTTGCCAGACTTTAAGCTACTCCTGATACATAGTACCTGGAAAAATATTTCCTTTCCACTAAGTTTTTGGTTTTTAGGTGGCTTTTAAAAGTTTCTACGGAACCTTCAATTCCACATAAAGTTATCCTCACTGCAGCATGAAAAGGCACAATTTTGATAATAAATGTCTGAAATCCTGTAGTTTGTAAGAAAGCAGAAAGCAAGTTTCCTACTTAAAGTGTTTTTTTCCCAGTCACATCAGCTATTACTAAGAATTATAAAACTTCTTGATAAATTTTTTCTATTCTAATTAATTGACTAAATATACGGGTTGGTATTTTTTGCAAAAGTATACAACTATATTACAAAATTGAAATAATTTGGTTTTTTCTCCATGTGCTTGATTTTTGGGAAATCATACAAGCCAAGGTAAAGCAATTATTTAAAAAACCCACGGCAGAAAATGTCCCCTTTATTACATACCTTTATATTACATTTGCAATAAGGAGTGCCACCTTTTGAACTTTAGGTTTCACAAATTCTGAACTTTGTTGTAAATAGGAACTGTAATGTTACATAATCATCTTTTTGTGTCAATATACATTTTCCCTCTAGTTGATCAGAAGTGATGACTTGGCATAAAACTTTTTTCATTTTCTTTTATTCTTCACAATTCTTTTCTAATTCAGCTTTGGAGTCCACCGATCCTTTTAATTGAGATCGACAACTAAAGATTGCTAACTAAATCCGAATGTATTCCTCTATGACAAACTGCATTTGCAGAATTTTTAGAGGCACTCCCGAAGTTTTAAGAGGATGTTTATTACACGAGTCTGTAGGGCAACATTTCCAAGTTGGTACACATAAACGAAAAAGGAAACGACAGTTAAGGAAATCCTGTTCCAGGTTTTCGGGCAGCCCGAGTGATTGACACATGATATCACCGGAGGCGTGTCCTGGAGTGGAGGTGGAGGTGGAGGCTAGGAGCTGAAATTCTGCGGAGCCCGAGTGAGATCGCTCTGTAAAGCACGCAGTGGTTTGCAGCGTGGTATCAGCGGAGTTCCCTGCCCTGGATAAGGAACAGCTACAGTCGCTGTTAAAATGTGCCTGAAAAGCAATTTGCAATCTTTGCATTAGGTAAGTACTGTTTCCTTCCGTAGACATTTTAGGAAAGATAAGGTGAGAAATGTTGACTTTTGCAAGGAACTGAACATTTATTTCTTTGAACTTGCTTTCGAGCCAAGATTACTGGTTGCCTTTCAAAACACCGGTAGCATTCCCACTGCTAAAACTAATGCTCTTAAAGTAAATGCTACCGCTGAAAGAAAAAGCAGGGTCCCTTTCACCTTTCTTTCCTTAACCGAACAGTAGCAAGTTTAAAGTCTGAAACGATCGAATGTGTGAAACACAGGGCCGTTAATGCCTTTATGCGAAGAGGGGCTGGCACTCGGTGTGTGGACCAAATGCGTGTTTGTTTAGGCATTGTTGGCGACCGAATCCCGAGCGAAGCATTGGTTTAAAACCTGAATTTCCCGTCTCTGTGTATTGATTTCTAACGCGCAGAGGCGTTGCTTGAACGTTGTTTGAACTCCTAGGCATTCCACGGGGCAAAAGCACCTCGGCAAAAACGTGCAGGACTGCATGTTACTTTGGTTCGCGGCTGACACGCCGACTGTGCGCCGGCCTGTCAATCACCGGGAGCAGCAACAGGGAGCACATGGCAACGAGCTGCGGGCGAGCTGGCCAGCAGCCCGCCCCGGGTCCCAGCCCTTCGAAGAAAGGGACATTCACGAGCTTCTATCTCTAATCCTCTGTCGCAGGCATTTCGGCCGTGGAACCGCAGGCTCGGAGGACTGGGTGTGAGCGCTGCCCAGGAGAGGCTGACCTGCCGGGACCGGAGTGCCCGGGGACCTTGTGCCCCTACTTGCCCAACGTGCGGGATCGGCAAAGCGCCTCGGCCTGCGCGGGGGACAAGGAACGACGCCCGCCTCTCTCTCTCCGAGAAGGATCCCCAAACCTCGCTCTCTTCACCCCTCCCC
>NW_012101932.1:4813475-4849390 GCF_000951045.1 Mandrillus leucophaeus | reverse complement strand
CTCCTTGCTCGCCTGGGGGCCGGGGCTTATGGGGCGCTCAAGGTTGGGTGGCGGGGTGGGCGACGGTCCGCGGCTGCGGAACGAAACAAGACAGGGTCTCCCCCATCCCCGATTACTCGGAGCGGCGGCGCGATGGCCCAGGTTGTCCTCTCGGAGAGCTCTTCACGCCCAAGAGGGATTCCAGGCGGCTCTGGGGATGTCCCTGGGGGCCCTCTGTGGAGGAGTGTGCCTCTGGCAGGGGACCGGCAAAGGCTGTGTGTGTGTGTGTGTGTGTGTGTGTGTGTGTGTGTAGGCAAATGCTCGGAATTCGCCCGTCAGCCACTCGATAGAATTAGCCAGCCCCAAAGCCAGCCGCAACTTTCTTCTTGTTTGGAGCTCAGTGCAAAGACAAGGAAGGGGAGAGGGCACTGCCACTTTAAAAGTGGGGAAGTCGGCCGGGCGCGGTGGCTCACATCTGTAATCCCAGCACTTGGGGAGGCCGAGGCGTGTTGATCACCTGAGGTCAGGAGTTCGAGACCAGCCTGGCCCACATGACGAAACCCTGTCCTTATTGCAAATACAAAAATTAGGCGACCGTGGTGGCGCGCGACTGTAGTCCCAGCTACTCGTGAGACTGAGGCAGGAGAATCGCTTGAACCTGGGAGGCGGAGGTTGCAGTGAGCCAAGATCGTGCCACCACTGCACTCCAGCCTGGGAGACAAAGTGAGACTCCGTCTCAAAACAACAACAACAAGAAAAATGGGGAAGTCCGTCCTCCTGAGCTCATGGTAACCTCAGCCTCCTCCCCTCCTCCTGCCGGAGAGAGAGGGAGAGAGAACTTGTTTTCATTCATAACTTTTTCCTTTTCCTTCCTCCGTCAACTATTTATTCAGTACGGATTGCAGAGGGCGCAGCTCCACCGTGGTAACTTGCAATGTGGCCGCTCCTGCGCTGGCTTCTTTCTCCCCGGCCCTCGGTGAACCCAGCTTTTCCTTTAAAGTATAGACAAATCCTTGCTTAGGGTCAGCCAGACCGTGGGCTTGCTTTGGGCGCCCGCGTGGACGCTGAAGGCTCTCCATGATTTGTCAGAAACCTTGGTGGACCACGCAAAAAGTGTGTTGGAAATCCACGGTGATCCTTGGGATGGTGATGGGATTGTCCGCAAAGGTATTCTACTTCCATTCGAGTTTTCTTGGGGAAGGCAGTGTGCCGAGCGCGTGTGAGCGTGTTTGGGGCTTGTCCAAGACTGTCACTGCTTGAAAATGGGCTTTTCTTCGAATCAGAGATGGCGAATTTTCTTTGCTTTTAATTTTTTGTCTGGTAACTTCATTTCCCAACCAGTATGAAGTTTGTTACAACTGTCATTGGAAATGCAAATTAAAGTTGTGCCTGGTGTTTTGAGTTACACTATTCAAATCCTCTACGGTTTTGCGTTTCGTGTGGAATCTGGCTTAGTATTTTTAGCTACCTTTTGCTTTCAAAGCACTGAGTTAAGAAGTTCTTGAAGAAGAGGAATAATTGTTCAGGAGTCAGGATTAGACGTTGAGGACTCCAAGACCAAATCTCCGCAGGTTATGAATGTGTTACTCCTCCTGCGCAAAGAAGGTAGAATAAAGTAGAAACTTGAGAGAGCTGAGTTGTGAAAACGAGGGGGGAGCTCCAAGAAGTTAACATAGAAGGCATAGTTTAGAGACATTAGTTTAGGAAATATAGGAAATGGACTTCTTTCTGCTTTCTGCATGGTTTATTCCTTAAACCATGTTTTTTTTGCCTCAGGTTGGTAGTGGAGAATGGACATTTCTTTTTCTTTTCATTCTTGAATTGGGTCGACTCTATAGACTTTAGAAGGAATTTGTGTGAAAAATGCTTTAGTTCACCACTGAAAGCAGAAACTTTTATCTTTGGTAGTTTGTGAAGAACACATTATAAATTAGAAATTTACTATTAGTATGGAAACACAACTGCTTATTTGTATCTGGATATTAGTGTGCTGATTTTGTTACAAGAAGCACATTGAATCAGTTGGCAGTGCTTTTGAAAATCAAGGTCTGTCATGTAAATACAGATTTTTAAATTAGAGGAAATACAGATAATTAAAACGGCCAGGATTTAAATACACTGCGTATGTACCTACACTACACTTATTTGTGCATAAAACTTGTTTTGTGAGTGAGCCCTTCAGCTTAAAAAAAAACCTCTCAGGATTTCAAATGTGAGTACTGTTACATCATTCACTGGACTATACATTGAGTCTTGTGTGTGTGTGTTTGTAGCTACAAAACACCAAGAACCGTTGTGTACCTGATACATTTATTTTTGCATCTCATAGATGAATAATAAGGTAGTTTTAAAATTCTGATTTATACAGAAAGTTACCTTTTATTTTGCGATTTCATTTTAGAGTCTTAATTTTTTTTAATGCCTTAATTTTTTTCATCATTAATCTAATGCTTATAACAGCACACAACAAAAAGGCTGTAGCACCAAAGCCATTCTCAATTTCTTAAAAGGTAGACATTTTCCTTTATGGAAACCACCTATGAACTGGTAACTGAGCTTTCTTTAGATGAGAGTTATTCTCCTGCTTATACTCAATATTCCCTGCGAAGGCATGCTCCATTTTGATTGTTAGATTCACAAACAGGAAGGCATTACTTCCTCTTGATTCTGCTTCTTAAAAGTTGGAAAAACTTGTAATGTTTATGGCATGGGGTCTCTTGTTTACAATCTTCCTCTATGATGTGGTCCCCAGCCTCTCCTGGAATTGGACTCTGGCCAGG
Source organism: Mandrillus leucophaeus (assembly GCF_000951045.1). Lineage (NCBI taxonomy): Eukaryota > Metazoa > Chordata > Mammalia > Primates > Cercopithecidae > Mandrillus > Mandrillus leucophaeus. The sequence goes on along the minus strand of NW_012101932.1, from coordinate 4,846,631 downwards.
ACCCCAGCATCATTGTAATCCACTGATGAAGGAGGTCATTATTAGGTAGTTTAGTCAATTTGTGACTTGACAGGATTTCCCTCCCCCCACCCCCGCAAAAAATGCTTCCTGTCATTTATTTTCTCTGTTTTTTTCATCTTTGATTTCCTTTTAGGATTTCAGATGCATGCCAGGTTTCCACTGATTGCCAGAACTCAAGATCACTACACATGGATCCCCAAAATCAACATGGCAGTGGCAGTTCGTTAGTTGTGATCCAGCAACCTTCTTTGGATAGCCGTCAGAGATTAGACTATGAGAGAGAGATTCAGCCTGCTGCTATTTTGTCATTAGACCAGATCAAGGCCATAAGAGGCAGCAATGAATACACAGAAGGGCCTTCAGTGGTGAAAAGACCTGCTCCTCGGACAGCACCAAGACAAGAAAAGCATGAGAGGACTCATGAAATCATACCAATTAATGTGAATAGTAACTACGAGCACAGACACACAAGCCACCTGGGACATGCAGTACTCCCCAATAATGCCAGGGGCCCCATTTTGAGCAGATCAACCAGCACTGGCAGTGCAGCCAGCTCTGGGAGCAACAGCAGTGCCTCTTCTGAACAGGGACTGTTAGGAAGGTCACCACCAACCAGACCAGTCCCTGGTCATAGGTCTGAAAGGGCAATCCGGACCCAGCCCAAGCAACTGATTGTGGATGACTTGAAGGGTTCCTTGAAAGAGGACCTGACACAGCACAAGTTCATTTGTGAACAGTGTGGGAAGTGCAAGTGTGGAGAATGCACGGCTCCCAGGACCCTGCCATCCTGTTTGGCCTGTAACCGGCAGTGCCTTTGCTCTGCTGAGAGCATGGTGGAATATGGAACCTGCATGTGCTTAGTCAAGGGCATCTTCTACCACTGCTCCAATGACGACGAAGGGGATTCCTACTCAGATAATCCTTGCTCCTGTTCACAGTCACACTGCTGCTCTAGATACCTGTGTATGGGAGCCATGTCTTTATTTTTACCTTGCTTACTCTGTTATCCTCCTGCTAAAGGATGCCTGAAGCTGTGCAGGGGGTGTTATGACTGGATCCATCGCCCAGGGTGCAGATGTAAGAACTCCAACACTGTCTATTGTAAGCTGGAGAGCTGCCCCTCCCGGGGTCAGGATAAACCATCATGATTTTTGGAGGTGGGTTGTACCTCCTGAGCTTCTAGCTTTCAAGCTGTGGCTATTTTTTTTTCTTTTTCTTTTCTTTAGAATTTTTCCCCATTTCCCACCTTCTCTTCCCCTGTTCCCAAGGTCTGACTCATGGATATTTTTCTTCCTTCATGGATGATCTTCAGTAAGAGTGGACTGGGAAACTGCACCTAGCTCCCACTTACGACAAGAGCCTCTGCCATCCACTTGAGAGGGTATTGAGAGCCAGTGGGCTTTGTGTAGCCTTTTTGTTCTGCAAGCAACTTTCTAAAGTTGTATACATGAACATACACCCACACCCAGACTACAGTGATTTAGAGTTGCTTTGACTGGGTACTCTGGGAGCAGGGAAATTGGTTTTTTAAAAAGCAACCGTTTAATTGCTTAAATAAGCTATGTATTAAATCTGTCTCCAGTTAGGGCTATCTTCCTAGCATTGGCCCCTTAAGTAGCATAGGGGATATATTTTTTGCTATAACGTAAAAATTTTCCTTTAACCACTGCCCTCTGCTTCTTGTCCTTCAAAGTTCTTTCCCCTCAGTTTTGGGGTTGTCTTACTCTGGAGATGCCAAGTGTATTTTTTCTTTCTATGTAATTTTAGATTCGCTTTACAATGTAAATCTTCACATTGGAGATATATTGGTTGGACCTTGCCCATCTTCACTCTAGCCTTCGTATTTGTGAAGGACTCAACCACCTTCCTTCTTCACCCCATGCTTCTCACCAAATTTTTGTTGTCATTGAGGACACTTGGATAACTCAAGTTGATATTTATAGCTGATCAATCTATAGGTGTCCCAGAACTATGCTGCCTAAAGTGATCTTGGCTCCTTAATGGTCCTTTTGGCCCCTTGGATAGTTAACAGCTGAGTCATTCTAATCTCTTCTGTGTTTTCATTGCCTTAACCACAAATTGTGGTGCTTTTTGTATATTTTATGTATAAATCACAAAGTTGAATTCTGACTATTTTTAAGACAAAAGTCTGTTAAACTTTTTTATTGTAAAGAATATTTATTATGCGAATCTCTATTATTTTATGGTATTTATTGCAAAAGACTGTTGAAATGTACTCATGTCTGAATATAACAAAATATCAATACTTAACGGAAAATAAGGTGACACGAAGAAAGTACACATGTTAACTATAATGCAGAAAATATATTAATTAATGAAACTGTCTCTTGATTTCTTCATTTATTAGCCTGTACTATTATGATGATTTTTGCTTATTTGCTTTGACTTTTTCTTCTTACACACCCATTTTACTTCTTTCCCTATAGATGCTGAATCTAGACATAGGTAAGCCCAAATTACGAAGTAGATAATTAGGTTGGTGCAAAAGTAATTGCAGTTTTGGGCCATTTTTAATGGCAAAAACACAGTTATTTTGCACCAACCTAGTATTTCCTGGAAAGTGCGTTAATCAAAATTTTGTAATCCAAATTCTCTTTTAACAAGTGCTCAAGTGAGTTATTTTATACAGTAAAAATTCTTTGTAATATTAAGTATCTCCCTACTTTGACTATTTTGTAAGCATGAGGTTTTGTGTATATTATAATTTCTTGAAATGGGGCATATCTACAGTAGAAACTTTTTAAAAAATGTTTATCTTAACTCTCAAGTTAATAAAAAGTTAGTTTGTCAGCTAGACTCAATGAACTTAGTTCTGTAGGTATGCTAGGAGTCTCTGGTACTGTCACTTTAATAAAGCATTCTGGAAGTTACCAAGGGAATAATTCACAACATCAGAGAGATTTCAAAAACATGCCTGTCCCTGCCTTTCCACTTGTTTCATAAGTCTAATGTGGCTTGACCAAATTACACCTCATCAAGTCCTGTGCAATAAGAAATCTGAGGGCCTAAAATTTTATGGAGAAAAAGTAAATATTTTAAATCTTATTTTTTAGTCTGGTGAAACAACTACATAGCTGGAATCTTTGGGTCTGATAAAATATTTGGTCATTTGAGTACTCAGAATACACCGTTTTTAAGTTTGATAAAATTTTATTCATGTGAGTCCTCAGTCTCACTAACTCCCTATGACTAAGTGATATGTCAGTCATTATCTGCATTTGAAAATAATTCTTTGCATTTGAGAATAAGATATTGACATAATTTGAACCCAGGTTATCAAAGCTCTTACCCAGCTTTTTTTTTTGGTCATTATTCATGGATGGTTTGGCTGTTAGTTTAAGAGTACGTATTTGTTCTTTGTAAATAGACTTTGACTTTGTTTTATATAGACAAGGTATAATTGGTAGAAACTTGTTTTAGTGCTTTTCCATCAAGCTGCTAAACCTATTAGTTGGCAATGTGATATTTAATCCATCAAATATCTCCTTTATGCTTTGAAAGCAGGAGGATTTTTAAAAGTGAATAGTTGTGTTTTGGAGGCTACTTCATAATCTGTAGCATTTTAAAATGTGAACTTGAGTGTTTTCCTCTGATACTCAAGTTATGTAATGTTATCACTGGTCCTTTCATATTTATGGAGTATTTTCATTGAGATGTGGCTTCTTAATGAAGTGTATAAACACAGACTTCTTCAAAATACTGTGTGGGTTTTTTTTCCGGTATTATTTAGACCCTTAGTATAATTAGTTGGAGTAAGAGCTGTCTTGAGCTGTAATAACCAGACTAAGAAGCAGTAGTTTTTACTGAAAGAAATTTATAACTTTTATGAGAATGAAGTATGCTGTGGAGTTTTAACTTCTGGCTCTATATATGCAGAATACATGAAAAATATTAAGATGGTGGTCTGCTGCTTCAAGGACTGTATGTGAACTCTGGCATAATGGCGAGTCTGTACTTGGAAGGAGCAATCGGTTAGAGGTTCAGATTTCTAAAAGAGGCTTGTCAGGTGGCAAAGCATAAACACTGATTCGAAACTTCCTCCTCTGTGATGGTTTAAACGTAGGAAGAAGAAATATAAGAGTGTGTCCTCATAAGAGCTTATGGGCCCTAGGCTCTTGAACCTAATGCTGATCATCATTTTAAAGTGCTAAGGCTTTAAAGCATCAGCTGAAATTTCTTACAATGCCGCTGCCACTTATTTAATACTGTTGAATGAAAAACAACATGCCAAATAGATGGGCTAACCTTTTTATTCCACACATTTGTCCCTCTTCCCCAACAAGTACAGCTTGACAGAATGGATGTTTTTGTTACCTGGTTCCTTTCCAGTATATTTTCTGACTGCCAATTTTTTCGTTTCAAACAAGCCTTATTTAGATAGTTTAATAGTGATTAAACCAACATAGGACTTTTGTAATTGAGTAGTTTCCTGTTTACAGAGTTTATAAAATGTAACCTAGCAGAAAAAATGGAATGTGAAAAAGTAGACTTTTTTGTGTGTGAAGGCCTAAAGTGAATCTGCAAATACAGGATTATAATTACATGGTTTCCAAAATTCAAACCACAAAATATTTCCATTATTACCAAAAGATAAAAATTAAAGCTTTAAAAACAGAAGTCTTTAAAGTGAAAAGAAATAAGTTAAAAACTATGTTTTTATCCTAAAATTGATAATGGAACCAGACTCAGGTGATTAATTTCCAGAGGATTTAATTTTTGAAATTATCCATTTTTCCTAAATCTTTTCTGTTTTTTAATGGAGTGGTGTGTTTCATAGCTGACTATCTGTATCTCTCTCTCTCTCTCTCTCTCTCTCTATAGAGAGAGATAGCTCATATAAAAAAATCCCTTTTGAAATATATGGAAATACTGAAACAAACTGGAAAAGTGTCTAAAAGCAGTTCTTATCCTAAACTCCCACTGTATATTTTCTTTTTAATTGCCAAGAGCATTGGTGTTTTTAAATATGTTGAAAACAAAACTTTTAAGTCCTTCTTTTGACCAACTGATGGTTGGACGGATGTTTTTTCCATTACTTCACTGATTAGCTGTAATCAAAATAGCCATGTATATACTTACCTGACAGCTATTGATTCTTGTTAATAGTCTCTCAGATTATTACCAAGCCATTGTGCTATTATTGAACACCTCCTAGGAGCATTGTATACAGTAGAATTCTAGAACTAGAAATATATCTCAGAGTTTATCTTAATGTTTCTCAATCATGTATGAAAAGAAATAGATAGCTAGTTTAAATATTACGAAGTGTGTGTCATAGCTCAGACCTGTATTAGAATAATCTTTGGGGGTGGGGGCCTGGTATTCGTTATTTTCGCAAAGCTTTTTGGGTGATTGTATCAGGCAACTTTGGAACTGGTTTATGGAGCTCACTGTCTTCACTTTGAGGATGTACAAACAAAGGCATGGCTTGAGAAGATAAACTGTTCATGTTTAGCTAGGGTAGAGCCTGAACTCTTTCATCTGACACAGGATTTTCTTCATTTCTTATTCGTTTGTTTGATTTTTGGGATGAGGTCTCAATCTGTCACCCAGGTTGGAGTGCAGCAGTGGCATGATCACCACTCACTGCAGCCTTCACCTCCTAGGCTCAAGCAATCCTCCCCTGCCTCAGCCTGTGAAGTAGCGGGGACCACAAGCAAATGCCACCACGGCCAGCTATTTTTTTTTTTTTTTTTTTTGAGAAGGAGTCTCACCCTGTTGCTCTGGCTGGAGTGCAGTGGTGCAATCTCGCTTCAGCATCCCAAAAGTGCTGGGATTACAGGCGCAAGCCATTGCACCTGTCCTCTTCATTTCTCAGCAGCCAACTCAGTCAGTGTCTTTCTGCTGCAATTAACCCTTACTATTCCATCCTCTTTACCAGAAAATTTTTCCTTCATAATTAATGTATTTGACCATCATTTAGGAAATGAAATGTTTTTCTGCATATATTATTCATGCTTAGCTATCAGGAGTAAGTAGTAAATGACTTCATTGCCATGATTATTTTTCTTATGTTAATATTAAAATTAACAGTTTGAAAGTGGAACTTGTGTTTCCTCTGGCTGGGTTTATATGGTAATAATAGAACAAATTAATCAGTTTCTGAAAGGAACAGTAACTTGGCATCTAGATTTAAGAACTTGTGTGATGGTGCTTCTTACCATTTTTCTGGCTGCAGTAAGATTACAGTGATTAGAAGCTGCTTTACATTTTATATTTTGCATTATTAAAGAGATGGATGTCATCTTGCAGATAGAATCACAGTAGATACAGCAATAATTCTATTGCAGAAACTATCAGAGAACCTAGAACTGTTTCGAACTGGATATTTAGGTACAGTATACTAGAAGCATCATTCACCAACGATGCTTTATTTAGTCCAAGAACCTTTAGTTCAAGAATCTACTTAGTCTATATACAATAATAATCAAAATTATAATTTGATAATGATGATCTATTTGTGAAAATGAAGTAACATCGTATTAACTACTTGCTGGGCTGGGCCTGGTGGCTCACGCCTGTAATCCCAGCACTTTGGGAGGCCGAGGCAGGTGGATCAGGAGGTCAGGAGTTCGAGACCAGTCTGACCAACATGGTAAAACCCCGTCTCTACTAAAAATACAAAAATAACCTGGCGCGGTGCCGTGCACCTGTAATCCCAGCTACTCAAGAGGCTGAGGAAGGAGAATCCTTGAAGCTGGGAGGCAGAGGTTGCAGTGAGCCGAGATCACGCCACTGCACTCCAGCCGGGGCAACAGAGCGAGACTCCATCTCAAAAAATAATAAAGTAAAATAAAAATAAAAACTACTTCCTGCATTTGTACATGTGGTAAATGGCTGGAAGAAAGGAAAGAGAGGTTGATTAAGGGGAGTGGAGATTGAACAAAATTTTGGATTATTTGTGCTATAAAATTGAACACATTTGTTAAAGCACAATGGATTAATGATAGTCCGTGGCAGAGAAATAAGTGCCATGAGGAGGGAGCCAGACAAAGCTAGCTAAGCAAACAAGATGCAAGTTTGAGAAAACTCAGTTCCAATTTGGCTAGCAGTTGTTCTCAGCCTTAGCTGCACATTAAAAGCAGCTGAGAGCAAAAGACACCACCCTCAGCAATGAACAAAAGCCTGTGCCTAGACCCCGCCTTAAGCTAGTTAAATCAGAATCTCTGAGAGTGGGCCTTGGCTTTCTTTTGTTTTAAAAGCACCCCAGATGATTCTACAGCTAGTCGAAAACCTCTGAGTTAGATCATAGGTATGTATAGGGGAATTGCGGGAGATTAAAATAGCAGAGATTAAGATAGGAAGGCCAATTTAGAAAAAGAAAGCCATAGGTATTATGGTCTTGATGCAGCTTGTAGGTTAGTAGGAAGGGAAAGGGGGTGGGGTATGAATGAGAGAAGTACTGTCCATGGGGAATCTATAGGAATTTGCTGTTATTTGTATGTGGGTTTGAGTTGGAGAAAAGAATTGATACTGAGCTTTTGGATTTTGGCAAATGGGAAAATAACAGTTCTGTTAAAAGAAATGAGTGGGATTTGTTTGGGGTATGTGGGTTAGGAAATGTTATGAGTTCTACTGGAATAAACAGATAATTATGAATAATAAAAGTCTAGAGTTTAAGAGAGGTTACTGACAGCCCATCATCCACATACAAGTGATAGGAGGTCCACAGTGTAGATCCCAAAGGAAAATAATGGAATTAAAAGCAGACTAGGGACAAACCTTGAGGAACATGCCTACATTTAGGGAGCAGAGAGAGGATATAGAGCAAATCAGTAAGAGAGATGGTCGAAGAAGCATAGGCACCAAGAGATTGGTATGTTTTAGAATCTAAAGGAGAAGACTTGTAAGGTGGAAATTAATAATCAAATGTGAAAAGTTGCAGAGACTCCCAACTAAATTTAGTGAGTGGTATTTAGGTGAAATTGTAATGAAAACCAGATTGCATGGGATTAAGAAATGAGTGGGAAGTAAGGATATGCAGGGTAACAGTTTCAGGCTGTTCACTCTAGACATCTGAGATGATAGGAAAGTAACTAGGGGCAGGTAAACAGCTGAGACTATTTTTAGAATAACAGAAACTTGAGCCTTTTTGCAGAAAGACTAGCATGGGCAGTTGAGAGGGAGAAGAGGGAAGAGCTCCAGGAGCACAATCCTGGAGGAGGGGGGAGGAGATGGAAGAGAAAACACAAAGAGGAGCTTTAACCTTGGCAAGACAGTTCTTCTCTCAGAGTAAAGGAAAAAATAAGAGAGGGAAGAAACAGATGTAATGGAATTTTAAGAGAGAGAGGAAGAAATTGTCAAAACGCACCCTGTTTTTGTAAATAGAAGGATGGTCTTCTATTGATAGTTAAGACACATAACAGACCCAAATTTGGCTCTTGAGAGCAGAGGTCTGGAATGGCTAGAGATGGGGGAATGCTCGTGGCTCTGTTAACAGACTAAAGCAGGTGAAGTGAAGAGTGGTGAGAGCTCAAGCTCACATGAGACAGGGAATGTTTTAGGAGCCAATTTTCAGATTGTTATCTAGACATTCCCTGCAGCTGGTTGTGAGGAGCAATGAAGGCATAGAATAAGTATTACCTGGAGCAATAAGAAATGGTGAATTTCACAGAGCTCAGGGATTTTAGGGCAGCAGCCTGAGTGTGTGCTAAAAATGACTGGCCAGAAAAATTGGATGACGTTCCAATGAGGGTGAGATACAGGTTTACTGAGAGTAAGGCAATAGGAAAAGTGAGGACAGCTGAGGACATAGGAGCAGTTCCAAGTCAAGATCCTAGAAGGTGGGCCTTTTTGTTTTGGAACAGGGTCTTGCTCTGTTGCCAGGGCTGGAGTGCAGTGGTGCAGTCATACATAGTTCACTGCAACCTCAAACTCCTGGGCTCAAATGACCCTCTCACCTCAACCTCCTGAGTATCTGGGACTACAGGGGTGCAGCACTGCACCCAGCTAATTTAAAAAAAAAAAATTTTTTTTTTTTTTTTTTTTTGTAGAGACAGGGCCTCACAATGTTGCTCAGGCTGGTTCCAATCCTCCTGCCTCAGCTTCCCAGTGTGCTGGGATTACAGGCTGCACCTGGCCAGGTGGGCCATTTTTAAATGCTGAGGAAACCTGGAGTTTCTCTGTGCTGAAAGGCAGCTTAGGTGATCAGAGTTAGAGATACATGGAGCTAAGGATGAAAACAAGGAGAAAATGGAGGCCAATGTATCAGAAGAGTTGTTAATTTAGGTATTAAAATACTAGAAGTTGGCTGGACGGTGGTCTGTAATTCCAACACTTTGCACTTGAGCTCAGGAGTCTGAGAGCAGCCTGGGCAAATTGGAAGAACCCCAAAAGAAATTCATTTCTTTTTTTTTTTTTTTTTTGAGATGGAGCCTTGCTCCGTTGCCCATGCTGGAGTACAGTGGCACTATCTCAGCCCACTGCAACCTCCAGGGTTCAAGAGATTCTCCTGCCTCAACCTCCTGAGTAGCTGGGATTACAGGCGCCCACCATGGTAATTTTTGTATTTTTGGTAGAGACGCGGTTTCACCATGTTGGCTAGGCTGGTCTCGAACTCCTGACCTCAGGTAATCCACCTGCCTCAGCCTTCCAAAGTGCTGGGATTACAGCAGGTGGATCACGAGGTCAGGAGTTCAAGACTAGCCTGGTCAAGATGGTGAAACCCTGTCTCTACTGAAAATACAAAAATTAACTGAGTGTAATGGTGGGTGCCTGTAATCCCAGCTACTTGGGAAGCTGAGGCAGAGAATTGCTTGAACCTGGGAGGCAGAGGTTGTAGTGAGCCGAGATCATGCCACTGTACTCCATGGTGGGCGACAGAGTGAGACTGTCTCAAAACGTTCATTGGCTAAAACATCTACAAAAAATTAGCCAGGCCTGGGGGCATGCGCCTGTAGTCCTTGCTACTTAGGAGGCTGAGGTGGGAGGCTCCCTTTGAGTCCAGGAGGTTGAGGCTCTGGTGAGCCATGTTCACACAACTGCACTCCAGCCCAAGTGACAGAGCAAGACCCTGTCTCAGAAAGAAAGAAAGAAAAAAAATGCTAGAATGATAGGTGGAGAAAAAAAAATATCTAGAAGCTGTTTATGTTTGGGAGGAATATTTTTAGGTGCTCTAACTTATTTGTAAACTAATGGATTACAAGAGCTGATAAAAATGTAGGATTTCTTAATAAGGAATAATTTGAATAAGAAATGAACTAGTGGAGTAGAATTTATTGTAACTGGGATATGCTCCATTTATAGCACAAACGATCTGTTAACAAAATCTGTTATTGAATAAAGAAAATACCTTCATGAAAATAGATTGACCTGTCAATTCAGTCAAAATAATACACACAGCCAAAAGACCTTCTGCTTTCCACATCCCCTTCTTTCAACTTTTGTGCACTTCAGAGGCACTTGAGGAAGCAAAGAGATTCAGTCCAAGATCTTAGTCTTGCCTACTTCACAGAGTTTGCATGTTGTAGATTTGCAGTGGAAGCTGTGAGTAAATTTGATTCCCTAACAGAAGCACATTTTATTCTTCTGGGCCACCCAGAATCTATTACTCTAAATGTAGAGAGGCCTATCTTTATGAAGAAAACTGTTGGTGTCAGAGTTATTTACAGAGCATGTGAAATTTTAACTTGTCACTTTGCGGTTTGTAAACCTGTTCTTGGAATTGCCTATAATTTCCCGTTTGTGTCTGTCTTTTTAGGTTTTACCCTTTAGTACCAGAAGCAATTCAATTAGGGAAGATAAAAAAAGGATGAAACCAACATTTATTGGTTGTAACATTTTGCTATCTAGTACCTGGAATAGTGATTACACAATAGAGTAAGAGCTCAGTAAATATTTCTTGCTGATCAACTTCCTAGATTCATTCTTAAAAGCTTTAGAATAAGGAAAACTGCTGAGATTAATGTTTGCAGGGTCTTTTGATACCATTTCTAATGTCCACAATATTGGCAATTTTTGAGAGAGAGTAAGAGTTTGGCTTTGTCAACCATACATTCATCAATTTAACAACCCTATCTTTGAATAAGCAATTCATAATTTTTAGCAACATGAATGATGCTATTACTGGCGGTAAATGGGGCCATGGAAACACCCTGGGAGGAGGCAGCCAAATCTGTCTTTGCAAATCAGAGAAGCTTCATAGAAAAGACTTGAAAGATGAATAGTAATGAGTCAAGTAGACAAGGGAGAGAAAAGCATTTTGGAAAAGTCCAAAGACATGTTAAGTGGGAATGATCGTGGCATGATGAGAACATTGCAAGTAATTTAGTATGTTTGGAGTGTAAGATGCCTGTGGAAAAAAGAGGAGCCAGTCATGGAAAGTGGAAATGTCATGTTAAAAAGTTTAGGCTCTATCCTGTGGGTGATAGTCACTGACAGATGATAATCAGGAGAATGGCATGATCGGATTAGAGTTTCAGAAAGATACTTAGACAGCACTGCATGGTGCTGATGGACTGGAGGGCAAGAGGGAGACCAGCTGGATAAATAATATAGGAGCCAAGGTGATTAATGTGACAGGGACAGTGGAGACTGAAAGGAGGTTGTGAGCTTGATCTGATTGGTTGTAGAAGATGGGGGAGGAGGAGTCTTGGCCATTTGGCACCGGGTTAGCTCATCTCTGGTAATGGAAGGCAGAGACATTTGTGTAAATGAAACATAGAAGGAGATAAAAATTTTCCCCACGGAACATTCTACTAATTGTGCAGATTTGAGAATCTCTGCCTCCCCCACCCCCCACCTCTCCTGGAATGGTTAATGAGTAATGGAGTGGACAGAAGGCAGGAAACAAGAAGACAGGAAAGAAGCAAAGGCTTTGCAAATCAAACAGAAACTAAATTTTTCATTCTTTCAACTCAGCCTCCCAGAGTTCACTGTATACAGCTTCACTGTATACACTTTTCAGTGAATTATGTATCTGAACTTTGTTGTCAGAAACACCAAGTTCCAGAACTTTAAAATTCACCAAGCTTGGTGGGGCACAGTGGCTCACACCTGTAATCCCAGCACTTTGGGAGGCCGAGGTGGGCAGATCATTTGAGCTCAGGAGTTCAAGACCAGCCTGGCCAACATGGTGAAACCTTGTCTCTACCAAAAATGCAAAAATTAGCTGGGTATGGATCCCAGCTACTCAGGAGGTTGAGGTGGGAAGATCACTTGAACCCAGGAGGTGGAGGTTGCAATGAGCTGAGATCACACCACTGCACTCCAGTCTGGGAGACAGAGTGAGACTCTGTCTCAAAAAAATAAAATAGGCTGGGCGCGATGACTCACGCCTGTAAGCCCAGCACTTTGGGAGTCCGAGGCGGGCTGATCACGAGGTCAGGAGATCGAGACCACCCTGGCTAACAGGGTGAAACCCTGTGTCTACTAAACAAAATACAAAAAATTAGTCGGGCGTGGTGGCGGGCGCCTGTAGTCCCAGCTACCGGGGAGGCTGAGGCAGGAGAATGGCTTGAACCCGGGAGGCGGAGCTTAGAGTGAGCCTAGATCGTGCCACTGCACTCCAGTCTGGGCGACAGAGCGAGACTCCGTCTCAAAAAAAAAAAAAAAAAAAAAAAATTAGCCAGGCGTGGTGGCTCACACCTGTAATCCCAGCTACTTGGGAGGCTGAGACAGGAGAATCACTTAAACCTGTGAGGCAGAGTGAGCCAAGATCGCGCCATTGCACTCCAGCTTGGGCAGCAAGAACGAAACTCCTTCTCAATATAGTGATAATAAGAATAAGAATAAGAATAATAAAAGTAAAGCAAATTGAACCCCAGAAAGGTGAAATGACATGCTCAAGGATAAGCAGCTAGTAGGAAATAGAACCAACTGAATGAGAAAGACATGAACAATACTTTTAAAGGCCTGTACTGTTTTCATTATGTGGACCTTGTTTGTACTTGAAGTTTGGGAGTTTAATTTATAATTCCTGAAGAGAATATAGCATAAAGATAGGCTGATCCAATAAAACCTGAATTCTTACAGAAGCAACACAAAGGAAGGGCAAAATAGTTTTGGGTTTGGAATTGGTCATTTTTTTTCTTTTAATTTGAAATACTTGTAAATAATAGTATTGGAGTTTAAATTTTTTCTCTATTTTATAGGTGGTATATATGAGGCACATGTAGAGACTTGGAAATTGTTTTTTTAAGGTGATGTTTATAAAATAGTAAAACTTGAATTTGAAGAAGCTGGCATTGCTTGATTTCCAAAGTTTGGTAAAAAAAAAAGTCAAGTGTGAGAGTCCAAAATTGCTTCACACTCTATGTAAATAATGGGATATGGTACCCTGTGGTCCCTTAATTTCTTAAATAAAAATTTTAATGAGGGAGGAAGGATCTCTTAATCCTTAGGGAAAAAATGCTTTGTGTGGATTGTAAAATCTGGCAAATTTTGGAAAGAAGAAAAGCAGGCAGTACTCTTGGAAAAAAACAGTCTGCTTGAACTTGCCTTTTTTGAAAAAAAAAAAAAAAACCCAACATTCTTTCATAAAGCATGTTTTTAAAAGTATTTGCCCTTGAGCATTTTTTTCTACTTACCCATGCTTATCTTTCAAAACAAACATTTATTTCTTTCTACTATAGAGTGTGAGGAAGTTCCTTTGAGGTTATGCCCTACAAACGTATCCAAGCAGTAACTGTCACCTCCTTCCTATGGCACAACAAATGACTAAGTCAACCGCAGGCAGCGGGGAGCATAGAGCAGCGATTTCATGATGGGGGCTGTTCAGATGTTACCTATGGGATCGGTTCTCAAGAGGAAAAAACACACAACTATATTTTTGTGTGCAAATAAAATTTTGGGTCCTTTTGACCCAATGGAAAATGTGTGTCTACTGGTGGCTGCCTACTTGGAATATGATGATTTACACTTGGAAACATTTGTGTCATTTATCATATGAGGTTACTGGTCTACAGCATGACTGCATAACAAATAACCATATTAAAAATTAATCTTTTCCAGTTCATCAGACTGTATGTCTTTTTGACACCCCAAGTCTTCTCTTTGCCTCTTGCCCTGCCGTCTTTTCCTGCAGTCACTCTTTACATTAATTCTAGGATTAAGTTAAAACTCACACACTGTGCATTTGTGGCTGCGCTTTCAGACTCCTACCCTGCCCTTTCACCCTTCTTTCCTACTTTTCTGAAACATAAATCTTCTATCCAGTGGAATTGGTTCGCTCTCTGTCCCTGCAACATACCTTCAACTCCAGACCTGAGACGCTGCCTTTGCCTTTTCAATCCTATTCTTTGCAACAAGGTTTAAATCCTACTTTTCTGACTGGATCATGGCAAAATAATCTCTCCCAGAAATTCTTTAGTAACAACATTCTATAAACTGATCATTACTTTTAATGTTGAGTTTTTAATGTTTATGTCTTGTCTCCCTTCCATATTATAGTTCTTTCAGCCTGGGTTTATGTTGTAGATTTACCTCTATTCCTAAGGTGCTTTGCCTATAGTAGGCACTCAATAAATATTGATTGATATATTTCCCTGCATTTTATAATCGAGTCATAAAAACCCATATTTGGCTTTTGTTTTTCTGGCCAGAGGGCCATTTACTGCATTAATAAAATATATATTCTGACATGATGTGTATCCTGCCTAAAGTCATTTTTGTCTAGCAAATACTAGTAAATAGAATTCTAAAAAAGATATGTAATTATCTGCTGCAGAGAATTTTCGTAATATCATTGATCATGTTAAGGTTTCCAGGGGAGAGTAATTTTAAGAATTGTGGCAGTAAAACCTCTGGCCCTAGAGGATACAGATGTTCAAGGCTGTGGAATCGGCTCACCTCTCACCGGATATAATAATGCATCCTTTCTATAACATCCCAAATAGGCCTGACAGGGAAATGCCTGAATCAACTCCTCCTTCATTTTACTAATCTATTTTTAGTTATTCATAATGCAAACCACTTGGTCTTCTCTGTTAAGCATCCAAAGTATCCTTAAAAGTAATTAAATCGAGTTGACTTGGAGCTTGGAAAATGCCAGGGCCCTTCCCAGCTTCTTAGATGCTAATGCTCTTTCTCCTGGATACTAAATTATTGTTTACTCTTCTTGCTGAACTTGGCCTAGGCATGAAACCCCTCAAAACATTCTTTTTTTTTTTTTTATGTACTATGGCTATAAATACTTTTGAATGGTCTTGGGGATAGATCTATAATATTATGGAATCTATCACTCAAAGCACTGTTATTAAATACAGTAATATCTCAGATTTTATATTGCACATGACATTTTCTATAAGTATCTAGGTTATAACATATTGGGCTTTTGACATACTTATGAGTTAAAGAGGGGCCAAGTTATTAGCCTAGTTTTGCAGATAAGAAAATCTAACACAGGGAGGATTATGATTTTCACATTTATTGATAAAGTTAGGACTAGAACCTAACCTCCCTGATTCTGTTAGTTTATTCCGCTCTCACTATCTAAGATCAAGTAGATGGGCCACAGCAGCTGAGGCATCACAATTTGGCTCATGACTTTTGCTGTGATGGAATATCCAGTTGAAAAAAAATCCTTATTTTCATACTTGAATTTTATAGGAAGCTCATTTTAAATTGTTCTGTTTCACATGGAAGATAATCTGGCCAATTTCTTAACTGTATTCAACTCCTATGCTTTAGAAACAACGTTGTTGTGTTTACAGGGAATGTTTAAAGCCCAAATACACAAAATTCCCTTACATTTTTATTTCAGTACTCTAGTTTATTATAACTCAGCTAGCTATCTATAGTGAACAGCTAACCTCTTATTAAATTATCTCCTCCAACCCCATCCCTGCTGACATTATTAAACAGGAAGGATCCTAATTATGTAGTCTCATTTTGGGGAAAATTGGGAGGTCTACGTAGAAATCTAAATGATGTGTGTTACTCTCAGAGCTAGGAAACTAGAGCCAGGTCTCATGGCACTCTAATTAAAAACTTTTATTTCTGCAGATTTATTCTGTGGTCCTTACTGAACAGATCTGCCTTGGGTTTCTGCTGGTGAGTTTTTCAGCAGGAATGCAGGCTTTGTTTCTTTGAATAGTTGAGTGCAGATTAGTGGTATGCCAATTTCCTGTGGCCTTTCAGAGCTGCAATTTGAGCCCTGTTTGCTCCTGGCCCTTGCACAATTGAAAACAATGGGTGACTTCTTTTAGGTTTCACTTCAGGGCTCTTAGAAACAGGGGAAGTGGCTAAAGCCCTACTTTACAGGTAATTAACAATAGATAATGTTTGCTCTGCATTTTTTAGAGCTGATAAAAGGTAGAAGAACATACTCAGCTCCTGATTTAGACACTGTGCAGTGGTTTTATGGATACAATAGCTGTCTTAGCATCAGCAAGGTGGTATGGAGTATCATATATATCTCACGGCACAAAACTTTTAAAAAGTAGAGGAAAAAAGAGCATTATTAAAACACTGAAGAGTAACCAAGAAAGCACTCCCTGGAGATGCTAGAGAAACAGTGTCATTTTAAGCCATGCATTTTGACTCAGGCTGCAAATCTATATGTTTTATGATGTGAACAATTTTCATAACTTGTTGACATTTATTCAAGGTCTTTTTGTGTTTTACACATAATTCAACTCTAGAATTATCCTGTTTGTTAAAATAACTTCAACTTAAAAAGGCTTTATTTCCCATCACATTTAATCATTAGCCACAAATATTCTTATGAAATGGTTTTAGGGGCTGGGCACGGTGGCTCATGCCTGTAATCCCAGCCCTTTGGGAGGCCAAGGCAGGTGGATCACCTGAGGTCTGGAGTTCGAGACTAGCCTGGCCAGCATGGTGAAACCCCATCTCTACTAAAAATACAAAAAATTAGCCGGGCGTGGTGCCAGGTGCCTGTAATCCCAGCTACTTGGGAGGCTGAGGCAGGAGAACCTCTTGAACCGGTGGGGCAGAGGTTGTAGTGAGCCGAGATTGTGCCATTGCACTGCAGCCTGGGCAACAAGAGCAAAACTCCATCTCAAAAAAAAAAAAAAAAAAAAAAAGAAAGAAAAGAAAAGAAATGGTTTTAGGTGCCTAACATGTAGAAAACAATGTTTTATTGCCCTTTTATTGTGTCTTGGGTAGTGATAGGGTATTTACCTTAATATTTGGAATAAATATTTTTAGACTACTCTTCTCCCTGAAACATATTGTGTCCACTTGTGACAAGATAGGTGTGTAGGAGTACTGATTGATTCATTCAGCCCTCAACAATTACCAAGCACCTACTCTAGCCTACAGCCTGGCCAGGCACTAGAGGTGGATGGATGATGGAGACTTTGTCCTTAAGGAGATTATGGTAATCGCTTTCCCACATTCTTTGGAAAAAATGAGTAATCTCAATTTTAATACATCTACAATTGAAAAGTGTAGGCAGCACTCTTGGCTCACGCCTGTAATACCAGCACTTTGGGAGGCCGAGGCGGGCGGATCACGAGATCAGGAGATCGAGACCATCCTGGCTAACACGGTGAAACCCCATCTCTACTAAAAATATAAAAAATTAGCCGGGCGTGGTGGCGGGCGCCTGTAGTCCCAGCTACTCGGGAGGCTGAGGCAGGAGAATGGCGTGAAAGCGAGAGGCGGAGCTTACAGTGAGCCGAGATCGCGCCACTGCACTCCAGCCTGGGCGACAGAGTGGCGAGACTATGTATCAAACAACAACAACAACAACAACAAACAAGCAAAAAAAGGTAAAGACTAGGCCAGGCGCAGTGCTCACGCCACTCCACTTTGGGAGGCTGAGGCGGGCCGATCACCAGGTCAAGAGATTAAGACCATCCTGGCCAACATGGTAAAACCCCATCTCTACTAAAGATGGGTGTGGTGGCGCGCGCCTGTAGTCCCAGCTACTTGGGAGGCTGAGGAGGAGAATCGCTTGAACCCTGGAGGCGGAGGTTGCAGTGAACTGAGATCGTGCCACTGCACTCCAGCCTGGCTACAGAGCCAGACTCCGTAAAAAGACAAACAAACAAAAAGACTAGGTCATATCTGATACCCCAGTAACTTATTTTTAGAGTGAACAAAGTCTAAACCAGAAGTTAGTGGCTTTTTGTTCCAAGCCACTTCTAACTAGCAACATGAAATGTCACCTTACTCATCTGCCCTTGAGTAATGATGAACACAGAGAAGTTGCTTTAGTAGGGAATTTATATGTCGTTTAAAACCAGAGCAGCTTTTTCTAAGTGTGTTTAGACACCCTCGAGAACAGTGTTTTAAGTACAGAGGTGTACAAAGGTGAAGGAGCCCTACATTAATTAATTAGTCAGTCCAGACTTGCTGAGCGCCTGGGACGCGTTCAGTGCTGTGCCAGTGGTGTGGATTTAGGAAAAAAGTATAAGCTCTTAATCTCCACTAAGAGCTGGATCAGGCGACTGACCTGGCAACCGGAAATGGGAAAGCATTTAAATCCTCTTTTCTGCTGATAAAAGTAATGTGTTTATTGTAACATTGTTTTTGAAAATGTAGAAGAGTATAATGAAGAACTAAAAATGACACATAATCCTGCTACCCATTTCTTAGTTACCAAGGGGATTTAACAATCATTTGGATACATTCTTTACCTGTCTCCTAGTGTCTTGAACTTTCTTTTCCTTTTTTTTCTCTTTTTTTATTTTTTTGTCTGAGATGGAGCCTCGCTCTGCCGCCCAGGCTGGACTGCAGTGGCACGATCTCAGCTCACTGTAGCCTCTGCCTCCCGGGTTCAAGCAATTCTCCTGCCTCAGCTTAATGAGTAGCTAGAATTACAGGCGTGCGCCACCACGCCTGGCTGATTTTTGTATTTTTGGTAGAGACGGGTTTCACCGTGTTGGCCAGGCTGGTCTCAAACTCCTGACCTCGTGATCCTCCTGCCTTGGCCTCCCAAAGTGCTGGGATTACAGGCGTGAGCCACCGCGCCCAGCCATGTCTTGTACTTTCTAAAATAAAAATTTAGGGGAACACTCCTCTGCTTTTATTTTTTATGATCTTCTAAAACTCATTGAACCTTTTAGAATTGAGGATTTCAGTGATCTTTCAGAAAACAGCCACTCTGAAAACCACAATTTGTGTTTTGTTTCATTAACCTTCCTCCTTTCTATCTTCTTAATAAAGTGAAATTCTTTTCG
Organism: Mandrillus leucophaeus; assembly: GCF_000951045.1. NCBI lineage: Eukaryota > Metazoa > Chordata > Mammalia > Primates > Cercopithecidae > Mandrillus > Mandrillus leucophaeus. The sequence goes on along the minus strand of NW_012101932.1, from coordinate 4,827,501 downwards.
GAGAGTTGAAAAAGAGAAAAACTCAACTTGTCCATTTAAGCTTTCTAGTATTTATCCAGCTAAGCACATTGATTGCAGGAAAACTAACACTGATGATAAGCAAAAGAGCACTAAGGAAGTTTGGATTGCCAGTGAAAATGTACAAGTTCAGTGGCAAGAATATATGTTTGTATTTTTTTTTTTTTCTTTTTATTTATTTTTGAGACGGAGTCGTGCTCTGTTGCCGAGGCTGGAGTGTAGTGGCACGATCGCGGCTCACTGCAACCTCCGCCTTCTGGGTTCACACCATTCTCCTGCCTCAGCCTCCCGAGTAGCCGGGACTACAGGCGCCCGCCACCACGCCCGGCTAATTTTTTTGTATTTTTAGTGGAAACGGGATTCCACGGTGTTAGCCAGGATGGTCTCGCTCTCCTGACCTCATGATCCGCCTACCTCGGCCTCCCAAAGAGCTGGGATTACAGGCGTGAGCCACCGCGTCCAGCCATTATGTTTTTTATTTAAAAGAAACTGTAACTATCTAATACTGCCAACAATTACGACAAAATAATCTTGTAAAGAAAAACTTCAAAAAAATGTGAACCTGATTTTGCTGTGAGAGTCAAGCAGCTGTTCCATCCCTCCCAGCACCCCACTGCTCTACCACTTTTTATGTTAACCACGTTAATCATGCTAATAATTTCCCTTAAGAAACTTTGCCTCTGAAGACTAACACTTATCATTTTACCCAGGGTGACTGGGTTGGAATTATGTAACCAACTTTATTATCACTGTCATTAAAATCAGCATATATTTCATTCCGGTTGTACAGGAAGCAATTGCTTAAAGTATCCATTTAAAATATGACTTAATGTTTAGATAGTGAACTTGTATGTTTATCACGTCAAAGCCTCAGAGAAGTATTCTGTTCTCCTTAAGTGCTGTGAATGGCTGCTCAGTTACATACAGTTGTGATTGGCTATGTGTACATCCACATAGTTATTGATATTAAAAAATATGAAAATGATACTGTAGAATGCTCAAGTTCTATTATTCTCTTGTTCCATGGATTAAAGGAACTTTTTAGTTGTAAGTAGTGTCTTCAGTGCACATCATTCTCATACTAGAACGATGACATCTTTCATCTTTTCCGATGAAAGAACTCATTTGCTAAAACAACTGATGTACTTAGGAAGAAGTGACGACCTTTTTATGTAATTAACCTTTTACTCCTAGATAGGTAGGTGTTCCGCCAAAAATTAAGGTATTTTAAAGCAGCAATGAGCTCACTTAATTTCTCTGTTTTAAACAGAGTGCTTTTGATGGTTTACTAGACACGACATCACAGTTTCCTGTTTCATATTTGAATTAAGCAGGGTTGGAGAAAACTATTCGCCGTAAGTTTTGAAACTCTAGGGACAAAAAGCCCCTGAAAAGAAGTCTCAAGCATAGTGGCTTTTTAAAATTATATAAGGGAATTAAAACCGCAGTACTGATGAGCCAACAAACACGCTCTCCCTCCCACCTACCCCCTAAAAGAAAGAGAAAAGTGAAAATGGGAGAAATTGAATGATGGAAATCATTAATTAAGCCTGTCATTCAATCATAAGGGCTCTCAGCATTAAAAAAAAAAAATTCCTCCCTAATCACAACCAATGTAGCAGTTTGTGTCTTGGCAAAATTGTGTTTCATGTTCTCAATTGAAAAAGGAAAATTTAAGGTACAGTTAAATTTTAAGGCTCAATAAATTACTTGTAGTTAGAACTTAGTGGTGATAGAGGAGGTAGGACTGGGATGTTTAATAATGTGGTAAATAAAGAAAAAATACTGAAACTTTTTTTTCAATTATTAGGGAATTTTAAAAAAGATATTTGACACTACATATAACTCTCGTGTATGCGTACGTATTATTTAATTACTTTTTAAAAAAGCAACCACAAACTGCTCTACAGAAAAGAAGATACTTCTGGGACCCATGGAAACCACTGGTTTCTTAAGAGTTACACTCAGTTCCTAGAGAGGAACTGGTAAATATATGACTATTAAATTGAAATGATAAATTACAATAATTTTTAAAGACGGAAAAGAAGAATTTTAAATGAGCAATTTAACATAAATGTTTTGTAAGCCCGATCTATATACACCCATAATGAGGAGTTAGGATGCACTAAATTCTCTCAGAGAAGCAATCTAAAATACCTGAGCCTTTGGAAGAACAAATGATCATTTCCTGAGGTGAGTGGAGGGAGCAAAAGTGGTTGGGGGCAGGATGGAGGGTGGAGAGGGGAGGGTGGGTGGAGACTATGGGCCAGGCTCCCAGTGTATGGTAGTGAATAAGACAGACATGGAGTTTACAGTCCTTTCTCCTCTTTTCTCCTAATTACATAGGCAGAAAAACCTTTTTGAAACGTTCGTATTTTCAGTACTAGTACCTTCCTAGCTCTGTATTCCAGATATTGCTCCCTTAAGAGAGGAAAGAGATTTTTCTCTTGTGAGACTTGTTTGTTCTATGAAACTCAAAAAGTCTGGTCATTTCCCATTTTCCATATAGAAGCCCAGATCACCAAGTAGTGCAGCCATCAGCTGGGGTCCCTGTCATGTCAGTTCTTAGTGCCAAAACATGGGATTTGAGCTCTGCTTATTTTGTGATTGAGTCCTCTTCAACCAAAGGCTGCTAGGATTGTTTCTGTAATCTCCAGTCCCTGAACTTAATACTCAGTCCCAAATAACTTACTTTACTTATGGTTTGTTTTTCTCACTGTATTATAAGTTCCCCCAAAGGCTTGAGGTCTCTTTTTTCTATCCTTTCACCAAAATTATAGCTCACTATACAACGAGCTTATTATACCCAGGAATAGCTGCACACCATTCTAAGAACTTTACAAGAATTATTTTATTTGATCTTCTCAAAAATTCTATGAGGTCGCTAGCATTATTATTCTCTTTTCCAGATGAGGAAACCCAGGCACTGTGAAGTGAAATAACTAGCCCAGTTTCCCACAGCCAAAACTGCGGGGAACCAGGATGTTAACTGTGGTTAATTGACTGCAAAGCCTGTGCATAATTGGAGCTTACATACTACCTCCGATTGCTGCAGCCACAAATTTCTAGGAGAGTGGCCATTGCTACTTTTCTACGAAAATAGAAATCAAGAAACAAAGACCAACTCTGAATGAAAACGAGAATGATTGTATCTTTTATTTTAAAAGGACTTAACATTTTTCCTTTTTCCCAGCCTTAAAATAATGCAAATGTGTTTTTGTACTGTGGCCTGTACCTCCTTGGGTTGGGGATGGAGATGATAGGTGGGTGGAAAGGGGTAAATTTTAAAGTCTCTTTTATTAATACAAATGGATAATGTCTTAACTTTATTGATGCAGAATGATACCATGTTTAATAAGATTCTAAAATTGAGTTGAGCCAACCAAACTTGATGGGAGATGGGGGAATATGTAGGTCAACGGCTGATCTTTCCAGCCTAGCAATGACCATGAAAGGACTTATTTTGATTCATGATTTAAATTTGTACCATGCTATATTATATGTGCTTTATATAGATCACTTGCCTTCTCTTTTCTTTTTTCTTTTCTTTGCTTTGTTTTCATTTTTATTTTTTTTTTTGAGACAGGGTCTCACTCTGTTGCCCAGGCTGGAGTACAATACTGCAATCATCAACCATACCTCACTGCAATTTTGAACTACTAGGCTCAGGGGATCCTCCTGCCTCAGCATCCAAGTAGCTGGGTCTATGGGTGTGTGCCACCACACCTGGCTAATTTGTTATTTTTTGTAGAGACAAGGTCTTGCTTTTATTTTCCAGGCTGGTCTTAAACCTCTCGTCTCATGTGGTCCTCTTGCCTCAGCTTCCCAAAGTGCTAGCATTACAGGCGTGAACCATTGCATTTAGCCGCCTTTGCTTTTACTAACGGCTAACCCCAACTCAAGGGAAGTATCTAAGATCATGCAAATAGTTGGCTAGTCAGTAAATAACATTGAAATTCATTTCCTGAAAACTATATAAGGAACCATGAAGAATCAACAATTAGATAATAAGCCTTGTAAGAGTAGGGATTTTCTTCATTAACTTTTGAAACTCCAACACCTAAAACTGTGCTTGGCATATAGCACTGCTGGCACTCAAAGTATTAGCTGAATAAGTAGACACTGCTCTAAAGGAGTCTTCAGTCTAATTGAGTGAGATGAGACCAATATTCAGACAACAACCAATAAATGCTATGGTATGACCTCTAGTGAAGTATGTCTTTTTATCTTTTAATTTTTAATTTTTATGGGTACATAGTAGGTCTGTGTATTGATGGTGTACATGAGATATTTTGATACAGGTGTACAATGCATAATAATCACATCAGGTAAATGAAGTATCCACTACCTCAAGCATTTATCATTTCTTTGTGTTACAAATATTCCAATTATACTTTTAGTTATTTTTAAATGTACAGTAAATTATTGTTGACTGTAGTCATGCTGTTGTGCTATCAAATACTAGATCTTATTCACTCTAGCTATACTTTTGTACCCATTAACCTTCCCCACTTTTTCACCCCCTCCCTAGTACCCTTCCCAGCCTCTGGTAACCACATTCTACTCTCTATCTTCATGAGTTCAACTGTTTTAATTTGTAGCTCCTACAAATGGGTGAGAACATGTGAAGTTTGTCTTTCTGTGCCTGGTATATGTTACGTAACATAATGTCCTCCACTTCCATCCATGTTGCTGCAAATGACAAGGTCTCATTCTTTTTTATGGCTAAAGAGTACTCCATTGCATATATGTACCATATTGTCTTTATCCATTCATCTGTTGATGGACACTTAGGTTGATTCTAAATCTTGGCTATCATGAATAGTACTGCGGTAAACATAGGAGTGCAGCTATCTCTTCAATATACTGACTTCCTTTCTTTTGAGTATATACCTAGCAGTGGGATTGTTGGATCATATGGTATTTCTACTTTTAGTTTTTTTAGACACCTCCATACTGGTCTCCATAGTAGGTGTACTAATTTATATTCCCACCAACAGTGTATGAGAGCTCCTTTTTCTCCACATCCTCACCAGCATTTGTTGTTTCCTGTCTTCTGGATATAAGCCATTTTAACTGGGGTGAAATGATATTTCATTGTAGTTTTGATTTGCATTTCTCTGATGATTAATATGTTAAGCACTTTTTCATATACCTGTTGCCATTTGTATGTCTTCTTTTGAGAAATGTCTGTTTAGAAATTTTGCCCATTTTTAAATAGGATTATTAGATCTTTTCCTATAGAGTTGTTTGAGCTCCTTATGTATTCTGGTTATTAATCTCTTGTGAGATGAATAGTTTGCAAATATTTTCTCTCAATCTGTGTGTTGTCCCTCCATTTTGTTGATTGTATCCTTTGCTGTGCAGAAGCTTTTTAACTTGATGTGATCCCATTTGTTCATTTTTGCTTTGGTTCCCTGTGCATTGGGGTTATTACTCAAGAAGTCTTTGCCTAGACCAAGGTGCTAGAGAGTTTCCCCAATGTTTTCTTTTAGTAGTTTCATATTTTCAGGTCTTAGATTTAAATATTTAATAAATTTTGATTTGATTTTTGTATATAGTGGGAAACAGGGATCTGGTTTCATTCTTCTGCATATGGATATTCAGTTTTCCTAGCACCATTTATTGAAGAGTGTGTCTTTAATATATGTTCTTGGAATCTTTGTCAAAAATGAGTTCACCATAGATATGTTTGTTTCCGGGTTCTCTATTCTGTTCCACTGGTCTATTGCCTGTTTGCATGGTAATACCATGCTGTTTTGGTTACTATAGTTCTGTAGGAAATTTGAAGTAGGGTAAATTATGATTAAAATATGATTCCTCCAGTTTTGTTCTTTTTGCTCAGGATGGCTTTGGCTGTTCTAGTTCTCTGGTGGTTCCATATAAATTTTAGGATTATTTTTTCTATTTTTTGTGAAGAATGTCACTGGTATTATGATAGGGATTGCATAGAATCTGTAGATTGCTCTGGGTAGCATGGACATTTTAACAATGTTGATTCTTCCAATCCATGAACATGGAGTATCTTTTCCATTTCCGGCATCAATTTTTTTTTTCTTTTTCTTTCTTTCTTTCTTTCTTTTTTTTTTTTTTTTTTGATAGAGCCTCGTTCTGTCACCCTGACTGGAGTGCAGCAGCACAATCTCAGCTCACTGCAAGCTCCACCTCCCGGATTCATGCCATTCTCCTGCCTCAGCCTCCTGAGTAGCTGGGACTACAGGCACCCAGCACCACGCACAGCTAATTTTTTGTATTTTTAGTAGAGACAGGGTTTCACTGTGTTAACCAGGATGGTCTTGATCTCCTGACCTCGTGATCTGCCCACCTTGGCCTCCCAAAGTGTTGGGATTACAGGCCTGAGCCAGCACACACAGCTGGCATCAATGTTTTCTCGTTTTCATTGTAGAGATCTTTCAGTTCTAGGGAAGTATGGATTTTAAAACAAAGCTCCCCAGATAATTCCCATGATCAACCAGGTTAATGTCCCTTGGCCCAGTTCAGAAATTCTCAAACCTATTTTCTAATAGAACAACTTATGACCAAATAGTATTACCTGAAAGTCAGTATAAGAAAGAGATTAGTATGTAGTCAAACCACATGAAGTAAAGGGGGTTCTGGGGAGCCTTTCTTTTTCCCTGACCTTTTCAGCCTTTCCTTTCTTCCTTCCCCACAACCCTTTGGAATAGTGGTAAAACCATGGATCTAATTACCAAATGTGCAGTCATTCATGGAGCGCTTTCAGGGGACCTACGGACCTTCGAACGATATGCAAAAAAGTGTGTGTGTGCTTCTTTCCTGAGGACAATTCACACTATCAAATAATCTTTGACCTAAAAAAAGGGTAAGACCCACGCCTCCCCCATACAAGAAAGGCACTTTCTTTCTATGCATAACCTTTTTTTTTTTTTCTTTTTTTTTTTTTGGTGGGCAATTACTGAAGGTTGGATACTTTGTAAAAAAAATCACAAGCATGATTTTTAGATGCTGTTCCTTATCAGCTGGAAACTAGACTGGAACCATTAAACCATTTCACCTGGATTACTGTCACATAGCAGTCAGATAGTACTTATTTCACCATCTTTTCTCCGGTTGAATTTGGCCCAGATTTTTTTGTTCTTGATCTACCTGAGTCTTCAGTTTCCAAAGAATCCTCTATTACAGGAAAAGAAACACAATCTCAAGACTTTTTAATAACAAGTGCAAGACAGCCTTTCATACACATACATGTGTGCTTTTTCCAGAAGTTTACTTTACCAATAGTTTTTTTTAAAAAACCATTCTAACCAAAATAGATATTTTTTAAAGCTTCATATAGAATGATGCTCAAACATTGCTTAACTGATCCCTGGACTTTCTGTACTGCCAGGTAAAGGAATATTGGGAAAATACAGAGTATATACACTTTGGTTCTTTATTTCTGGTGTTCTGTTTCTTCTTCGAAAGCTATTGCAAAATTAATATACATATGTAGATTAATTTAGCATGCTTATTACTCCTAGTACCAAATTGTCCCGTATTAAATAGGGATCACCGTTGTTCTCTGAAGGGTAGTAAGTTAGGTGGTAAACTCACTTATAAAATATTGACTTGGGGTCAGGCGCGGTGGCTCACGCCTGTAATCCCGGCACTTTAGGAGGCCAAGGCGGGTGGATCACCTGAGGTCAGGAGTTTGAGACCAGCCTGGCCAACATGGAGAAACCCTGTCTCTACTAAAAATACAAACTTAGCTGGGCATGGTAGCGCATGCTTGTAATCCCAGCTACTCGGGAGGCTGAAGCAGGAGAATCGCTTGAACCCGGGAGGCAGAAGTTGCGGTGAGCCGAGATCACAGCATTGCACTCCTGCCTGGGCAACAAGAGTGAAACTCCGTCTCAAAAAAAAAAAAATTGACTTGGGTTACTAGGGTAAGTGGAGGCAAGACAGCTACAGGATATTATTCACCACTCTTTCAGATATGGCACTTTCTCCTCACTTCAGTTGGATTTGATCATTTAGTTCAACACATTTATAAAGTTTCTGCTAGAGTTCTGGTGATACAACAGTGAACAGGTAGCTACAGTCCTCTCCCTCACAGAGCTGATGCGCTAAGTAGAGACACAGACAATTATAAACAAGCAATGGTAATATGCTATAGTTAGTGCCATGGTGCTGTGGAAGTAATGTGTTATATGAACATGCTAAAACAGGTGAATAACAGTTTTTTTTCTGGGATGCTTGTCTTTCCTATCGTGACATATGGAAAAATAATTGCATTAGTCGGTTTTCACGCTGTTAATAAAGACATACCTGAGACTGGGCAATTTACAAAAGAAAGAGGTTTAATGGACTCACAGTTCCACGTGGCTGGGGAGGCCTCACAATCATGGCGGAAGGTGAAAGGCACCTCTCACATGGTGGCACACGAGAAGAGAACTTGTATAGGGAAATTCCCTTTTATAAAACCATCAGCTCTCATGAGACTTACTCACTATCATGAGAATAACATGGAAAAAATCTTCTGCCATGATTCAGTGACCTCCCACCAGGTCCCTCCCACAACACGTGGGAATTGTGGGGCTACAATTCAATTTGGATGGGGACACAGCTAAACCATATCAATAATTATATATATATTCCATGTGGAAGCTATTTGGGAAGTCCCTACCCTTCCTTTTCCATAGGGCATTATGTAAGTCTATTATTGTGTTGCTATAAAGAAATACCAGAGGCTGGGCAATTTATAAAGAAAAAGATTCATTTTGACTCACAGTTCTGCAGACTGTACAGGGAGTGTGATGCCAGCATCTGCTTCTGGTGAGGGCCTCAGAAAGCTTACACTCATGGTGGAAAGTGAAGGGAGCCAGTGTGTCACATGATTAGAGCAGGAGCAAGAGTAAGAAAAGGGAGGTCCTAGAGCTCTTAAACAGCCAGAACTCAGCATGAACTGAGAACTCACTCATCACCAAAGGGACGGTGCTAAGCCATACAGGAGGGTTCCGCCTCATGACTCAATCACCTCCCACAAGGCCCCACCTCCAACATTGGAAGTCACATTTCAACCTGAGATTTGGAGGAGACAAGCATTCAAACCCTGTAAGGCATATGTCTAGGTCTCTTCCAGGGAGGGGAAGTCCAGGGGATCATAGTCTTTACTGTTTCTGCATCTGGGCCTACAGAATTTAAGCTGTGCCTTCTCTGTCCATCCAAACTCTCTTGATTTTTCTTTAAGAAATTACTTACAATTCTGTCAGTTTTATCCTTTCTTGTATTCTAATATGCTTCAGGAGCTATCCTTCCCCATACTATCTTTTCTATTCTTTCAAAAGGTTTTAGGTAGGAGGGAAGGTAGATACCTGTGCTCAGTCCCCATCTTGATCTCACCTTTCATATAAGGTTTAGCCTAGTCCTGCTCCACCTATTCAGTGCAAAGTTCTTTCTCCGGAGACCTCTTATCACTCCCCTATCAGAATGTAAGTTGCTTTACTTATTTCCCCCCAGTTAATTGAGACTACAATACAAGATTGAGTTTTTATGGAGGTCTGTTATATTTGTGAAGACTTCAGGAAGACCTTACTCAGTTTTTTGAGTTAGCAAATCTAATACCATATTTTTTTCCAACATCCATACATGATTGATGGATTTTAAATATTATCCTAACACTTGTTGCTGATATTTTGTACGTGTATCCTCTGGGCTTTTACCTCATGCAACATGTTATTTCAGTGCACTATTTTTGTGCCATAATAAAGTAAGTATTTTCGTTCCTGATTTCTTTGACCTTTCCTTTCCCTAGGCATTAACCTTCTCAGTGAGAGGTCTTGAAGTCACATCCTAGCAAATGTGCAGAATCAGAAGGGCCTTCTGTCCTCTTCCTACAAAATGCCCTGCTGCTGCTGCTTTCATTTCATCTTCAAACTGCACTGTCCAGTAGCACCCCATCTCTCAAGAGAGCCCGTGCAGAAAACAGCTGGATCTCACCAACAGCAGGGTAAAGCTTATCTATTCCCTAGCAATTGTTGCTAGCTAAAATGCAGTTTCACTTTAAAATCTACCAGCCAGTCTGAAAGTTAATTTGCATGTAATAGCTCAAAATTATCCATTTACCATCCTGGAAAATTTTGTCTTCTACCTTTAAATGGGCTTTACTACTTTTATTTTAAAGCATAATAAAACTTTTAAAGTTTTATTTTAATATTCATTGCCAGGTGTTCTTTCTCCTGGGTATGATGAATGAAAATGTAAGGGGCATTTAGGATTCTCTTTTTTGGTGGTGACTCTCTTTTGTTATCTAGGTATTTTTTCACAGAAATCAATAGCTGCTATTTGATTTTTAAATATTTGCTTTAGTCTTATGAAGAACTTGTGCCAGGGATTTACTTTATTTAAACACTGTCTCTTTTATAAAAAAGTGTTTTTGCACAGGTAAAAAACAATGGGAGAATTACTACTAAAACATAAATAGGGATCAGGATGAAAAGCAAAAAATGTAATAGTATGGTTGTAAATATCTCTAAAATTAATAAATTTGTTGTGTTTGAGCTTCCAATATGATCCAAAATTTTCACTATACTAGAAGAAAAAGTGAAAATATTGTAGGATGAGGTTCTTAGCATTTTTAGAAATCATGGGATGCTCTCCTGGAAGATAATTTTTGCTCCAGCACTAAAATCTTAGAGATGATTCTCACTCAGAGCTTATGTAAAGGATATTGAATATTGGGGATGGACAGTGTCCTTGAAAAAGATAGATAATTCATATGGTTATGTCTTTGTAGTAAACCAATAAAAAGCCAAAGTTATAAAACCAAAGCATATTTTTGTAAAAAGGACTGATTTTTTTTCAAGGGAACTTACAAGGGCTTAAACTTAGTGGCCCAAGTATAATTGTCTTCTCGTAGTCTTAGTCTTTTATAACTCAACTTATGGTATGTGTTACAGACTGAATTGTGTCGATTCGATGTTCATTTGTTGAGGTCCTAATCTCAGTGTGACTGTACTTGGAAACTGGGATTTATTAGGAGGTAATCAATGTTAAATGAAGTTATAACAGTAGGGCTATACTCTAATAGGACTGGTGTCCTTATAAGAAGAGGAAAAAACACAAGAACTCTTTCTTTCTTTCACACACACACGCACACATGCACACACACACACACGCACACATGCACACACACACACGCACATACTCGACACAATCACAGAGGAAAGGCCATGTGAGGACACAGTAACACAGTGACAAGGTGGCCATGTACAAGCCAAGAAGAGAGGCCTTACCAGAACCCAACCCTGATGGCATCTTGATCTTGAATGTTTAGCCTCCAGAACTGTGAGAAAATCAATTTCTGTTGTTTAAACCTCCTAGTTTGACGTGTTTTGTTATGACAATTCTAGCAGAGTAGTACAATATGGTCTTTAGAATTAGCTAGATAAATGATAATCCTTCAAGCTTTATTGTAAAGATTTCTTGGTCTGTAAGTACTTCTGTGACTTAACTGCATGCAAACGTGGCTTCACATCATACATCCATCTGGCAGCTCCTCTGCTTTCCTAATGACACAGGATTCTTTTGGTGCCGCTTTGCCAGCTGGAAATCTCATGGCCAGCAGTGCCTCTGCCCAGGCTTCACTTGAGCTCGCTGGGCTGGCACCACCCACAGCCTAGCAGACTGAGCTCGGCCCGTGCTACCAGCCCAGAGCCCCTGCTGGCCATGGCTGTGTGCTCGGCCCACAGCGGGTCCAGGTATGGCACAACCGGCTTCCACACTGGGCACTGGTGTCTGGATGAGGGGGATGTGGCAGTGCCCGAAAACTCAGAGATGCCAGCAATGGTAGAGCCACAAGGGGTGTTACAGTTTTTGCTCAGGGAGTCCGGCTCAGGGAGTCCAGTGTGAAGATCTGAGCCCCCAGGAAGTGTCACATTCATTTGGTCCCACTGCCTGCTCCACAAACAGGGGAGTGTGGCGCCCAGCAGTGTTTCACTCCTGTAACTTGGCGAGAAGGAACGTGTATTACAGCTCTTTTCACACCCGCTGTTCAGCAGGTTCTGGGTTCTTGTCCTGCGACCAAGAGGAATGAGGTACATGAACACTGGAGAGTGAGCAAGGCAGAGAAGAATTTTATTGGCGATAGAAAAGCTCTGAACAACGAGCAGGAACCGGAAGTGGGTAGCCTTCTGTGTGAGCAGGGCCGGAAAGCAGGTCTGTGAGGCCAAGTCCAGGGTTTCTATGGGCTCAGAATAGGGGAGTGTGTGCTGACTGGTCCATGAGCAGACCTGGAAGAGGCACCATTCAATTGGCTAAAAGGCAAGGAGGAAGTTCTCACATGATTGTGGACTCTACCTGGAACTGGCAGCTCAGTTTTCAGGCTTTGGGCTGTCTTGGGCCTGAAAGTCAGGTTTACCAGGGTCCTGTCCCTGTCTGCCTAGGAATCTGTCTGTCTCCTGCCTCTATCTGCCTTCAGTCAGCATTGTAATGTATGCTGTAGGTTAGTCTTAGCTCTCCAACTAGCTTATAAACACCTTCCTATCAGTGGCTCTGGGCCATACATAACTACCCTTCACCTTGCTAAATATCACATTTCACTATTTAGCATGAGATAAAGTCATCAGATTATTGAACTGCATGTCTTCCATATTGCTCAAGTACTAAGATGGTGAATAATTTATTTTTCCTCTCATATTTTTATCAGTGTAAGTAGTTAGACCAAAGAGATGAAAACAGGTAAAAAAAAAAAAAAAAAAAAACAACTCATAGTCAAGAGGTTATGACTTTAGGCTTCTTTTGGTCTTCTTAATTCTTCTCTCATCTTTTAACTAATAGGTTAAAGGAAATAAGAATAAACAATGTACAAGAGATTCTTTATATTTTTTGTTTTTTGTTTTGTTTTGTTTTGTTTTTTGAGATGGCGCCCAGGTTGGAGTGCAGTGGCATGATCTCGGCTCACTGCAAGCTCTGCCTGCCAGGTCCACGCTGTTCTCCTGCCTCAGCCTCCCGAGTAGCTGGAACTACAGGCTCCTGCCACCACGTCCGGCTAATTTGTTTTTTTGTATTTTTAGTAGAGATGGGTTTTCACCATGTTAGCCAGGATGGTCTTGATCTCCTGACCTCCTGATCTGCCTGCCTTGACCTCCCAGTGAGAGGTGACGATGTGCTAGCAGCCCTCTCAGCGCCTTCTCGGCTTCGGCGTCCACTCTGGTGGTGATCGAGGAGCCCTTCAGCCCACTATGGCACTGTGGGAGCCCCTCTCTGGGCTGGCCGAGGCCTGAGCCGGCTGCCTCTGCTTGCGGGGAGGTGTGAAGGGATAGGTCGGGACGGGAACACGGGCTGCATGCAGCGCTCACAGGCCAGCATGAGTTCAGGCTGGCGTGGGCCCCGGCTGGGGCTCAGTGGGCCCACACTCGGAGCAGCTGGCCCACGCTGCTGGCCCAGGGCAGTGAGGGCCAGCAGCTGCAGAAGTTGCTCCGGGTTCCCCAGCACTGCCTGTCCACACGCACCCTGCTCGAATTTTCCCCGGGTCTCAGCTGCCTCCCCATGGGGCAGGACTTGGGACCTGCAGCCTGCCATGTCTGAGCTCCCACTCCATGGTGGGCTCCCCTGCAGCCTGAGTCTCCCCGACGGGCACTGCCCCCTGCTCCGTGACACCTGGTCCCATGGACCACCCAAGGGCTGAGAAGTGCAGGTGCTGTGGGAGACAGGAGAGCAGCTCTGCCTGCAGCCCCAGTGCAGGATCCACTAGGTGAAGCCAGCTGGGCTCCTGAGTCTAGTGGGCACTTGGAGAACCTTTACGTCTAGCTAAGGGATTGTAAATACACCAATCAGCACTGTGTCTAACTCAGGGTTTGTAAATACACCAATCAGCACTCTGTGTCTAGCTCAGGGTTTGTAAATACACCAATCAGTACTCTCTGTCTAGCTCAAGAATTGTAAACGCACCAATCAGCACTCTGTGTCTAGCTCAGGGTTTGTAAATACCAGATGGTACTCTGTATCTAGCTAACCTAGTGGGGACTTGGAGAACTTTTCTGTCTAGCAC
>NW_012101932.1:4653466-4813425 GCF_000951045.1 Mandrillus leucophaeus | reverse complement strand
AATACCAGATGGTACTCTGTATCTAGCTAACCTAGTGGGGACTTGGAGAACTTTTCTGTCTAGCACTCTGTGTCTAGCTCAGGGTTTGTAAATACACCAATCAGTACTCTGTATCTAGCTAACCTAGTGGGGACTTGGAGAACTTTTCTGTCTAGCACTCTGTGTCTAGCTCAGGGTTTGTAAATACACCACTCAGTACTCTGTGTCTAGCTCAAGGTTTGTAAATACCAATTGGTACTCTGTATCTAGCTAACCTAGTGGGAACTTGGAGAACTTTTCTGTCTAGCACTCTGTCTAGCTCTAGGATTGTAAATGCACCAATCAGGACTTTGTCAAAACGGACCAGTCAGTGCTCTGTAAAATGGACCAATCAGCTCTCTGTAAAATGGACCAGTCAGCAGGATGTGGGTGGGGCCAGATAAGGGAATACAAGCAGGGTCCTGGAGGCAGCCAGCGGCAAACCGCTGGGGTCCCCTTCCACACTGTGGAAACTTTTCTCTTTTGCTCTTTACAATAAATCTTGCTGCTGCTCACTCTTTGGGTCCACGCCGCCTTTACTAGCTGTAACACTTACTGCAAGGGTCTGAAGCTTCACTGATGAAGCCAGCGAGACCATGAACCCATCGGGAAGAACGAACAACTCCAGATGTGCTGCCTTTAAGAGCTATAACACTTACTGGAAATGTCTGCAACTTAACTCCTGAAGTCAGCCAGACCAGGAACCCACCAGAAGGAAGAAACTGCAGACACATCTGAACATCTGAAGGAACAAACTCCAAACTACCATCTTTAAGAACTGTAACACTCACCACGAGGGTCCGCGGCTTCATTCTTGAAGTCAGCAAGACCAAGAGCCCACTAATTCCAGACACACCAAAGTGCTGGGATTACAGGTGTGAGCCACTGTACCCGGCCCGTTTATACTATGTTTTTAAAAAAATCTTATAATTTATTGTCTTTACTATTTTATTATTACAAATGTTGATATTGGAGAAAATTTCCCCAAATGTACCTCAAATAGAACAATTTGGCTTAAACCCAGGAGTTTGAGACCAGCCTCAGCAACAAAGTGAGACCCTTATCTTACATTATTGATAAAAAATCAAAAAATTAGCTGAGTGTGGTGGCACGTGCCTGTGTTTCCAGCTACTCAGAAGGCTGAGGAAGGAGGATTGCTTGAGTTGGGAGGTTGAGGCTGCAGTGAACTGAGATTGTGCCACTGTACTCCAGCCTGGGCAACAGAGTGAGACGCTGTCTCAAAAACGAAACAAAACAAAAACCCGAAAAAGTTCGAATCAAAATATATACAGACTTGGAACTAAAATTGTGTTAAATCTGGCAATGTTTTTAGACAAACTCAAGAATTCAGGGGGAGAAATTCATGTAATGGTGTATTTTGACACTTTAGATACTGCATTATTAACTTTATGAGTGTTAAGTATGGCCCTTTTTATACAGTAGCTATTTTAAATGTGCAGGTTATAAATATTTGGTCTGATAGCTAAAAAATGGAAGACTTAAAAGTAGAAGATTATGCCCTATATCTCATGGTGGCCAAAGGCACGTTGATTATCTAATCAAAATTTTTATTTGAAAAATTCTCGTTTTCACCACGAAAGGTTTGGGTTTAAGTGTTTGCGAAGTAGTAAAATACTTTACTAGGGCAGTGTCAACCGAATACATAGAAAACATAAAAGCCTTTAGGCTCTTTATACTAGAAGACACTTTTCAGTGAGATGGATGGGAGAAGGAAAGGAAAAGGTGCTTAGATAAACCCCTAAAGTATCCGGCCTTGGTTGATTGCTAATATGCTTTTCAGTTTATAGCAAAATGTGGTTTTTTTTTTAAAAAAAAATTTATAAGCTATTTGGCTGCACTGCATTGACTTGGCTTAGTTTGATTTAACAGGTTTGTCATTGCCTCACTAGGTGGATTCAAACAGATAAAATGTAAACCAGAAAATAACGATATGCTTGCTTTGTCTTACGGAATGAGAACAACAGGACTGGGCCATGCCAAAATCATGCTTCTTTCTCTAGACTCATTATAAGTTGTGAAGTGGCATGATGCAATGTGAATGTCCGGACAAGTATCCCTTTTGTTGTTCTCAAGGGGGTTACGTCCTGGATTTGTTCCTTTGCAAACTCTTTACAGTTTACATAGCTGGAGAGACTCAATGCCTTGGCAGCAGCACCAGGTTTTATCTGTGGGTTTGCCCTCTTAGAGTGGCAGGTAGTTAGTGTATGTATCAACTGTGTTCTTTTTGCCTGTGGTTACTCCATTTTATCACTTGTTTCTTTTAATGACATGAGAAAATAATAATTCAGATGACTATTGGCCTTTCTGAAAGAGAAACAACCAAAAAGCTCCCCTGGTTTTCTCCTTCCCTTGTTGATCTTCCCCTTTAACACACTGTTCTCCTGTCGAGAATGTGCAATCACTGATTTGATTACATTTTTAAGTATTTGGGCATTTGCTACTGAAAATAGCAGGTGAGGGGTGATAATGTCACACATCTTCCTGACGACTGCAAAACAAGTGAAGAAAGCATGCAAGTTCTCCAGGCTTCTTCTGGGTCGTTTTCTTTTGGGCACATTGCTATTGTACCATCAGTACTTTGGTCAGTAGCAGAATTAGAGTCATCTTGTGGAGAAATTGAGGAAATCATTAGGTATTACTGCACTGACTATGACAGATTTCTTTGTTTTAGTAGCTACTTTGTAAGCCAATTCGTGACCTCTTTTAGAGTCAAGAAATTCTTAATCTGATTGATACTTCTTCAGAATATGCAGTTGAGAAATTCAATAGCCAATAAACCCTAAGCCAGATAAATTCACTTTCTCAATATTCAAACAAATTTCTTCTGATTTCCTGTTATATCTATAATCCAAAATTCACAGTTTAAAACCTGGTGATGGCGGGGCACAGTGGCTCACGCCTGTAATACCAGCACTTTGGGAGGATGAATCACTTGAGGTCAGGAGTTCGAGACCAGCCTGGCCAACATGGTGAAACCCTGTCTCTACTAAAAATACAAAAATTAGCCAGGCATGGTGGCCCGTGCCTATTGTCCCAGCTTCTTGGGAGGTTGAGGCAGGAGAATTGCTTGAACCTGGGAGGCAGAGGTTGCAGTGAGCCAAGACTGTGCCACAGCACTCCAGCCTGGGTGACAGAGCAACACTCTGTCTCAAAACAAACAACAACAACAACAAAACAACAACAAAAACCTGGTGATAATCTCCATATAGTTCATTTTCATAAAATATGTTTCAGTAACCATATTAAAAACTTTTAATACCTTAGCCATCTTTGATTCTACCACAAAGTTGATCGTTTCTTGACTTAGTGTTCTGAAGCATCTGGGTTTCAGGCAGAGATTGACTTGCAACTTTACTAAACACTGTTGTGAACCCAAAAGAACAAATCCTTGAACATCTATACTAACCATTATTTGGACAGGAGTCAATCCACTTTTTTCCTATAAAATACACCACGAGAGTCTTATTTTACTTAGAGTAATTAATTATCTAGATGTCTGTTACTCAGCAACTAGAAGCAGGATGAAGAATGATAGAAAAAAGAGGATTTTTTGGAAGCAGACACTCTGGGCCTTGGAGTAAAGGATTTGAGCAGTTTTAAACACCAGTTTTAATTACTGGTGTACTATGACATAGTATGATATTTAATTTTAATAATGATCTTGAATTTCCAAAAAATTTGTTTTTGTATTTTATCATAAGCAGAATACAATATATTTTAGATAAAATTCTAAGAATAAAAAGTTTACTACTTGGGAGAGTACATTCCAGTTATTTGGAAAATTGTACTATGTGTAGAAACTTATGATGTTATTAATAAATGAACTACTGAATTAACCAATTAGTTCTAAATAATATAAAATGTATGTTTCTTAGGTAAATGATCATTTCTCTGCTCAACTATCTAACGTGGCTTCTGTTAATCTTGTGCATAAAAATCTAGCTTGCCGTTTCCTGAGTTTGCTGTAATAGTCACCCAGTAAGAGGTCTACTTGGTTCACATCTATTCTCCCAGTGGCTGTGTTACTTTCCTCTCTCTTTAACATATGCTTTTTTATGAGGGGTGTTCTCATTTTCCTAGCCTAGCCACAGTGATTGGTCCAAGGGAGAGGGCATGTAACCAAGGATAGTCTAATCAGAGTCTTTCCCTAGGATTTTTTTTCAAACATGATCAAAGGAAGAGCTTTTACTTGTTTAGCCGTGAAAATGTAAGGATGTGTGCCTGGAATCCCATTGGTTATATCTCTAGCAGTCACAGAAACTACAATGCAGAATTGATAAGCTAGATTGAAAGAAATGGAAGTCCTTGGTTTGCTTTAATAAGCAAAAAAATTCTGTGACCTATTTCAGTTTGTGGTTCCGTTTGTTGCATTCAAGAATCGTAGTTAATCCGTTTCCTAACTGTCGGGCATTTTACATCGTTTCTTGTATTTATAGGCTGGATTGTGAATTTCATTATCCTTATTCCATAGTTGAAGAATTTAGCCTTAAGGAGTAAGTACCTTGACTAACGTCACATGGCTATTAAGTGGCAGAAATGGTAGTTACAGCCAACCTCACTGACTTTAAGCTTATCCTCTTTTTTTCCCCCATCTTCTTTTTAACAAAATCTGTGTTTTTTTGTGTGTGTTAAAATATACATAACGTAAAACTTACCATGTAAACCATTTTTAAGGGTACAGTCCACTGGCATTAAATACATTGACAGTGTTGTGCAACTATTGATTTCCAGAACTTTTTCATCATCTGAAATGAAAACTCTGTACCCATTAAACAATAACTCGCATTCCTTTCTTTCCCAGACCCTAGTAACCAGGATCCTACTTTCTGTCTCTAACAATTTGATTACTCTAGGTATCTTATATAAGTAGAAACATATAATATTTGTACTTTGGTGTCTGGCTTATTTCATTTAGTGTAATGTTTTCAAACTGCATCCATGTCATGCCATGTATGAGGATTTCCTTCCTTTTTAAGGCTGAATAATATTCCATTGTATGTATCTATACATTTTGTTTATGCATTCATTCATTGATAGACATTTGTGTTGTTTCCACCTTTTGGCTATTGTGAATAATGCTGATGTGAACATGGTTGAATGAACATTCTTTTCAAGTTCCCTGTTATCAATTCTTTTGTGTGAAATTGTTGGAACATATGATAAATCTGTGTTTAATTTTTTTGTGGGATCTCTATACAGTTTTCTGTAGTGGTTGTACCATTTTACATTCCTACCAACAGTGCAAGGGTTCCAGTTTCTCTACATCCTCACAAACACTTGTTATTTTCTCAGGTTTTTTGTTTTTGGTGATTTTTTTTTTTTTGTAATAGCCAACCTGATGGGTGTAAAGTGGTGTCTCTTTGTGGTTTTGATTTGCATATGAAGCTCATAACCTTTTTGTGTGGCAGTTCCTTGCTCCCTGAAATGCCCTCGTCTGTTAATCTCTTCAGTTCAGAGCATCAAATACGATTGAGCAGACTCGGAATTTGTCATTCCACCTTTAAACTTGCTTGACTGGAAGAGGCTGATATGTTCTTTTCACTCTCCCAAAGCATGTGTCTACCCGTCTTTTATTTTTTAATTAATTAGTTATTCTTTTTGAGATGGAGTCTCGCTCTGTCGCCCAGGCTGGAGTACAGTGGCGTGATCTCGGCTCACTGCAAGCTCCGCCTCCTGGGTTCATGCTGTTCTCCTGCCTCAGCCTCCCGAGTAGCTGGGACTACAGGCACGTGCCACCACGCCTGGCTAATTTTTTGTATCTTTAGTAGAGATGGGGTTTCACCATATTGGCCAGGCCAGTCTTGAACTCCTGATCTTGTGATCCGCCTGCCTTGGTCTCCCAAAGTGCTGGGATTACAGGCGTGAGCCACTACGCTTGTCTTCCTTTCTCTTAAATTCTGTTTGAAATTTATCTCACCATTAAAGTCTTCTCAGAATTACCCAGCCTAATCTAGAGAACATTTTATTCCAGTATCCCTTAAGCATGAAGGAACAATTAGTATTGGACTGATGTATATATTCTTTTGCATGTTTTCCAAGTGGGTTTATCCTACCCACTTTTAGATTATAAACACCTTGAGGAAATGGCTCTTAGGTACCTTTTTGTGGCAGTCCCATTATACCTAATGTCCAGTGATCAATATGTAGTAGACAATAATAAAAGTTATTGACATTTATAATGTCATTTTATTATTTTTCTCTCATAATGTTTTCTCATGCTTATGTGGATGTCAAAAAGCAAGTTCTAGTTTCCTTATCTCCATTTCTGCTTCCTACTTACATGAAATTTCCTCTGTAGAACACTTTCTGACTGTGTTCTATTGGGACAAAGGTTTGGTTGTCCTCAGAGAAATAGACATTTAAATGCTCTATTTCCTTCCTAGCAGTGCTGCTGGATTGGTCAGCAGATATTCCAAATTCCAATTGTCAGACACAGCCATTTAAAAAAAAGATACTTACATTTAGAAACATGAATATCACACGGTGGCCCACCCTGAACAGTCCTAGATCTGCTAGTCTGTTAGCCATGCTACACTTCTCTCCCCCTGCCCCCTCAAAAAAGAGAAACAAGTCTGAAGATGATCGGGCTTCCTGTTCTGTGGATTTTGAATTACTGTAATTAGGATCTCATGTCTGCAGCCACACAGCCAGCGGTGATCTCTCAGCCTGGGCCCTTTCTATAAGAGCCTGTTTGCACTCAGTAGTAAAAAAAAAAAAAAAAAAAAAAAAAAAAGAATTTAAAATCACAGATAGGAGAATTGAGGACATAGTCTACTTGGTACTGATTCTTTTGTGGGTGGGGAGGGTGGGTAAAATAGAGTACACTATCTGTAATTCTAGCTTTCCCCAGACCAAAGCAACTAGGCTGAATACAATAGGCCCTTTAATTTCCTTGCACCCATTCAAAGGTGCTTCAATAAGAACAAGTGAAAAGACTCTGGAAGCCAGAAGACTGGTGATGGGGGAAGGGAGTGGTGGAGCAGAAGTAGCTCCTGGGAGGATGGAAGACATTAGCATAGCAGTATCACCAAAATGGAATTTTATATTCTTTAAAAACTCTGTGTGCATGTGTTTTAAGGTTAACTTCAAATAATAATTAAACACCAGTTGCTGGATCGTCTACTTAGTGCTTATCAAGATAGTTTATTTACTGATCTGCTTAGACCAAAAGCAGTGCATCCTCTGGTTAACATTTGCTAAGACAAGTCCTTCTATTTGGGAAAAGATTTCTCTCCTCTTTCCTTGTCTCCCTGATTTTTCTAGGCCTGGGAAAGCTGGTTTTATATTATGCAAAAGTGTGAATTGCACAGCCCAGAGTCACTGTCCCCTTTAAAGGGGGCTTTCTCTCTTGTCTTAAAAAACAGACCTCAGAAGGAGCCAGATGGTTCCCGTCTGCTGCCTTGAGTCAATGCACTTCCTCCCACAGACTGGAGCCCTTTTGCCCTCCTTCCTCCCCAGCCCCTCCCCACATTCTACCCCCCACCACTGGGCCTCCCTGTTTTGTCGCTAGAAATAATCTTTTATTGCCCAGTTGTTCGGAAGTGACCTTTTGCCCTTGATTAGATAGCACCAGGCTCCATCACCGGATTGCTTTTGAGCGGGCAGTTGCTTTTTTGTGTGGGCTGATCCGGTGTCAGGGAGAACAATGCAAGGCTTTGCAAAATTTTAGTATAGCTCAGGCCTCATGTGGAATAGGTGGGGGCGGGGAGACGCGGAATTGAATAAAGCAGCCCAGTGGATCCTGGTTGCAAAATATATTTTCTTTAGTAAACTGAAAAATAAATGGCATATTTTAAAATTCAGTTGTACATATTTAACTCATTCCTTAATAACCATGTATTTCAGAGGAATAGAAGATTACTTCAGGGTTTCAGTATCTGTTATTTAAGCATACAAATATTATTACTATTAAACTGACTTGAATATAGCCTTACATTATAATATTAACCAAATAGACTATTGAGTTTCTCACAGCAATTTTCCAGAAGGTCTCAGTTATTTTAAGTAACAAGTGTAATAAAACATATAACAAAGAATAAGTTTAATTATTGAAAACTCACTCACTTTTTATTTTAAAAATTAGGGAAAAGTATTCATCACTTTACATGCTTCCTAGGTAAAATGTTATTTGTGACTTTGTATCTTTCATAATAGTCCTTAAATGCTTTTGATTTAAAATTCTCAGGAATATCTGCCAGAACTAGTAGAGTGGGTGAGTTTGAAATTTTTGTTTTAACACCTTCAGTTTCACTCAGGAGATGAATATTCTGCTATACTGATATAGCAGCATTTTTGGATTCTGTTAAAAGTTTATTAATATTAACATCTAAAATTTTGGTCAGGTGCGATGGCCCACACCTGTCATTTCAACACTTTGGGAGGCCAAGGTGGGAGGATAGCTTGAGCCCAGGAGTTTGAGACCAGCCTGGGTAACCCTGTCTCAACAACAACAAAAATTAGCTGGGCAGGGTGGCACACGCCTGTAGTCCCAGGCTGAGGCAGGAGGATTGCTTGAGCCTGGGAGGTTGAGGCTGCGGTGAGCAGTGTTTGCGCCACTGCACTGCAGCCTAGGCAACAAAGTGAGACCCAGTCTCAAAATAAAATAAACATTTGCTGAGGCAGGAGAATCACTTGAATCCGGGAGGCAGAAGTTACAGTGAGCCGAGATCGTGCCACTGCCCTCCAGCCTGGGCGACAGAGTGAGAATCCGTCTCAAAAAAATAAATAAATAAAAATAAAAATTTGAAGTTTCTTAGTTCTCCATGTGAGGGGGAAAATGCCTACAGACCATGCAACCCTGAATTTTTGTTGTAGGTGATATTTAATGCTGATGTCCACACTGTTTCTTAACTCTTGGCCTGCCAGTTGTGGTGGCTTAAAATGTATTCTACCTTTCTGCTTTATGTCAGAAATTCTGGTGCGTGTTTTGTTTCATAGGTTTGTAGTGTTGGGACATAACAGAGAGTTTATCACAACTGTTTTCCAGTGTCACACCGTGGGGCTATATTTGCTACACAATGTGGAAAATATGTACATTAGCCTTTACACAAAGGAAGTTAAAGATATAAAGTGCAGAGTGAGTAAGTATTATCAGCTCCATTTTATAGATGAAGCAGCAGGAACTCACCATTATGTAAATGTTCTAGAAGTACCCAGACCAACTCCAAGGTTCCCAATGGCCTTGTTTCAATGCTTAAGAATGGTTGTTTTCATAAATATTATGCATGTGTGTATATCACAAAGAAAAATTGGTGTGCTCTACCTTTTCAATTTTTAATTTGTGCTTTACTAGTTAACTATATTTCTCTCAAAAAATCGACATGAAACATGCCAAAGTTTCCAAAAATAATTTTGAGAATACAGTGATAGGCCAGGCACAGTGGCTTATGCCTGTAATCCCAGCACTTTGGGAGGCCAAGGCAAGTGGATTACCTGAGGTCGGGAGTTCGAGACCAGCCTGGCCAAGCAACATGGTGAAACCCTGTCTCTACTAAAAATACAAAAATTAGCCAGGTGTGGTGGTGGGCACCTGTAATCCCACCTACTTGGGAGGCTGAGGCAGGAGAATCACTTGAACCCAGGAGGTGGAGTTTGCAGTGAGCCATTGCACTCCAGCCCAGGTGACAAGAGCAAAAAAAAAAAAAAAAAGAATACAGTGACGCATATATGTATATATACATCCACATCCATGTGTTTTAAAAGAGTAATTATACTTACAGAGAAAGTAAAGAATTTGCCAGGTAACTTGCTATTCAGTGCGTTTCCCTGGTTGAGCCTAGGAAATTGGGAAATGATTAAGGGAAGATCAATGTTGAGAGATCACTGAGTGAAATGAAAACATGCCATTCAAGTGTTGGTAGATTTCATTTGGTTTCAATTCATCTTCCTCTTAGCAGGGGCATACTTCTTTTTGTCTCTGTAGGGGTGGTGTTAGTTTGAGTGGTAGCAATTGAGTTTTGGAAAAGGGCCAAAATGGTTCAGAGTTCTTCTTCCACTTCCCCCCGCCCCCCCACAAAGAAGGGAGTCCCTTAGTTTTGGGACTGTTTTGAGAATCGGCCAGGCTGCATAGGTGACTAGGGAGAACACTGGAAATCTCCTTTGGGGCTTTTGGGTGGGTAGCAATGAAAATACTGAATCTGTTTATCTTTGTGACTTACAGATAATAGGAGACTGGGTCATAGCAGTGACCCTCCCCTCTCTCTTTCCCTCCTCTCCCCTCCCCTCCCTCCTTCCCTCCTTCCCTTCCCTTCTTCTTCTTCTTCTTTTTTTTTTTTTTTTTTGAGACAGAGTCTTGCCCTGTCACCCAGGCTGGAGTGGTGCAGTGGTCTGATTTCAGCCCACTACAGCCTCAATCTCCCCCACTCAAGTGATCCTCCTGCATCAGCCTCCCAAGTAGCTAGGACTATAGGCATACACCACCATGACTGACTAATTTTATTTTCTGTAGAGATGAGTTTTATTTTTTCTAGAGAATTTTATTTTTGAAGAGATGAGTTCTCACTGTGTTGCCCAGGCTTGGTCTTGAACTTCTGAGCTCAAGCAATCCTCCCGCCTCGGCCTCCCAAAGGGCAGGGAGCTACTGAGCCCACCTTTATTTTCCTTAAACTCCTCCTTTCTGAAAATGCTTCTCTTTTTATTTCATGGGAATATAGAATGGTAAATTATTTATTAGAAGAATTTAGCTTATATATGAACTAAAAAAGAGTAGAGATAGGACTCTAGAGACCAAGATTCTTCTGTTGATCATTTCCAAAAGGGGCTAAAAACCTTCCCCTAATTTACTCGGTTATTAAAGCAGTTAGTTGGATGTATTATATCATGTTTCTGGCAACCACCACCACCAACAACAAAAAAGACAACAAACATGCAAACAAAAAAACTATGTAGTTGTGATGCTTGTCAACAAACATTTATTAGCTTATTGTTAGCCTAGTAGTATAGCAATGCTATATAAAGTTTAAACATATGTTAAAAATGAAAATATATTCTTTTCTTGTCATGCCTAGGTAGCTAATTTTTTGCACACTTAAGATAGCAATGTCTGCTTTTCACTTTTATAGGGAATGATATGTAAATGCAAAACATAAAATTATTCTTTCACTGAAAAACGTAATAGTAAATTACTGATGAGGTTAATCTTAAAGAGAGCACAGAGGCATGGTAATAAAAGGCCACAAAACCAATTTGATGATTATTATGTATATAATCACAAAAAGTAATTAGAGTAAGCCAAAGTGGATTTTTTTTTCTTTTGGAGGTAGAGTCCCAGGCTGGAGTGCAGTTGTGTGATCTCGGCTCACCGTTGCCCCTGCCTCCCGGGTTCAAGAAATTCTCCTGCCTCAACCTCTGGAATAGCTGGGATTACAGGCATGTGCCCCCATGCCTGACTGATTTTTGTATTTTGGGTAGAGAAGAAGTTTCACTATGTGGCCAGACTGGTCTTGAACTCCTGGCCTCAAGTGATCCACTCACCTCAACATGCCAAAGAGTTGGGATTGCAGGTGTGAGCCACAGCGCCTGGTCAGATTCTTTTAATTAGGAAGAACATTAAAATATTTTCTTAAAAATTTATTGAAAGTTGGTTGGGTGTGGTGGCTCACAACTGTAATCCCAGTGCTTTGGGAGGCTGAGACGGGTGGATCACCTGAGGTCAGGAGTTCGAGACCAGCCTGCCCAACATGGCAAAACTCCATCTCTACTAAAACGACAAAATTAGCTGGGCGTGGTGGTGCTTGCCTGTAATGCCAGCTGCTTGGGAGGCTGAGGTAGGAGAATTGCTTGAACCCAATAGGTGGAGGAGCGAAATTCCGTCTCAAAATAATAATAATAAATAAATAAATAATAAAGCCATGGTAAACTATCGTATGGCAATGGCTGCCTTCAGTCAGTTAACTGGATATTTGTTTTGTCATTAAACAATGAATTTGTTGAATTATTATATTTGCCAATATTTCCTAATATTTAATTTCCTAAATTTGAGTTTAATTCCCTTGACTGAAATGGGGCTCTCTGAAGTTCTTGAAATTCTTTTGCTGGCACAATCTCAGATCTCTTGCTCTTCAGACATGTGACTCTGGTCTTACGAGCACCAGGGTCTCTGCCTCTTTATATAACTCAGCTCACATTCACAGGGATCTTTCTTGAGCACTGTACTTTCTATAACCTATTAATGCTGATGACTTCCAAGTCCTGGTCCTGTCCTTTGTCCTTTTCCTCTGCTACCCCTCCTTTGTGGTGTTCACGACTAAAGTTCACTACCTCTTAATTAAAATCATAAAATGTCTTCACTGCCTTGCCCCTCTGAGTGCCTTATATCTTGCTCTAGAAGATGGTGCTGCTCAGATATTTTACTGGTGACCGAAATAAAACATCCCTGAAATGAAACCTTATCTCCCATGAGAACCTATTCTTACCACTATCATTGTTTATCGAGTGACTTTGCTAAGGGTATTCAATAACTTGCTGGGTAGAGGTAGAATTTTTAAAGAACCAACACAAACTTGTCAAATTATTAATGAACCAGCCTCAAAAGATTGCGGTGGGCTTTGTCGGTGATAAACCTAGGGATAGTGAAGGAAAGATAGCTCCTTTATGGAGCTTGTTCCAAGCTATGTCCTTTCATTGAATGGAAAGAACACAAGATGGGGGTTGGGGGAATCAGATTTACTTTGTTCTAGCTCTGGTTGGAGCACTGACCTTGTAAAGTTCTCTGTATCTTAGTTTCCTGTTTGTCAAGGCTTTTACTTCCTAACTTTTGTGGTTAACATGAAAATGCCACGAAGTACTAAGCAGTATAAATAGAAGGTAATTATACTACAATGATCATGTTGGGGATTTGTGGTTCCTATAATCACAATGAGAACATACATACCACAGTTGCAGTAAAGTGTTTATTTGCTTGTTCACTTGTTTATTGCCTTTCTCTCTCCTAAATTGTACATTCCATTAGGGTAATGACCATATTTGTTTTATTAATCATTGTAATCCTGTGATATATTAGTTTCTGACTCTGGGAGGCACTCTGTATGTAAATATTATTTGAATAGATAGATGGAATATGATTAATAGCTTTAAGAATACTGGCTTTGTGAAGACTAAATGGCTATTAGAAAATCCATGTGCCATGGCTTATGAACATTAATATTTATAGAATTTCCCAAAGCTTCACTTCAACTCTAAGTTCACTTAGAGATAGTTTTGTTTGTTTTAGAGGCAGGGTCTTACTCTGTGGTCCAGGCTGGAGTGCAGTGATGAGACCATAGCTCACTGCAGCCTCAAATTCCTGGGCTCAAGGAATTCTCCTGCCTCAGCCTTTGAGTAGCTGGGTCTACAAGTGCATGCCACCACACCTGGGTAATTTTATTGTTTTATAGAGATGGGGTCTTGCTGGGTTGCCCAGGCTGTTCTCAAGCTCTTGGCCTCAAATGATCCTCCCTCCTTATCATCCCAAAGTTCTGGGATTATAGGCGTGGGCCACTATGCCCAGCCGATTTTAGAGACAGTTTTAACAAATCTGGATATCTCCTATTTCAAGTTATATACAACTGGTGACTGAGAATCAGAAGTCTATAGGGAGGAACCCAAAGGAGGCACTGTTAGCTGGAAGCAGCCAAACAACCTGAAAGGGAATTAGAATGTAGAAAAACTGCTGAGGAAACTAAAAAGTATGGCAGTCTGGAACCACTTAATATAAATTAAATGCACTGATGTGTTCATAACAATTCTGTGAACTGTGTAATATCACATCATACCTGGTGTTATGTAAGGGAAAAGCAGCCTACCTGCTCTGGGTCCTGGAATCATTGAAGTGAAATTGTGTAGGGATGGAGGCTCATGAGGAAATCTCTGAGTCATCAAGAAAATTAAATTATGTTCACTTTCCTTAACAAGGTAGGGAAGTATGTAGGTCACTTTAGATTTAGAAAGAATTCTCTCAAAATATGTAAAATTGAAATATCTTATTTCTGATACTACTAGATAAATGAGATACTATTTTATTCACTAAACCAATGACCTTTAAAGATAATCCAAATCAACCAAACTCTGAAAGTTAGGAAGTTACACTTGCTATATATTAAAACACCTTTAAGGTGTGTATATATAGATGGTGAATAAATTAGAACAACAGTACTATAGTAAAATAATGGGCCATTGTACTTAGTCAAGTTGGTAGGCTCCTTTATTGGCCTAAATTAATAAGATTTTATTTTTACTACAACACTATATTCCTTGGTATCTGAGTTATGCCTTAAATAATAAATTAGGTATTTCAGATGTTAATATACTTTGGTGATGCTAGGTACTTGGGTTTCCATTGTCATAGGGAGAATGCGGTTTTATTTTTGTTTTTTTAGTTTGCTATTCACAAGTGGCAAATTTTGAGAGCTTAAAGTTGATTTTAAATTTCATTTGGGCTGGTCATGGCTCACTCCTGTAATCCCAATACTTTGGGAAGCCAAAGCGAGGGGATGGCTTGAGTTCAGGAATTCGAGATCAGCCAGGGCAATACAGTGAAATAAAAATACAAAAAAGTTTTAAAATTAGCTGGGCATGGTGGTGCACATCTGTGGCCCCAGCTACTAGTGGGGCTGAGGTGGGAGGATCATTTGAGCCCAGGAGATTGAGACTGCAGTGAGTCGTGATCACACCACTGCACTCCAGCCTGGGGGACAGAGCAAGACTCTGTCTTTAAAAAAATTTTCATTTGATTTTTAAAAATATTTATTGACCATCACTTCGAATTAGGTGGTACTGGAGACAGATAATGAGTGAGACAACATCCCATCTCTCAGGGAGCAAATAGTTTTGGTATTTTCAAATAGAGAAAAAAGCCTTATCTGAATCAGTAGAACTTTAAAGTCTAGTGATGTTTGGAGAAAGAAATGCCAGCAGCTACTATTAGTTATCGTGAACAAACAATAATTTTAAAATATTCAAAGTTTGGAGGAGAAAATAAATTAATTTAAGCTGTATATCACATTAATAAACATGTTGGAGAAGTAACATTGATCTTTTAGCACATATTTCAGTTCTGTTTGCTGGTGGATTTTTTTTCCTGATTCTTTTGAATTATAATTACTTTTTTTAAAAAGGAAGAAAAAATTCATAGTTCATAATTACTAAACTCTCCTAAATTAAAAAAAAATTAAAGAATCTATGTATTGTTCAGTGGGAAAAATCTCAGATGAAAGTAACTGCAGGAAAGAATTTTTATATGTGTTTACTCTGTATACTTAATTTTAATTTTCCTTTGTTTTAAATTTTCAAAGTAGGTACATTCAAAGTAGGTGAAACTTTTTTGAAGATCCTTAAGAGCAAAAGCAATTCTAAATCTTATCATGGGTTAGGTTTTGGTGTCCTGGATTATTCTAATCCATGAACTCAACCAAGAATAAAATAACACCATTCAGAAGGGAACAAACTGTGTCTGATTAAATGATAATTTCCTAAATTAAACGAAGTTTTGCTACATCAGATAGTACTTGATATCCACACTACTCACTATCAGATAGAGGAACTCACACATGTGCCATTCTGGGAGAGCTGCCAATGCTGCTGTCATCACTGGTAGCTAGAAAAAGGCATGATTAAAAGATTTGCTTGTAGTGTTGCTCATCATTAGTAATTTGTATATCCGGTGAGTAGACATAAACAGAAGCAACTCTTTCAGTGGTATTTTCATCCTCCTCCATTCTCTCTGATCCCTTCATTTCTCTGGCTCTCCTCAGAGGTGGGCTGGTCTGTTGGAGCTTCTATTTCAGTCTTTGCAGTTGTTATCCTGCATTTTTGGATGTTTGATTTAACTACACACCATAAGCCCATCCACCCCTCCATGACCATCTAAGCTAAAACAAACAAAAGCTTACTTCTAGCCTATATCACAATCTTCAATTGTCTCCACCTAGAATTTATAATGTAATTTAGGTGTTAACAGTGTTTTTCAGTCACAAGGCAGATGGAGTAGAAAAGATGGCCACAGTGAGAAGGTCAGGTCAGCTGATAGTGACAAACATCATCCTAGAGGAGAGGGTTGGGAATAATTGAAGGGGAGAGACCCACCAGAAGGAAAATGGCCTTATTTAACAATGAGAATGGAGAGATTGTGGGGACTATAGAATGGCAAAAGTACAGAATGACTTTTTTTTTTTTTTTTTTAAAGGCATCCAAATGAAACTGAAAGAAAAGAAAAACTTACTGAGGAAAAAAGAGGAAAAGTTAAATGAACACACTGAAGAAAGAATCCAGCTTACACACAGCTTAGAGGATGAGGAATGAGCTAATGAACCATTCATCGCTACATGTAAATGCTGTGTGACGCACCAGGGAACTGCTGTTAGTCACAAAAGGGAAATTATGGCACATCTTTCAGGCTCTGAGGGTCCTGCTGGAGCCCATTAGCTGTGTGCCAGGCTCCCTTGTGGGAGGCAGGAGGCAAACCTATTTAGAATTTATTATTTTTTTTGGTTTGAGAAATTGGCCCTTGGGACAAAGAATCCCAGCTCCTCCTAGGCACCGTGGAGATGGACAAGAAGGCATTGCCTGGCAATGCAGCACCTTGTGTACTTCCTTCCAGTGTTGCTTTCCGACACAGAAGGCAATCGGGACACTTCTCTGAGTCCACCTGAAATCTAAGTTCATAGGAGGACATCTGAATGAAGGTAAAGAAGTGTAAATTTAGTAACAGTAGATTTGGTAGCTCAGTTTCCTTCCTCAGCAAAATAAGGCAACCAGTATGAGGAGGAGAATTGCTTTCTATATCTTCTTTTTTTAACTCCAAAAAGCTCAAAGTCCTTTTCAGGATACTATAGCCCATTGTTTTAAACCATTGTACCTCTATAATCCACATAAATTAAAGTACTAAAGTTAGAAAGAATGGGCTTAGGATTGGACAAATACAGGTTCAATGAGGCTGGTCTCTAATACTGGCAGGGGACACAATCTACTTCCAGTATCGCCCTTAGACCTAGGCAACCAGGCCTTATCCTGGTGCACTGCCCCTCCCTGCTTTAGAGGACCCTGCACCTCCCCTTCTCTGACTTCATCTTTCCTGTGGGGCTGGGAGTCTGCAAGTCCAAGGAGACATAGCCCATCCTCCCAAAGCCTGTGTCTCTCCATGTTCTGGGGATTCTGGAACCCAGAATTTTGGAGCCAAACAGCAGGGCCTGCTTTCAGGGCCAGTATAGAACTGTTTCTCAGGTTTGTCTTCACAGGGTGGACCATGGTACCATAATGGTGCCACTGAGAGAAGGGGTCAGCAAAGGAGGATGGAAATTAGATGGAGCAGAGCTGCGCTGCGGTGTTCACTCCTGTGTGGGAGATGCCCGTGGCACTGGACAGAGCCGGGTGTGGGAATGGGCCCTCCATGTGTGCAGTGGCTCCCGCTTGCAGATGTTAGATGCACACCTGTCCATCGAATGAAGTTATTGAGATGTTTAAATAAGCTAATGTTTGTAAAGTACTCAGCACAGAGATTGGTAGATTGCAGCCATTCTGCGTGTTTTTGTTCTAGGATGGCTTCTGTTTCAAATTAAATTTGACTTAGCCTCTTCTAAATTTCCATGAAAAACATGGACCCAGAGGCCCAAAATAAATTGAAACCTCTTTAGCAATACTGAAAAATAAGACTAATAGCCATCCTATTGCCAGAATCCCAGAGGAATTTACAAACACCACAAACTTATAGGCAAAATGAGGAATCAAATTGGCGTTTGGGGTCATTTTACATTGATAAAAAGCACTGCTTATGCTATGGAAAAAGAATCTATAAATCTGCATAAATTGAATCATATAGGTATTATAATAATAGGAGTCAAACTCAATATAAGTAAAAAATACTGAAAATGCATAGAGCAATGGACACAAATAAATTATTGTGGAATATAATACACCTTTTTTGAGCTTTTGACAAATCAAGTAGGTAATATATAGACATGGAAATTTTGCCTGTAATTAACTGCTGAGTTTACAGTTAATTGTTGAACTTTGTATAATCCAGAGAACACATTTTGTATATGCTTGTGAAATATTTTCAAAAATTGATTACATTGAGAAAAGAAAATCTCATTAAGTTCTTCCCAAGTCGAAGCTGAATAGACCAGATTGTCTAACCTCAATACCATAAAATAAAAATGAAATACAAAACCTGAAACAAATGATTGTCCGGGTGTGGTGCCTCACACCTGTAATTTCAGCACTTTGGGAGGCCAAGGTAGGTGGATTGCTTGAGCCTAGCAGTTCTGAGAGCAGCCTGGGCAACATGGTGAAACACTGTCTCTACAATAAATGCAAAAAAAATTAGCTGGATGTGGTGGTGTGTGCTGGTAGTCCCAGCTATGGGAAAGGCTGAAGTGGAAGGATTGTTTGAGCCCAGGAGGAGCCGAGATTGCATCACTGCATTCCAGTCTGGGCAACAGAGTGAGACCCTGCCTCAAAAAAAGACAGAGAGCAAAAAAGGATTAATTGTAACAGCAATAAACACCAGTTATCTGTGAAATGGATACACCTTTGATTTTCAGATACATCTCAACTTCAGAGTTGTAAAATGTGCAAAAGAGTGTGTTTGACTATTCATGAAATGCTTTAACTTCTGGGTAAAATGAAAATGAAAAATTTACAAATTATTAGAAAAAAAACCAAAACTGCTATCAGGATGATGGTATATGAACAAAGCTATATAATGAGGCATATTCACAATCTTAAATTGCTTTTGTTATAAATGAGAAAGAAAATAAATGAACTATAATAAATACTTTATTCAAGAATAGTTTTATTTTGTGGTGGAACCACGATTCCTTTTTCTCAGAGACTGTGATTAAATTCGGCCCCCATTCTTCCTCTTTGTGAGTTTCTCTTTTTTTTTTTTTTTTCAGACGGAATCTCAGTCTGTCGCCCGGGCCGGAGTGCAGTGGCACCATCTCTGCTCACTGCAACCTCTGCCTCCTGGGTTCAAGTGATTCTCCTGCCTTAGCCTCCCAAGTAGCTGGGGTTACAGGCACATGCCACCACGCCTGGCTAATTGTTGTATTTTTAGTAGAGATGAGGTTTCACTATGCTGGTTAGGCTGGTCCAATCTTCTGACTTCAGGCGATCCGCCCGCCTCAGCCTCCCAAAGAGCAGGGATTACAGACGTGAGCCACCACGCCTGATTCAGTTTCTTTAATCTCAGGGCTCCTACTGTCTCTCCCTGAAATTGAATTTCTGTTGTTTAACTTTTCCTCCCCCCAATCCAGTCCTTCAAGCATATTTGTATACGGTTAGCCTCAATTATATAAAAGATTTAGTTTTTAAAATGAGATTTCTAGGCTGATATAAATCAGACAGTGAGGTTGGATACCATCATAGAATGAATATTGTTTAACACCACTTGATGACTTTTCTGAGTTTTGGTCCTGAATCTGTCAGAAACCCTAAATGATGAAGAAAATCCATCCTAATTTAAAATTAAGATTGAGTTTAACAATAAACCACTGGGAAGACAATCAGGAATAAGATAAAGATTGCATCTATAACTCACTATTTAACATTATTTCATCTGAAGTAGAAGTGGGAAGTATATAGAAAAGGAAGAGGGCAAATTATTATTTATGTTAATAATTCTTATAATAATTATATTAGCTATTATTATAAGAAATAAGAAGAATTTCTGGCCGGGCACAGTGGCTCATGCCTGTGATCCCAGCACTTTGGGAAGCTGATGTGGGCAGATTGCATGAGCTCAGGAGCTTGAGACCAGCCTGGCCAACATGGCAAAACCTTGTCTCTACTAAAAATACAAAAAATTAGCCAGGCGTGGTGGTGTGTGCCTGTAATCTCAGCTACTTGGAAGGCTGAGGCATGAGAATTGCTTGAACCTGGGAGATGGAGGTTGCAGTGAGTCGAGATAGTGCCACTGCACCCCAGCCTGGGCAACAGGGCGAGACTGTCTCAAAAAGGAATAATAATAGTTTCTTATATCTAGAAAAGTACAGAGAATCAACTTAGAAATATTTAATATAGGAAAATTTCATAAAGTGGCCAGGTAATGAATCTGTCCAAAATAAACAGGCATTCTATTTTTAGCAATAACCACTAAGGAGATATAATAGGGGAAAAGATTTAATCAGTAATAATAATAAAAAATATTTTCTAGAATGTTAGAGAAACATAAAGATGTACTCTGCTTCTGGACGGAAAGATTGAATATGATGAAGTTGACAGTCATTTCCAAGTTAGCTTATAGATCTAATGCATTCCTGATCACAATACCAACATAGTTTCCTTCAGGAACTTGACCAAATTATTCCAAAGTTTGTCTAGAAGACTAAACATGTGAAAATGTCATGACTTATTTTTTTTTTTAAAGAGTGACTAATGACTTTGTAATTCTACAAAGAGAAGAAACAAAAATTAAACCGTTTGGTACTGAAATAAGAATAAACAAGCCAATAGTAAAGTAGAGAGCTCTGAAAAAGTTCTTCATATTTATAATGATAGTTCATAATTTAAAAAAAAAAAGGAAAATAAAAAGGCTTGGAGTCTGGGCGTGGTGGCTCACAGCTGTAATTCCAGCACTTTGGGAGGCCAAGGCAGGTGGATCACCTGAGGGTCAGGAGTTGGAGACCAGCCTGACCAAGATGGTGAAACTTCGTCTCTACTAAAAATACAAAAATTAGCCAGGCACGGTGGTGGGCACCTGTAATCTCAGCAACTCGGGAGGCTGAGGCAGGAGAATCGCTTCAACCCAGGAGGCAGAGGTTGCAGTGAGCCAGGATCACGCCATTACTCTCCAGCCTGGGTGACAAGAGCGAAACTCCATCTCAGAAAAAAATAAAAAATAAAAATGAAAAAACCTTGGCTACAGGACAAGTTGGTTGAGAGACCTGACCAAGTGATTGGAGAAAAAAATAGTTTCAGTCTTTTACTATATAGTGTAATAAATATTAGATTAAAACGATAAAAATTCCAGAGGAAAAAGATATGTGTTTAATTTTGAGGTGAAGATGAACTTTCTTTTCTTTTCTTTTCCTTTTTTGAGACTGGGTCTTGTCTTGCTCTGTTGCCCAGGTCGAAGTGCAGTGGACCAATCATGACTCACTGCAGCCTCAATCTCCCAGGCTCAGGCAATCCTCTTGTCTCAGCCTCCTGAGTAGCTGGGACCACAGGTGCGCACCACCATATCCACCTAATTTAAAAAAAATTATTCGAAGAGCTAGGGTCTCCCTATGTTGCCCAGGCTATCTTGAACTTCTGGGCTCAAACTATCTTCCAGCTGTGGCCTCCCAAAGCCTTGGAATTACAAACATGAGCCACCTTGCCCAGCAAAGGATGAACTTTTTAAGCACAAAAGCAATGTAGTAAATGCAATGGAATAACTTATAATGGAAATTTTGGTTAAAAAGCATAAGTAAAATGATAAAATAGGAAAAAATATTTACAAAAAACATACTGTCACAATGGTAGTTATAAAAAGAATATAAAGGGACATTATAAATCAATAAGAAAACCATGACTTTGAAACCAACACAGTATTTCAATCTCAATAGTAATCAAACAGATTCAGATTAAAGCAAATCTATGCCTTTAAAAATACATAGATATATGATAGCTATACATTATATGTAAATATAATAAAATATCTAATATGCATTGTTAGTAAGAAATGAGGCAATATACATAGATAATACTTTTGGAAAGCAATTGCACTTTTGGTAGCAAGACACTAAAAATGTTTATGTACTTTAACTCAGTAATTTCTCCTCCCAAGGGAATGATCAGAGATGGACTGGAAAGTGTCTGGGAAGCAAGTAGGATGCACAATTACAGAAGCAGTATAACCCCCTTTAAAAAGGAGTATATTTATTTATTTATATATGTGCACATATGCACGGTAAAAGCACTGAAAAAGTGGTTATTATATAATTGAGATGTTAAGTTTTGTATTTTTCAAATTTTACATATTCAGCATGTATTGCTTTTATAATTGGAAAAATAATTGAACATTATATTTAAAAGTTAAAAATATGGCTGGGCGTGGTGGCTCATGCCTGTAATCCCAGCGCTTTGGGAAGCTGAGGTGGACAGATCACATGAGGTCAGGAGTTTGAGACCAGCCTAGCCAACGTGGTAAAACCCTGTCTCTACTGAAAATGTCAAAATTAGCTGGGTGTGGTGGCATGTGCCTGTAATCCCAGCTACTCGGGATACTGAGGCAGGAGAATCACTTCAACCCAGGAACCAGAGGTTGCAGTGAGCCGAGATCATGCCACTGCACTCCAGCCTGTGCGACAGAGCGAAACTCGGTCTTAAAAAAAAGTGAAAGGAATATTCCCTTCCCTTTCCTTGTAATTTAAGGGCTGTGAGTGAGTTATATGATCTCTCTTTCTCTGTTTTTTTCACCTTATCTCCCAATGCATGTTTTACATTTTCTCATAAAGTCCTATAGCGCTTCAGTTAAGAAAAAGAAATGCTATTCATATAATTATGAATTTTTGCTTTAACTGCATTATATAATATGATTATCAAGAGTTCTCGACTCACATTTCAGTTAAATATTGTGTCTTCAGCCAAACACTTAACTGATCCCAGAGATAAGAGTCACATATATACTTAGGTGAGATTATTTTGGCAAATATCCAAAATTAAATATGCTATTAGAATATTTTTAAAGGTAATTTACACAAATTCTTTTTCCAGACTGGTAAATCTCAATAATTGCAGCAAAGATGAAACTTACCAAAGTTCAGTTTAATCTAAAGTCAATTTCTCACTTTTTTCATGGTGTCCACTACAGTTAATATACATAGGATCTGAATATCATGTAGTTAAAAAGATAGCAACTATGACCTTAAAACTTATCTTTAATGAAAGATATTTTCCTCTACAACAAGTTCTTGGATTTCATTAAGGATAAAGGGACTATTTAGATATCAGCCACATGCTGCATAATGACACTTCAATGTGGGATGACATATATGTCATATATGATGGTGGTCCCATACGTAAGATTGTGATGGAACAGGAACTGATAGCTGAAGAAGAGGCAAGAGAAAAGAAAACTTCAGGAGGAGAAAAAGAAGAACTCACATAAAAATTCACGGTGAAGGCTTTAGCAGAAGCTTTTGCAGGCTTCAACAAACTCCTTAAAGCATTTGAAAGCATAGACCCCGAATGCTGGAAGGTTTTCATTCATAGAGAAGAGTGTTCATGGTGCATCATTATCTGTTTACAAGCAAATCTATCATGAAAAAAGAAACAAACCAAGCAAACCCCGTGGATGTATTTCTGAAAAGAGTGACACCTCCTCAAGAAGGGCCTCAGGCAGGTCTTTCGGGAGGTATTCCAGAAGAAGGCATTGTTATCATAGAGATGACGGCTCCATGCGCATTATTGCCCCTGAAGACCTTCCAGTGGAACAGCATGTGGAGGTAGAAAATAGTGATATTGATGACCTTGTTCCTGTGTAGGCCTAGGCTAATGTGTATGTTTGTGTCTTCATTTTTAACAAAAAAGTTTAAAACGGAAAACAATCTTAATAGAAAATATATTATAGAACAAGGATAGAAAGAACGAAAATATTTTATGCAACTGTACAATATGTTTGTGTTTTAAGCTAAGTCATTACAAAAAAAGTCAGAAATTTTAGTAAGTTAAAAAGTTTATAAAGTGAAAAAGTTATAGTAAGCTAAGGTTAATTTATTATTAAAGAAAAAGAATTTTTAAATTTACTGTGGCCTAAGTGTACAGTGTTTATAAAGTCTACAGTAGTGTACAGTAATGTCCTAGGCCTTCCCATTCACTCACCACTCACTGATTCACTCACAGCAACTTCCAGTGCTGCAAGTTCCATTCATGGTAACTGCCCTACACAAGTGTACCTTTTTTCTTTTTTTTGAGGCAGGCTGGAGTGCAATGACATGAGCTCGGCTCACTGCATCCTCTGCCTCTCAGGCTCAAGCCTTCCCACCTCAGCCTCTGGGTAGCTGGGATTATAGGCGCCACCATGGCTAGCTAATTTTTGTATTTTTTGTAGAGTTGGAATTTCACCATGTTGCCCAGGCTGGACTGGAACTCCTGGGCTCAAGAGATCCACCTGCCTTGGCCTCCCAAAGTTCTGGGATTATCAGCATGAGCCACCTGGCCAAGTTTGTCATTTTATATACTTTTTTGGGTTTTTTTTTCTTTTTTGTTTGTTTGTTTGTTTGGTTTTTTTTGAGACGGAGTCTCGCTCTGTCGCCAGGCTGGAGTTCAGTGGTGCAATCTCAGCTCACTGCAACCTCTGCCTCGCGGTTCAAGCGATTCTCCTGCCTCAGCCTCCCGAGTAGCTGGGACTACAGGCCCACGCCACCACACCCAGCTAATTTTTTTGTATTTTTGGTAGAGGCCGGGTTTCACCATGTTAGCCAGGATGGTCTCAATCTCCTGACCTCGTGATCTGCCTGCCTCAACCCCCAAAATGCTGGGATTACAGGTGTGAGCCACCGTGCCCGACCTGTTTTTTTTTCTTTTTTTTTTTAAAACACTTTATACTTTTATACTTATTTTTACTGTACCTTTTCTATATTTAGTTATATTTAGATACACAAACACTTACCATTGTGTTACAGTTGCCTACAGTCTTCAGTACAGTAGTAACATGCTGAAGGGGTGTGTAGCCTAGGAGCAGTAGCCTAGGTGTGTAGTAGGGTGTACGCCCTCTAGGTTTGCGTAAGGACCCTTTGATGTTTATGCAACAGCAAAAAAGTCTCACGTCTTTCCGGACATAACCCTGTTACAAGGCAATGCATGACTATATTACACTTAATTTGTGAGAATGGAATGTGGTGAAGCATGTTCTAGGCTCAGTGCAGCCAAACTTTATGGATGTTGCTTCCATTTATAGAAGCTCTATTAGTTTGAGATATGGGGTCCCTAGGTGCTTACCTAGGAATTTATGAGGGTCTTTGAATTGGTTGCAATAATTTCAAATAACTTAATGGAGTCATGCATTTCCCCAGGGAAGTGTTGCTTTCTAAATTTTTTTCTGCTTTTGCTTTTGGTTAAAACTCAAGGTAATCTTATACTAGACACTCTGACAACTTGGTTGACTGTGATTAATAAAATACTGTAAATTACATCATTTCAATATAGTAGGCAGTTTTACAACCTGTGGTCATTGGACGAGAGTGAAGTAGAATCTACTGCCCCTACCTCAAACTTCATGTCCCACCATACCATTTCAGGACATTTCGCCACTTAAAGAGTTTTAGCTTCTCTAGGGTAGATTTGATTTTTATTTTTTCCATAGTGAAACTTTCAAAAATCTTAACAATTTGTGTATAGATGAACTTCCCTTTATATATGTCTAATATATTAAAATTGGAATCTACAGAGCAGATATGTTTTTCTTGGACTTCTTTGAATAACTGTATACACTCAGGCCTCTAG
Source organism: Mandrillus leucophaeus (assembly GCF_000951045.1). NCBI lineage: Eukaryota > Metazoa > Chordata > Mammalia > Primates > Cercopithecidae > Mandrillus > Mandrillus leucophaeus. Next base: position 4,787,985 of record NW_012101932.1, on the reverse strand, counting down.
AATTTACTTACTCTTCTAAGAATTCTTTTTGGGAATTAACCTGTGTTGGTCTGGCTTACTTTGGGAGTGTTGTTAATAGGCATACATGTCTCAGTTGTACGAATGAAGGTGCAAAATTTTGGAGCTGGAAGGCTCATGAATTTTCAGAATTATGCAGTGGGTTCATGGGCAGTCTCCTTTTTGGTGAATGATGTGGAAATCTTCAAGAGGTATTGGTGGATATTGAAGCAGCTTGTGACAGATTTCCTCTTCCAGGTGCCTCCAAATTTTACTTTGGTATCAGATAATTTGGTCAGCTCCTTTAATTTTTAATTTTTATTTTTTTGAGACAGGGTTTTGGTCTGTTGGCCAGGCTGGAGTTCAGTGGCACAATCATGGCTCGCTGCAGCGTTGACCTGCCAAGATCAAGCGATCCTCCCTCCTCAGCCTCCTGAGTACCTGGGACCACAGGTGTACACCACAACGCCTGGCTAATTTTTAATTTTTTTGTAGAGACAGGGTCTCACTTCTTTGGCTAGGTTGGTCTTGAACTCCTGGGTTCAAGAAATTCTCCAGCCTTGGCCTCCCAAAATGTCAGGATTACAAGTGTGAGCACTGCACCTGGCCAGCTACTTTAATATGAAATGAAAAGTTGGGAGATAAAATGTTATCATTATTCTATTATTATTCAGGAGACAGATGGGATACTTTGCAAGTAGAAATGGGGATGACAATGATTAGGGACTACGTTTTTTAAAATAATGAGACTTTATATATGTATCAAAATCAACATGTTCAGATCTTTATGTCACGTCCCCCATCAATTCCATCCTTGGTTTTCTTCTTATGACAAAATAAAGAATGAACCCTTAAAAATAACAAACAACAGAAGATATTTCTCGTGAATTTTTGACTCATAGTTGTTGCTATTATTGTGCTCTATTTCCTATAGTTGCTTGTTTAAGCTTTTAAGAAAACAATTCATTGAAATTTATCATTTTTCTCTTAAACCAATTCAAAATTTCGTGTGTGTGTGTGTGTGTGTGTGTGTGAGTGTGTGTGTGTGAAAAATGTCCCTAGGATCAGCTCTATTTGCATTGGTATTTCCAGTGGAAATGTCAAGTGTGACCTTTTTCTTGTTTGGGTGTCTAATCCTATTTTAAAACCCTGTCACGCCCCTGCCAAGGGTCAGTGCCCTTGTGAATAGAACTTCAGCACCTGCTACCCCTTTCTTCTCCTCTTCTTCCCCTCTGAGTAGAACTGGAGGATGTTCCGGATGGCAAACAAAACAATACTATGCTTCAATGACTGCAGTGATAGAAAATAATTCCAGACTTGGGAATTTGGTAGAGTAAGTTTTGAAACCATGAGAAAATAAACACAAAAATAAGCAAACCTGAAAAGAGGAAAAGAAAAAATGTGCAGAAACATTGTATTTCATTGCTGCAAATATCAAGGCTAACACCCCCTTGAACTTTTAAACTGATGAGATAGAGGCTCCGAAAAAAGACCAGCTCTAGCAAATACAGGCTGCTAAAATCAGTGTCATCGACATTTCACCTTTGGAAAAAATTATTAACGTAAAAATGTTGTGGGAAATATAATGGAGGAAATTCAGATTATTATAGTAACTGGGTTTGTTTTCTCCATTTCCTAAAGTAGAATTTTGAATAATGATGCTTAGCAGAGCTGAATTAAGCAGTAAATGAATGTCGACAATTTGAATAGCAAAGGGATTGTATGTTCATGCTTATTATCATTTGAAGATAATATTCTATAAAAATCAACTCTGTTTGCCAGTGCTTCAGTTGAATTATAATTTCCCATCACAGAAATTATTAGGGAATTAAAGAATTTTGTGTTGGAACATAGCCATATTTAAATGTGTAATTTCTCACTAAAGTTCGTTATCAACAGTTTTATCTGAAAACATCTCACCACAAAATTCCTAAGGGAACAATCTTTTCTGGCCGCATTAATGTTCTCCCTGTTTTTCCTAAAATTATGCTAATTCCCACTTTTTCATATGAAATAAAGCCTTAGTGATGTTTTCTCAGATTGAAATCCCAGTGTATTTTCTCTTTTACTTTGTACCATGCTCCGAAATCTGGTTTGGTACACAGTGCTTCAATATGCGTATCTCTGCTTTTCCCTCATCAGCTTATATTCTGACCCTGCAATAGTTTCCTGTGTGCCACCACAACAGGAACCATCCTAAGAGATCATATGATACTCTTCCTCAAATACCTCCAAACCCGAAAGTTAAATATAAAAGTGTAATTGATTTCACAAGGCGTAATCAAACTAGTCTGAAGGAAAGTACGTAGAGATAGGGAGTGCCATGACCCAGAAAGCTTCAGAAAGCAATGGAACTGGGAATGTCCTAGAATTGGGATGAGGTGGGGCTTGAAACAAGCCTTGAAGAAATGGGAGTATTTCGCGAGAAGTGACAAGGGAGCATGTGTCCTATTTTAGGGAACAGCGACCAAAGTCATAAAAGCATTTTCGAGCATGGCTAATACAGCAGTTTGGCTAGCTTGGCATGTCATAGGAGATGAATCTAAAAAGTAGGTTAGATTTTGCTTGTGGCTGGCGGTGATTATCAGTTTACACATCTTTCTCTGCTGGATTTTGGGAAGCCATGAAAGATGTTTGGGCAGGGTAGTGATATTATCATCTAGAAAGACTCACTCACTGGAAATATACAGGACGGACTGGCTGGGGATAGAATGCCCGAGGCAGAGAAACTGGTTAGAAGACAGTTGCTGTAATCTAGGTGTGTGTATTAAGGTCCTGATTAGGGTGAAGGCAACGAGAAAAGTGGAAATACCAGTAAGAAAGTACGTAGAGAATTAGGAAATTAAACAGGTATGAGGGAAGCATTAAAAGCTTACTCTAGAATTTCAAGTTTGAAGACTAGGAGAAAAAGAGCAGCCAGGAAAAGAAACAGGGGTTTTGTGTGTATGTGATGGGTTTTTACATATGGTGTTTGAAATAGCTGCAGTTCACTTCCTTGAAAATGTCACGTATGTAGTTTGGGATGCAGGATTGGAGTTCCAGAGACAGTTCTGGCTAGAAATGTACATTTGAGAGCCATATTAATTGAGTGCTAGTTGAAGTCTTGGAAATGAATAAAATTACTCAACAATGACTAGATTTTGGCTAGCACTCTTATTTACGAGATGAGGGAGAAAAAGGAGAAAGCAAGGAAAGATGAGTAAGGTACAACCCAGGTGAGGATTGTTTTATAAGAGCAAAGGGGGAGACAGTGGCAGAAAGGAGGATGATACCAGCAAAGAACACAGATCTATAGAGAAGTTCACAGTAAAGCAAATGAAGTCTGAGAATAGCCTGCTGGGTTTGTAAACTGCAAGACCATAGTTGGCTTTTGAAAGCATGGGGCCTGATGCCACATTACAAGTTGTTGAGGAGAGAATGTGTCATGTGAAAGCAGAGGGGCATATAGTAAAAAGTTGTGAATTTTTGTGCTAAATAGAAGGAGAAAAACGGGGGTGGGCAGGACACCCAGCTTGTGTGAAGGACATCAGATGGGGCAGGCATATTACTGTTAAAAGGCAGAGAATTGAAAGCCAGGAGAAGTGAAGGACTGAAAGTGTTAGACAAAGAGGCACGGGTTGAGAAAGCAGGAATGAATAAACGACTATTTCCTGCATATGAGTAACTGAATGAATGTGATGTTTGAGGTGACTATTGAAATTTGGCAGGACATATCCTTGCAGGGGTGTATGTGTGTATATTTTAGTAAAAGCATATTAAATTCATATTAAATTCAAGCAAATTATTTTATTTGCTTGTTTTTTGAGACAGGGTCTCCCTCTGTTGCCCAGACTGCAGTACAGTGGCGTGACCATATCTTTACTACAGCGTTGACCTTCCAGACTCAAATGATCCTCCCACCTCAGTCCCCCAAGTAGCTGGGACTACAGGCATGTGCCACCATGCCCAGCTAATTTAAATTTCTTCTTCTTCTTTTTTTTTTTGTAGAGACAGGGGTCTCCCTATGTTGCCAGGGCTGGTCTCAAACTCCTGACCTCAAGTGATCCTCCTGCCTCAGCCTCCCAAAGTGCTGGGATTGCAGGCATGAGCCACCAGGTCCAGTCCAGGAGCTTATTTTATAATTCAACTGAGATGGTAGCTCTTCTGAATAAGTCACTGTGGAATGTTTAGTGATAGGTGGAGCAGTTTTCCTAAGCTTTGAAGAGAGTTAAGACATCATTTGTGCCTGCAGATGCCAGTTCTTAGTGCCTTGTGACAATGGCAAGTCTGATGTGTCCTTAGGCTGCAAACAGAATCTGAGTGAGTGGAGGACCCTCAAAGGCAAAAATTTCATTTGTAAATGATTTTGTCTTTTGGGTGTGACAAGATGGAAGGACAGAACATCATATTGAATCTCAGTTTGCTTTTTTGGTTCTCTTATGCTCCCACACTTTCTTATGCGTACCTCACTGTGTGGTGATGGTCCATTTCCTTGCCAATCTGATGTCCCCCAAATAACTGTGAGCTCCTCAAAACCCAAGTTACTCATCTCTGAATCAGAATACCTTATATGTTCCTGGCACATAATAAGCAATCAATATTGCCTGTTAATAAATTAGGGAGGGAGTTAACTCTGGGGAGCGGTTAGCTCTGGAGAGGAGGAGAGCTCCGCCTTCTTGCAAGGCAGGAGAAGAGAGGGATGTAGAGATATAATTTTAAAAACTCGAATCAAAGGAAGAGGTTATTCAGGCAAGATGATTTCTATTTCTTTGATAAAGTACTATCCAAGCAGATTTTCTGAGTAGGAGAGATAGCAGGGCCTGAAGAAAGCTGTTGAATGTCTTCTATGAGCAGGGTACTGAATAGGCACTTTGCATACACTTCCTTGAAACCTGCAATGAAGCACTATGAAGTTGTTATGATTATTCCCATTTTGCTGATAAGAAAACTGAGGCTGAAATAGCTATACACTTATTTATAAGCCCATGTTAAAATTCAAGTCTCTTGACTACAAAACCTACTTTCTTCCGTATGCCCCATTATTGGAGTAGTTGTAGGAAGTGTGTAGAGGATTTGAGAGATGAAGACAAATATTTAGCAGCAGCAAGGGTCAAGTGACAGTGAGTGAGCTTCGTCTTGCTTAAACCGGAGGTAGTAAGTTCTACAACTCTGAGAGGAATAGAGCAAGCAAAAACAGTGGAAATCCAGGCTTCGTGCCTGATACGATAGAGGAAGATTAAGTGAGGAGGGTATAACCAAGGACAGTTGCATTGATAGGGATATTCATTAATTATTTCAGGTTTCTACATTTAGTCTCTTTAACAAGATTGGAAGCCTCTCCTTGTGCCTGACAAAGTGTTAAGGACTGATTCAACACTTAATGACTGCTTGTGAAATGGTCAACACAAAACAATGTGGGAACTGATATTAAAATGGAGATTTGTGCTAACTAAATCCAACATTGTTTTGGTGTTGATGCACTTTACCTATTAAGATGCTATTAAGCCAAAGGAAGATTTAATTAATAATAATAATAATAATGGTAAAACTTTTCGTGAAGGAAAATCTGGCTTAATAGACATGCTTGGATACAACCAGCTGCAGGAAATCAAATAGCCAGTCTTTGGTGAAACAAGACTTTGGGCTAATTTGCTCCCTTATATTGTGTTGCTCTAGGAAGGAAGATAATAATTATGAGTATTTGGGAGAACAGTACTTCTTTGTGCCAGGCAGTGTTCTAAGTACTTCACATGCTGTAGTTCATTTAATCCTCACAAGGACCCTAGAGGTAAGTGCTGTATTATCATGATTCCCATTGCACAGATAAGGAACTGAGGACAAAAGAAGTATTGTAGCATGCCCAAGAGCAACAGCAAATTAGTGGCACATTTAGAATTTACACTTGATGGTCAGCTTGTAAGTCTACATTCCTAACCGCTTTGCCATTCTCCAAATTCGGACATTTTTGATGTTATGGTATAGGTAGCTTCTTAGTGTTTGATGAGAAATATGAGTAACCCTTAACAAATCTGAAGGTGGTCAGATAAATTTCCTTTTGTTCGACACCTGTCCTGTCAATTGTGTTCAGAAGGAAATCCTCTTTCTTACTCACTTGTGTGACATTTGCACCTCAGTGATTCTTTGGCAAAAATGTTCAAAACCTAAAGAAAACTACGATGACAAAGGCTGCCTTCATGTGTCTTTCCATACACAGCAGCGAGGCTAAGTCTGCGCATTGTCAGATTTCCCCTCTTGCAGCTTTGACCAGTTTCCCCTCATTTGGCTTTAGAAATGGCACTGGTGAAATCTTTTAAAAAGGAATTTAATCTGCTGACCATTGTAAAATAATTCCTTATCAAAAGAATAATGAAGCATGTCATGTTTACCTAGGACTTAAATTGGAAGAGATATTACAGTTGGTTGATCTTCACATTTGTATACTCAAAGGACAGAGGACACACTGGAGTAGTTCTGAAGGAGCGATACTGTCTCGTGTTTAGTTTCTCACATCAATAAGTAGAGACTAAGAAATAACTCTTGATGGCTTCTTCCTTTCTTAAGTGTATTATTCAGAGATGACTAAGAGAGACTTAGATTCATTATGGAACATTCATGGAAAGTTTGTATTTTGTCATGATAATCCATGAAAGTTTGCCTTTATAGGCTGGACAGTAGGAGGCATAATATTAATAAAATTTTTTGTTAAAGAATAATTCTCTAAGACTTTTAAAAGCTATAGTTTAAGTTTTTTCAAATGTTCTTAAATACCTAAGCCAGTGTTCACAATTCAGTTCATTCTCATTTAAGGACACTGATTTTAATTGCTCACACTACCTTACAGAATGACTGATACATATAAAAACTTATTTCAATTGGAAGTTGCTTGTTGAGTTTCCAAACCAGAGCATTATGTCTGGCATATATAAGGATTTCGTCAGCTGTTATCTAGTTAAGAATTTAGGCTGGGCCTGGTGGCTCATGCCTATAATTCCAGCACTTTAGGAGGCCAAGGCAGGCAGATCACTTGAGGCCAGGAGTTCTAGGCCAGCCTGGCCAACGTGGCAAGACCCTATCTCTACAAAAAAATTTTTAAAAAATTGTTGGGCATAGTGTGTGAGTGTGCCTGCAGTCCCAGCTACTTGGGAGGCTGAGGTGGGAGGATAGCTTGAGCCTGGGAGGTCAAGGCTGCAGTGAGCTATGATTATGCCACTGCACTCCAGCCTGGGTGACAGTAAGACTCTGTCTCAAAAAAAAAAAAAGAGAATTTATAATACCCATACAATTAAATCCTGTTGGCCAGATCCTTGCCCAACAAAAAGTATCTTTTAAAGACCTTTTAACTTCTCTTATTTTGTATTGCTAAGTTTGTACCCTTCTAGAGGAATAGTATAGGACAGATCCTTTTAACGATACAAACATACCAGTCAATAAGCCCAGATGTGCACATATGTTGCTATACTTCCAGTAGGTAGATGTCCACATGCATAATTCTCTCATTCTGCATTGTTAATGCATATATTTATCATTTTTATTTGCCCATGTACTTACAATCTCAAAGTAGAATTAACATACTACATCTACATGCTAAAGTTTTGTAATGAGCATTGTGAAGTTTAACATGTATTTAAAATTTTTGCTTTAAAATTTCTAAAAACACAAAATGTTTCACAAATGGAGCTAGGTAATAGATGGATAAACTAAACATTGAGTTCCCTGACAAGTAGGAATTCCCCACCTCAGGTTTCTGAATTTTATACTAGAGTTATTTTAAACATATGTGGTTATAAGCTTATCAGATTTCCAAAAATGAACCTTCTATAAAAATCACACTGGGCCCCTCAGCTGTGTTTTCTTCCATTATTTATAGACAAATTGAAAACAAATGTTTTTTTTTTTTTTCAAAAAAATACAATGAACTGAAAACAGCTGTCAGGATGTACTTTTTCTCTAGAATTCATCTGTAATACAGAAGTGTAGTAAAGCAGCACTTAAGTCTCCTGAAATCATGCCATATTTAATGGTTGTTTTAGCATTAATTCAGAGATATAAGTATTGATGCTTGCTGCAACAAGACCTAAATGGCTCATTTAACTCAGTGAAGATTATGATTAAAGGAAGTGACATGGGGCCAAATGCAAATATTTCATTTTGGAGTGTCTTAGTTGCAAATATGTTTTACAAAGGAGAGACTTTTTGAAAATTCATTTGAACTGTTTTAATGAATATTATAGAGATGATTCTGGACATTTCTCTCCACAGCTACTGAAGCCTGGAGTGAATGCCTGACCACTATACAAGATCATAGAAAAGGCAATGAGCAGAAAAGCTCAGAAAATATATGCATAAAATGCTGCATGGCTTATCTATCTGTTGTAAACAAATATTTATTTTATTTAATAACAATATTTCTCTTACTTTAGTAAAAGTATATTAAATTAACAAGAACTTATTTTAAAATTGAACATTTAGTCTATGAAGACACTATGAACTTTTTCTAACCTAAAATAAAATCGTTATTTTTAAACGTGATACCTAAAGAAGGATGTAACATCACTTATGTAGAATTCTTGCCAGAAATGCATAATCTGAATTTAATCATAAGGAAATATCAGACAACTCTAAATGAGGAACAGTCCACTTAAAAAAGAAAGGGAGAGAGTGGATTCTTCAAAAATATTAATGTTGGTCAGGCGTGATGGCTCACATCTATAATCCCAGAGCTTTGAGAGGCTAAGGTCGGAGGACTGCTTGAACTCAGGAGTTTGAGATGAGCTGAGTAACATAGGGAGACCTCATTTCTATAAAAAATACAAAAAATTAGCCAGGTGTGGTGGTGCACACATGTAGTTCCAACTACTCAGGAGGCTGAGGCCGGAGGATTGCTTGAGCCCAGGAGTTTGAACTTCGGTGAACTGTGATTGCATCACTGTACTCCAGCCTGTGCAACAGAGTGAGACTCTATTTTAGAAAGAAAAAAAAATAAGTTAATGTCATAAAAGACAAAGAAAAGCTAAGGGAATTTTCAAAATCAAAGGACATTAAAGAGACATGACAACAAAATGCAAGACCTGATCTTAGGCTAGATTTAATTCTAAAGGAAAAAATATTATAAAAGATACTATTGGGGTAAAGAGACAAATCTGGAATACACATGATAAATTAGATAGAAGTATTGCATCAATGTTAAATTTACTGAAGTTGGTAACTGCACTGTGGTTATGTAAGGGAATATCCTTATTCTTAAGAAATATGCACTGAAGCTGGGGTAAAGGGCCATGATAAATGAAACTTAGTCTCAAATCTTACAGAATAATAAAGAAAATGAGGCAAAATGTTAACGAGATAATGTGGGTAAAAGGCATATGGGTGTTCTTTGTACTATTGCAACTTTTTTGTAAGTCTGAACTTATTTCCAAACAATAATAAATAAGTCTGAATTTATTTTCCATTAAGTCTGAATTTATTTCCAAATATAAAAATTAGCTTACTTGAAAAAGATTGATTTCTGGGGACCATAAACTTTTCTTAGATAAATGCTGTTATAGAAAAAATATGCTAAAACCACCAGGTGTTATTAAATATTGGCTGAATGATCTCTGACTGAATGAAAGAATACAACTGGTGTGTTGAATTACTTTAGATTTTGGTTTCGAATTCCATGGTAATGAATATGAAAAAATAAGCAGGGTCATTGACTAAGTCTTTTAGTGACCAAGTTTATTGTACTGTACATCTCATTTTGTTGTGCTATAAGTTTCAAAGGATTTCTTTTGTGTGATTTTGTTGTTGTTGTTGTTTGTTTTTTTGAGATGGTGTTTTGCTCTTGTTGTCTAGGCTAGAGTGCAGTGGTGCAGATCTCAGCTCACTGCAACCTCTGCCTCCTGGGTTCAAGTGATTCTCCTGCCTCAGCCTCCTGAGCAGCTGGGATTACAGACGCCCGCCACCACACCCAGCTAATTTTTGTATTTTTAGTAGAGACAGGGTTCACCATGTCGGCCAGGCTGGTCTTGAACTCCTGACCTCACGTGATCCTCCCACCTTGGCCTTCCAAAGTGCTGGGATTACAGGCATGAGCCACTGCACCCAGCTGGATTTTTCTTTTGTAGTCTCACTCAGTTGGTCGTCAATCTTGAAAAAGCCTAGGAGCTCACAAATTTCTCTCCAGGGGAAATAGGGAATTTTTTTCTTATGGTCACATCTTCTTTACAATTTCTTTAAAATTTTCACCTATAATATATTTCACGAGAGCACATTTTAAGCACTTTAAATTACTTTGGAATTGCCCACTGAGGAACCCAAAGTCTTTTACTTTACTCTCTGTCCCCCTAAAAAATATACAGACAGTGTTGTTCCTATTACAAGATGCAAGAAGCGAAGCTCTTCACCTAGCTTCCTTCTTTATCTTTGTTTTACCAATTGCTTCATGCTCAGCTATCTCCTCCCCATTTCTTTCCTATTTTTTTGTTATTTGTGATAAAATTGCTTATAAAGATTCAAGTGCGTTAAACAATATTTTATGCTTTTTATAAAATCAGCTTAAAATGAGTGATTAAAGGGCTATGCAATGGGAAAAAGTTGTTGGTCTTGATCATGCAATTTTATTTTATTTTTCTTGACTGGATGGGCAGATCATGATGACATGATCTCTTCTAAAACTTGCTACACAAAATATGATCTATAGACTAGCAGTGTCAGCATCATCTGGGACCTTTTTGAAGTGCAGAATCTTAGGTCACAACCCAGCTGTAGTGAATAGTAGGCCACAGTTTAACAAGAGTCCCATGTCTTCTGTATGCACATAAAAGTTGAGGAACACGGATTAAACTTCAAAGATATTCTAAAACAGGTGTTCCTGAGGAATCTAGACGATCCGGTGACCTAAATTGCCATCAGCTGTTTCACTACTGGGATCAACTTTGAGAAAAATAAAAATAGTGGCTGTTGTGCCTTGTAATACCTTACTTTCTGATTATTTGCTACAATTTTTTTCCATTTGAAGACTCCTCAGTCTTTTTAGTTCTTTTTTTTTTCCCCTTTCATTGATTGTTTTTATGGTTTATCCTAATCTTGGTGGTATGTTTTTCCTAGAAACAATTGTCGTGGATTTTCTCATTATCTGCCCACGTAATTACCCAATTTTTTCCCCACTGCAGTCACGGAACATGTGCTTTAAGATTTAAATCCTTTGAAATTTACTGAGTCATATTTATGGCTCAGCATATGGCCTATCTGGGTGATCATTCTATGTGCACTGGAAAACAAATGTGTTTAACAGTTGTTGGGTGTGATGTTTAGTAGACGTCAATTAAGTTAATTTGATCAGTTGTATATTTAGATCGTTTTTACCTATCATGATTTTTTATACTTGTTCTATAAGTACACTGAGAGAGGGGTATGAATTTGTCCCCCTTTGAGTCTTTGCTTCACGAATTTTGATGTTCTGTTATTAGGTACAAACATATTTAGGATTGTTGTCTTTCTGACAGATTTCTTCTTTTATTATTACACATAATGTCTTTATTTCTTATGATACTCTTTTAGTAGAAATCTACTTGGTCTGAAATTAACATAGCCACTCTGGCTGTTTTACACTCACTTTTGCATGGTATGTTTTTACCTCCTGTTGCTTCTAAGTCATCTGTTTCTTTATATTTAATGTGTCTTTTGTAGACAGCATATAGTTGGATCTTGCATTTTTATTTGGTTTGGCATCTGCTTTTAAATGGGGGTGCCCAGTCCATTTACATGTAATATGATTATTGACATGATTAGGGTTAAGTCTATCATCCCTTCCAATTTGTCCCTTCATTGTTCTTCTGTTCGTCTTTTCCTACTTCTATTTGGTTAGCCAAAATACCAAGGTTTGCTTGGACTCCCTTTCTCTTCGCCTACATCAGGAAATTTTCCCTAAGCAGAGAGCTGGGTGATCATAGTGGTCATGCCATAAGTCCCCTCAGAGATCACTGTCTTGGACCGCTTGATGACCATTTCCTAAAAACAAATTTTGTTTAATTTTCAAATTGTGTTGATAGGAGGGAAGGCTACTTTGGTTCCAGTTACTCCATCATGGTTCCTGTAGATTTTGTATTGAGGAGTAGAATGAAAGAGATACTCCTATTTTTATGCTTATTTAAGGATGAGTGACCAAAAATTGGCTGAAGAAGTTTGTTCATTAAAACTCTTGTTTGATGTCTAGAGTTTAATATTAATAATTTTCTATTATTACATATTGGTACTCCACTTAGGATATGAACTTTTCAAAATAATTTTTTTTTTTTTTTTTTTTTTTTTGAGATGGAGTCTCTCTCTGTCTCCCAGTTTGGTGTGCAGTGGCATGATCTTGGCTCACTGCAACTTCTGCCTCCCAGGTTCATGTGATTCTCCTGCCTTAGCCTCCCGAGTAGCTGGGATTACAGGTGCTTACCGCCATGCCTGGCTAGTTTTTGTATTTTTAGTAGAGACGGGCTTTCACCATATTGGTCAGGCTGGTCTCCAGCTCCTGACCTCGTGATCCGCCATCCTCGGTCTCCCAAAGTGCTGGGATTACAGGTGTGAGCCACCACGCTTGACCTCAAAATAATTATTTTATTAGCATGTTGTTGTAGTATAAATAATGTTCTATCTAGGTTATTTTTGCTGTTGTCCTCATTAATTGCCTTAGAAATATTATTTAAGAAAAAATAGTTAAATATTTTTAATTAAACAATACTTGTTTTCATTTATTGATACCAAAGAAAAATACCACATTTTAATGAACTGTTATAGAACAATGTTAGAGGATAAAAAGAATGCTTGCAGTTTGCATTTGTATTTCCTTGGGATGCTATCAATGGCTCTGTGAAGTCTAAGGACTATGTTACAACTCATTCTTTCATGAATAAAGAAGGGCTACAGTTGAATACATATATATTGCATGATGTTTGCAGTTGGGTAAGACACAGGATTTCTGATGCTAAAGTATCCTAAGAACTTCTCATCAAATTATTTTTCTTTTGTTTCTGGGAAAATTTACAGCCTCACTGTAAAAATGGATCTCATTAGTTAGCCATTTTTTTTTCCCCTGCCCCTCAACTTTCCCCAGAGGAGGGGGAGCCTTTTAATTTTTCTAAAAAGAACTGAAAAATCTTGTGTTATGGACCTAGTATCAGGAGCTTTTAAATCTTAATAAAGTATGGCTTAACCTCGATTTGTAACAGTTAGGTTTGAATTAGGACTACTGCCCAAGAGTCTCTTCAGAGACGGATGAAGTAGAGGACTCTAGGGAAAGGCAGGCTCTTCCATTAACTTTTCCAGGGCAAACCAGGTGTGGGAGATGAACCTATTGAAAAGATGTTTAGCTTCACTAGTAGCCAAAGATACGGACGTTAAAACAACAATGGAATGCCATTTCCCTGTAAAACACAAGGGCAAAAAGCTTTTAAATGCTAATACTCAAACCAGCTGAAGGTAAAGTGAATTGGGTAGCTCTGGTTGGAGTACAATTTGGAATACATTTTCTGGCAAGCAATAGATAGAGTTTCAAAAGTGTTTCTGTCTCAGGATGTTCATCACACAGTTATTTATAGTAAAGAAAAATCGGAAACAACCAAATAATGTGGGAACATTATATTTTCAGAGAATTTTAAATAACATGGGACAATGATTTTGATAAAATACTGGTAAAAACCCAAAACTGTATATTTAGAATTAGAATTTTAATAAAAATTCAAAGTAACATTTTAGACTATTATGTCATATATAGATATGCATAAATATGTAAAAGTAGATTTGTAGATACATATTTTTTTCAGTCTTAGAATTTTGAAAGTATTTGTTTGTTTAGCAAGAAATACTCCAAAATACATAGGACAAATAATTATCCATTTGAAGATGTCTAGGAATGGAAATTCCAAAACTGTTAAGAAGAGTATTTTATCACTCTGGTGGCTAAGAATATTTTTTTTTCTTAAGTTTAGTTGAAATCTTCCTAATTTAAATTCATCCTTTCTTGTCCGGTCTTTAAAGTTATGAATAAGAATATTTTTCAACACTCTTTTCCTTAGAGAAAAATACAAAGCAACTATTAAAACCACATTGGCTATCTCTTTTATAAGATTAATAACTTTATTTTACTCTTATGATTTAACATTTTACCAATTTTTAAATGTCATTTTCTCCCTTGAAACTGTACTGGTAACTGTACCTTAAGAAATATCAGGAGGACCGGCAGCAGAAAAAACTTCCTCTGTTTGTCATGAACCCCTTTCCCTTCTTATTCTGTCACATTTATTTCTCACCTTTGATGCAATATTGAAGACTCTAAGGGGATCTCTGTAATAGCTGCAGTTTTTTTGTTTATCTTGGATGATTTAACTGTCAGAGAGAGATGGGACATATTTATGTATGCTAGGAGCATGCCACGTGGTAGCACTGTCCAAGGTGCTTGACGTGTATTACTTTATAGAATTCTACAAAAACCCTGCCAAGCGGTGATCATTGTTCCCACATTAAGAAAAGGACATTGAGACATACAAGTTAAAGAATTTGCCGAAGTCAAATAGTGTATATACATTAGTTGGATTCAACTCCAGATCTTCCTGAGCTCTTTCTGCTACACAATGTAGTTTTGTGTTACTCTTTTAAAAGAATAAAAGCTCAATTGATTCTTTCTTAGCTTGATCAGGCATATTAGAATTAGAATTTTTAGTATGTCATTAATGCTTTCACTTCAGCAGAATTTACTTTTCATTAACTCTCAGAGCAATGACAGTTTTCTGTTTGTATGTCATGGTGGTTACATAGAATTCTTTGGTTCGCATAGAGTAACCTACGTATGGTCACCTTTCATGGCAAGTGGAAAAATACTGATCAACCAGTAGGATCTGAAATATGACTTCTAAACAGCCTGATTGCTGAACTACCAGGAAAGGCATGACTGATTTCAAGGTAGGGTGTCACAGATACCAAAGCTATAGAATCCCCCTAATTTTTCAGAAGGGAGTCATGGTGGTGGGGATAGCAGTGAAGAGTCGGGTCCCTCCCAGGCCACAATACCTGTTACTTTTCTCTTTTCAATAATTGAGGATGACACTAAAGCTGCAGAAAGAGTACCTTAAAAATTATGTTTTTAAAACTTATTGTGAAATGATTAGGCATACAGAAGAGCATACATAATATAATAAATCAGGGGTGTCCAGTCTTTTGACTCCCGTGGGGCACATTGGAAGAAGAATTGTCCTGGGCCACACATAAAATACACTAACGCTATCAATAGCTTATGAGCTAAAAATCAAAACTTCACAAAAAATCTAATAAATGTTTTAAGAAAGTTTATGAATTTGTGTTTGGCTGCATTCAAAGCCATCCTGGGCTGCATATGATCCATGGGCCATGGGTTAGACAAGCTAGCAATACATATTGGCATTCCAGAATTTTGCTTAAGAAATAAAGCATTAGAAATACAATGGTAACTCTTTCTATATCCACCCCAATCCTATTCTCATCTTCCCTCTTCCCCAGGGGTGATATGTATTTGAGGTTTATGCATGTTAACAATCATGGCTTCAATTCATTTACTTTCACTTCTGTGTAGCATTCCACTATATGAATATACTGTAATTTATTTACCTACTTTCAAATTGATGTGCACTTAGGAGATGGGTGAGGCTGGTGGAGGAATGCATGATTAGATTTATTTTCAGGTCCTGTTTTTGCTTTGGGAGAGAGGTACACAGATGCTTATTACATTTTTAAAAGTACATTAATAAATATAAGTTGAACATTCACAGCCCAATGATAATATGTGCATAAACCAATGATCATGATTAATCGAATTAATGCACAACAGATTGATACTAAAAATGGCAATTGTATTAGTTTGCTAGGACTGCTGTAACAAAGTACCACAGAGTAGGTGGCTTAAACAACAGAAATTTATTTTCTTATGATTCTAGAGGCTAGATGTCTGAGATCAAGATATTAGTAGAGTTGGTTTCTTCTGAGGCCTCTCGTTGGCTTGTAGATGGCTATGTCTCTTCCATGCGTCTTCCCATGGTCTTTCCTCTACGCCTGTGTCCTAATCTCCTCTTCTTATAAGGACACCACTGATATTGGATTAGGGCCCACCCCAATCACCTCATTTTAACTTAATTCCCTTTCAAAGGCCCTGTCTCCAAGTACAGTCACATTCTGATGTACTGGGAGCCGGGACTTCAACGTACACATTTTTGGGGACCCATTTCAACACACAACTATTACAGACAATGCTCCAATGACGTTCCTGTAAAGGTCTCCTTGTGCAAATAAGGGCAAGTTCCCTAGAGAATCCAGCTAAGTATGGAATTATCAGGTCATATAACAAAATACTATTAAGTGAATGATGATGTTGAAAGTTTGAAGAAACAGTAGTAGCTAGCACTTTTACAGTGATAATAACTGATAGAGTTTGGATATCTCCTCCAAATCTCATGTTGAGATGTAATCCTCAGTGTCGAAGGTGGGGCCTGGTGGGAGGTGTTTGGATCATGGGAGCAGATCCCTCATGAATGGTCTGGAACATTTCCTTGGTGATAAGTGAACTCTCACTCTCAGAGCTGGTCGTTTACAAGCATGTTGCACCCACTCCCACTCTCTCTTGCTCCTGCTTTCGCCACGTGATGTGCCTGCTCCCCCTTTGCCTTCTGCCCCTTCGCCTTCTGCCTCAGCTTCCTGAGGCCCCTCAAAGAAACATGCCACTCTACTTCCTGTACAGCCTGCAGAACCATGAGTCAATTAAACCTGTTTTCTTATATATTACCCTGTCTCAGGTATTTCTTTATAGCAATGCAAGAAGGCCTAATACAATAACTGTATATTATATCAAATTATATTTAAAGTCTATAACTTTTTGTGAGGTAGGTGTTGCCATTATTCCCATTTTACCGATAAGAAAACTGAGGCTTAAGAAAGTTAAGTCATCTTTCCCAGGGCCCCGAGAAACCAGTGATGAAGCTGAGATTATAGCCTAGAACTGCTGGATTCCAAAGCTCATGTTTTTATACACTACAGCAGCTTCTATAGTAGCTTTATTTGGAGAATGCATGCATGCGTGTGCATGCACACACATACACACACTCTCTATTTTTATAAAGTGCTGCCTTAGGGCACAATTAGCCACTAGTTTGAAAACTCATTCATCCAGCTGCACTAGATACTAGATGTGGCAGGAAGATGAATGACAACAGTATGTGAGAACAGCCTAGGAAAAAAGAAGGTCCAAATTCCCAGAAAAACAACTCCCAGAAAGGCAGCATCTGTGTTGACTTATAAAAATAGAAAAGTGGGGAAACCTTGTGGTTTAGAAGCAGAGACATGACATCCTGTGACGTGAAGAAGTGGTGGCTGACGTCCCTGTGAACAATGGCCACAGATGCCAGGCCACAGAAAAAACACTGCATGAGGGAAGAACAGTGTGTCACCAGCTGTGGGACATGCACAGGAAGGAAGCAAGAGGCCAACAACAGCCCAGCCTCCGAGGCTGCTGTGAGGAGTAAAGGATTTGATCAATGCAGGATGCATAAAGTAGCGCCCGGCACGTAGGGAGCGCTTGGTACAGGTTGTTATTACTGTTGGTATTCTCTTCATGTGGACCATTTCTCCCTGACACACAAGACAGAAACAGTAGCCTTTTTGAAGGAAGAGGTAAGGATTAGATTAACAAACCCTCCATTTATGGTGGAGGTGCCTGCTCCATTAATCCAATCAACTCAACCTTTAAATAACACTTGTGCAGATATATCCTGGATGACACTTGTGAGGAAAATGTGGTATTCTTTCTGGACTTTTATAACACAAAAAATTAGAATGTGTTTTATCACGCGAACGGAAGCTGGAAAGGGTAATTTGGATTTCACTTGTGGCATGCTCCATAGTAATTTTCTGTAAACGAAGATCCAATTTTTAGGGTGGGGGTAAATATACAAAGTCCAATGATTTGAAAAGATGTTTTATTATTTTTTCTCTATGCCTTCCATCTTTTCAGCCCAATAGGAATTTCTTCCCTTGAACAGTTCTAAAGAATCATAGCATTAGAGATAAGATTGTTAGGTTATCTAAGCTATCTTTCTGCTGATGAGATATTCCTGGAGTACAGTTTATAATGCTTTTCTGAGTGTGGCTTTGAACAATGTGACTTTTATCAGATGAACCGTGCTGGAGATGGAGGCCTCTGTGTTTAGAACAGGTCTGGCCCAGGGAGGAACGAGGAAGACCTCTCAAAGGCACACCTCCGCACAGCGGGCCTGATCAGCTGGCTGGAACTCAGAAGGGCAAAAGGGGAGGGAGGCTCCACTTTGATGTGGTTCGCTGGCAGCCCCGTTGCTGCACTGTGGTGTGCATATGTTGGGGGCAGGGCAAGGGTAATAAATACCAGGGACAGTTTTGCAATGCATGCCTGTCAGCTGAGCGCTGGACAAACATTTTTACCACTGGCTATTTCCCTGAGGCTTCTGACAGTTTGTGCAACTTGTGTAAGACATTCCTGAAAGAGAGGAGCATTTGTTCAACTTATATAACTTCTTTTTACATCATAAGACTAAAGCAGTCCTTCCGGGCTCATGTCCTGTTGAATGTGGTCCAACTGAAACTTCTTTCCTCTGCATACTCAGAAACCTGACTACCTGTGTAAATTCCTCCTGATAGCATAACTTTCTGTTTGCCCTCAGTCCTTCTCCGGCCCTCGCAGACACCCAGGTTCATAATAACATTCCTTCCTCCTCTTGTAATTCTATTGAATTGTTAAAAAAACAAACAAACAAACAAAAGGAGTAATAGCTGTGATCGATTTTGTACAATGTGTTCTTATATTGTGTGTGTGTGTGTGTGTGTGTGTAAAATGTATATATTTTTGCACCTGATCTTAGCCAAAAGGCTGAGAAGTGACCAAAGGTATATATTTTTGAATTACTATATAGGAGCATAGCTACTGCTGTGTGATTCTGAAATTGTAACAGAAGAGTAGCTAATGGAGTTTTGAGGGATATTATGATGTCCATACAGCTGGGGAAACTGGGTGCTCCAGAGTATGAACCTTCATTCTCTCACTTCCTGCTCCCAGTAGGAGATTAAGAAGGCATGTGCAACTTCTTATATTTGGTATAGCTTTTTTTTTTCTTGTCAACCTTTTTTTTTTTTTTTTGACAAAAATGCTGATTGGTTTTGCCTTGATTTATTTGTATTTAGAGGTTTTGAAAATGAGTTGGTTTAAGGCATTATGATTGAATACAAGTTAATCGATAATCACTATTCTACACCAATTCTTCCTAATACTTTTAATCCTGTGGCCCTGTAAAATTTCCAATTCACCAAAGCAAGCTTGGTTGGTAAGGGAGTGACTTACACAGGATCTTTTTCATTCAGGGGTTTGCAGCTTACAGTTCACCTTCCCATAGGTCTTCTCCTTTGACTTGCACAGTAGCCCATGAGTAAACTGCACAAGTGTTATTAGATTCAGCTGACAGATGAGGCCACCACAAGGGCTCAGAGAGGTGAAGGGCTTTGGCCTAAGTCACAGCTCGTAAGTGGCATAGCAAGTCTACTTTCCTGCAAAAAGCGTTTATTGCTTAATCATGCTAGTGTCTATTATTGTGGTTGGTTTTTGTGTTTGTTTTGCTTTCGGGGACAGGGTCTTGCTCTGTTGCCTGGGCTGGAATGCAGTGGTACAAATATGGCTCATTGCAGCCTTGATCTCCCCAGCTTAAGCAATCTGCCTGCCTCAGCCTCCCAGACAGCTGGGACTAAAGGCGTGTGCCACCATGCCCAGCTAATTTTATTTTTATTTTTTAATTATTTTATTATTTACTTATTTATTTATTTTTGAGATGGTATCTTGCTCTTGTTGCCCAGGCTGGAGTGCAATGGCACAATCTCTGCTCACTGCAACCTCTGCCTCCCAGGTTTAAGCGATTCTCCTGCCTCAGCCTTCCAGGTAGCTGGGATTACAGGCGCCCACCACCACGCCTAGCTAATTTTTTGTATTTTTAGTAGAGATGGGGTTTTGCCATGTTGGCCAGGCTGGTCTCAAACTCCTGACCTCAGGTGATCCACCCGCCTCAGCCTCCCAAAGTGCTGGGATTACAGGCGTGAGCCTCTGCACCCGGCCCATTTTTTATTTTTTATGGAGACAGCGTCTCACTTTGTTGCCCAGGCTGGTCTTGAACACCTGGACTCAAGTGATCCTCACACCTTGGCCTCCCAAAGTACTGGGATTACAGGCGTGAGCCACCGCACCCAGCTATTATGGTTGTTATCCCCATGTGCCAGACACTGTGCTTGGTGCTTTATGTACATTATTTCAATTAATATCCACCACTACTGCAAGAGTTGGCATTAATTACAACAGAAGAGGAAACTGAGACTTATGTCACCCAGACAGAGTCTTCTCATTTGGAATTGGGTCATTTAATGTAACTCTGATGCTCCATATACTATATACCACGTTTAGGAACACCAATCTGCATCTCTCACTAAATGTTAGATTCCTTTCCTTGTTCTCATATTGCCTATTGGGGCTGGAACGGGCTCTGCTTGCGCATGATGGAGATGGAAGAAAGTGAGTAACATGGGCATAACTCATCAGTGGTGGAACCTTGGCTGTCACAGAGGTGCTTGGTAAGGAGCTCTGAATCATATACATGGGGAAGAAACCACAGCAGAGCCTACGACAAGAAGGTGAGGAACACAGCAGCCGTCTGTTGTCATACAGCAGCTCCCTCCGAGAAGAGGCCAGTGTGGACTCCAGAAAAGCCAGGTTCTCATCGCTGCACTGTTGTGTGTTTATAACGCCCTGATGTTCTTGACATGCTGCCTGGAGAAGCCTACTTCTGATATCCATGAAGCAAAGGGCACTCAGCTCTTAACTTGGGGTAATCTTTCTTTTTAAAAAATTGTTGTGGCTGGGCATGGTGGCTCACGCCTATAATCCCAGCACTTTGGGAGGCCAAGGCAGGCAGATCACCTGGGGTCAGGAGTTCAAGATCAGCCTGGCCAGCATGGTGAAACCCCGCCTCTACTAAAAACACAAAAATTAACTGGGCGTGGTAGTGCATGCCTGTAGTCCCAGCTATTCGGGAGACTGAGGCAGGAGAATTGCTTGAACTTGGGAGATGGAAGTTGTAGTGAGCCGATATCATGCCACTGCACTCCAGCCTGGGCAATGGAGCGAGACTCTGTCTTTAAAAATAAACTGTTGCTACTGCTGCACCTTTGCCATTATCTGTGAGCAATCTTAGTGAACTTGGCACAGATTAGGACCAGTGCGCATTGGGGAAAACCAGAAGTGGAAAATTTGAGTAAAAATCTTCAGGAAAATACAATAAAATGTTCCTGAAAGTTAAAATTAATCACTTGAATATGTATGGCTTATATTTTTAAGTTTAAAGTTAAGTTTCAAGGTGTGGCCCCTTGTAACATTCATGAGACTGGCTATAAAAAATTGCCATTATTTTTGAAACTTTCTATTTCAAATGATGTTGGTTTTTAAATGTTACTCCAAAGTAAGGAATGTGATATATCAGACAGAGCTACTACTGGCTCTTACATGTCTAAGCTTTTCCACCTATAAATGGGAGTAAAAACATACCTGCCTAAGAGGTATCATTTTAAGTTATTGGAGATGCTCCAAAAAACTATCATCTTAAAATTAAAATGCATGATTTTCAGAAGTATAGAATGTTTACAAACTTATATCTTGAAGAATAATTGACTGAAAATCACTTGGCTTATGTGAAAATAAAAAGTCACGGCCAGGTGAGGTGGCTCATGCCAGTAATCCCAGCTACTTTGGGAGGCCGAGGCAGGTGAATCACTTGAGGTCAGGAGTTCGAGATCAGCCTGACCAACATGATGAAACCCTCTCTCTACTAAAAATACAGAAATCAGCCAGGTGTGGTGGCCTATAGTCTCAACTACTTGGGAGGCTGAGGCAGGAGAATTGTTGAACCCAGAAGGTGGAGGTTGCAGTGAGCCAAGATTAAGCCACTGCACTTCAGCCTGGGCGACAGAGCGAGACTCCATTTAAAAAAAAAAAACCCAAAAAGTATTTCTCTATGTCCACTGGTTTCTTTTTGTACAAAAGAAAAGGTAATCTGAAATCTCCCAAATGAATTGTCCCAGCGATAGAGACTATTCAGGTGAGTGTGGTCAGACGTAGGGACAGGGTAAACTCACACTCCCTACACGAGTGGACAAATCAAGGCTTGCTCAGGAATACAGAAGCCACTCTATGTATTCCATATATAAAGAGTTTAATTCAGAATTAGGAATTTACGCAACCTTTGAATTGCTGGGAGGGAGGGCTGCACTGGTGCACAGGTCATAAAGCTGCTCCTGAAGGTCAGGGGAACAGCCCCAAAGGTCAGAGTGGTTGACACTGAAGCCCACAGCTCCAAACACTTGGAGGAATTTTCAAAAGCTTGTCTGTAAGTTGCTGTACCTCTTGAGAACCTCTGAGAAGTTCTTGCTGTCTCAGTCTGCTGCGCAAACTTGCCTGCGCATTTGTGTACAAATGCCCTCAGAGAATAGGCTTCATACTCCACATCTACCCCAAGTCCTCTCCTGTGAAGTGACTCCGCAAGACGACTGTGTGGAAGTTTCCACACTTAGGAGGGGGTGGTGGTGGTGCCGAGTTAGCAACAGACAATCCAGCAACAAGGCCTGCTTCTCTAAACTCTCACAGAAAAATGAAATGTGATATAATCACCAAACAAAAATTGACCCCAACATGACTTCATTCCTTCACTCATTCATTCATTTAACAAAGTATCCTTTGAATAGCTGGGCTGTGTGGTAGGTACTGGGAGAACTATTGTGTACAGATAGACTCTTCCTGGCTTATTCTACCTGGGGAGATAGTGAATGCACAAGTAACACCCACAAAAATAATTATAGCTTTTGATGATATGAAGGACACAGGGGCTATGGGGGGCATTCTGGATAGAGTGGCAGCTCTCTGGTAACTATTTCTCATAGTGCCTTGTTTTTTTTTTTTTTTTTTTTGAGACAGAGTCTCGCTGTGTCACCCAGGCTGGAGTGCAATGGTGTGATCTCAGCTCACTGCAACCTCTGCCTCCTGGGTTCAAGCAATTCTCCTGCCTCAGCCTCCTGAGTAGCTGGGATTACAGGTGCCCACCACCACGCCTGGCTAATTTTTGTATTTTTAGTACAGACGGGGTTTCACCGTGTTGGTCAGGTTGGTCTCGAACTCCTGACCTCGTGGTCTGACTGCCTCGACCTCCCAAAGTGCTGGGACTACAGGTATGAGCTGCTGTGCCCAGCCATCTGGATATATGTCTTTCTTTCTTTCTTTTTTTTTTTTTTGAGACAGAGTCTCACTCTGTCACCCAGTCTGGAGTGCAGTGGTGTGATCTTGGCTCACAGCTCCGCCTCCCGGGTCCACACCATTCTCCTGCCTCAGCCTCCCGAGTAGCTGGGACTACAGGCGCCTGCCACCACACCTGGCTAATTTTTTTTTTGTATTTTTAGTAGAGATGAGTTTCACAGTGTTAGCCAGGATGGTCTCAATCTCCTGAACTCGTGATCCGCCTGCCTTGGCCTCCCAAAGTGCTGGGATTACAGGCGTGAGCCACCACCACCGTGCCCGGCCCCATCTGGATATATTTCTTATCTCCTCTGTGAGGTTTTAAGCTCCTGGAGAACAGGAAAGATAGATCACTTATAACTATATTGTTTATAAGTCTTGTACAGAGTAGGACAGTAGGCACCAGTTGTACAGATGTGGCCCATGGTTCAGAATTCCAAACAGAGGTAGGTGGTTTCATACGAGTCTGATGGCAGACTGTTTTAGTTTTGCATGTGATTCACTGGTCATGTAGACGAGGCTACATTGTAGGGACTGGGCACAGATTTCTCTGATTGTTTTGTCTGATAGCTGGGATCTAGGCCTTGACACTCTGGTTCTAAGAGTTCTGATACAGCTGACCTCCTTTGAGGGGATGGATTTCTCCAGTTTAACTGCCTGAAGAGGGCAGGGTCAGGGGTAACAGGACTATTAGAAGGGAAAACATGTCAATTAATATATGCAACTAGGATTACATTACACTTGGCATCCTTCCAACCTCCACAGAAAAGTTATCTTCTCAGAGAGGTTTTGCCTGAGCAGCATGCTCCTCAAAAAAGATACATGAGGAAAATTAAAACTCATCACAAATTCCAGAGATAAATATTTTAGTTTTTGAGTTATTCAAATTAAAGGTCTACATTGACTGCAGTAATTAATCTATTAGTAGAGTAATTGTTTAACTTTCAGAAAATGACCCATAGGGCAAAAGTGATGAATAGCACAAATACAGGTTTGTTCAAGGTTACCTTTTGGGGATGGCATTGAAAGCCCATATCTTCCCAAAAAGCAGATCATGTAATGAATCATCCCAATCGTGTCCTCTTACTGGCTTAAGAATCTGTACAGATGTAAATGAGATTTACAGTTTCTTACTCTTCTTTTGTATTGTATCAAAATTGAAACAATCGGAAGGGAAACTATGCCAAGTGTTAAGTTTCTAGTCTTGTTGGGTATCTCTCCTTAGAAATCTATCCCAAATTGGCCAGGTGCAGTGGCTCACGCCTGTAATCCCAGCACTTTGGAAGACTGAAGCAGGCCAATCACTTGAGGTCAGGTGTTAGAGACCAGCCTGGCCAACACGGTGAAACCCCATCTCTACAAAAAAATATAAAAGTTAGCCAGGCGTGGTGGTGCATGCCTGTAGTCCCAGCTACTTAGGAGGCTGAGGCAAGAGAATCGCTTGAACCCAGGGGGCAGAGGTTGCAGTGAGCTGAGATCGTGCTGCTGCCCTCCAGCCTGGGCAGCAGAGTGAGACTCCATCTCAAAAAACAAAACAAAACAAGAAACCTATCCCAAATTATGTCTTCTCCCTGTGTTTGAGTCCCTTTGGTTAAGAAACAGTCCTGGTTAAGACTGGTCCCCAGATTGACAGGGGAGACTAGGTAGCAAATTTACTGCTGCCTGTTAGCATATAGTTAAATGTCAGTAGTTAGAAGCCAGCTAATTCTAAGGGACCTTTCTGTGGCTCACCATTTCCCCTTCCTACTTCCCACCTCTCCAAAGCTGTTAATGGCACATTTTGCCCCAGCCTGTGTTGCAGTCAGTGTTGAACAGATGCATCCCAGCGGCAGCCTGAAGATGGGAAATCTGTTTGGGCACAATAGGGTTCAGGTTCTTCCCCAGCTCCTGATTCCATCTTTATAAAGCCTGCTGAAAATTCAGGTCTTCTCGTTGTAATCTAGAAGACATGTTCTTGGTTTTTTGCTCCTTTCTTCCACTATGGCTGTAAATTATTTTCCCATCAGTGATTTATGTAGTGTCTTTAAAGAAGAAAAATCTGTCTCAGACTGAAGAGACAGTCTGGGAGAGCCACAAGAGCTCCCTCCATGCCACCAGGAGAGGGTCTTGGACCATTAAACCACGGTTTTCTTTGATTTTTTGACTGTGAAAGAAAAAAAGCTTATTCTCTCTCCCACATCTTTCTCCCTACTTCAGTCCAAAGTGCATTTAATTACCTCTCAGTGTCATGTTAAGATGTGCTGATAATTATGCTGAAAAAGATCAGCTTAGACACAAAAGCAGCACGTCACTCGAGTAAGCCCTTGCATCCCTGTGCTGCGTCTCATTAAGCCATGCTGAACTATTTAACCTATTCATTTGGCTTGACTTAATTTGTCTCTACCAGGCATATGATGGGGGTAATATGGTAAGGATACAGTCTGGGGAATTTTAATATCAAGAAATTATGGAGTACTGGTTTTATTGTTTGCTGTGATAACCAATTTATCAAAATATTTGTCAGGCATCTACTCTAGGAAAAGCACACTGCCACATGCTATTGTGGAAACAGCACCATCCCCCAGAACCCTGGAATGGCAGTGATCATTTAGTTACCTAGTAGATTCTTTCTTTTTTCTTTATGACATGTAAAAACTCACACTCCCTGGCCTCCCAACTTTGGAACAATGTCTAGCACATAGTTAGCAATTTTGATTGGAAAGTACCATACAAGATGAAGAAATAATCTTCCTTTATGTAGATTAACATGGGAAGCTGAGTTGCAAATCAGGACAGTGAATAAGCATGGAATTGGTACAAGGGGAGTTAGTTTTAAAATGGAAGGGCTCAAATATGGCAAAGTAGAAGAGCAGCTTCCTGAAGAAGATCAAATGGTTGTCTATCAAGTGGCCTCACAGGATGGTCTTTACTTTCATGAATTCATAATGATCTGATCTTGTAGGATCAGAAACTTAAATTTATCACTGGGTAAAATGGTTCCTTCTATAGGAGTTGACTCATTAGTCAAGATCATACAGATTGCTGTATAACCACAATATCAGCCTACTAACATTAAGAAATAATTGCTGCTGGGCACAGTGGTTCATGCCTGTAGTCCTAGCACTTTGGGAGGCTTGAGGTGGGAGAATCACTTGAACCCAGGAGTTGGAGACCAGACTGGGCAACGTGGCAAAACCCCATCTCTACAAAAATTTTTTAAAAAAATTAGCTGGACGTGGTGGTATACACATGTAGTTCCAGCTACTTGGGAGGCTGAGGCAGGAGGATCAGTTGAGCTTGGAGGTTGAGGCTGCAGTGAGCCATGATTGTACCACTGTACTCCAGCCTGGGTAACAGAGTGAGACCCTGTTTCTTTTCTTTTCTCTTTTTTTTTTTTTGAGACGGAGTCTCACCTGTCACCCAGGCTGGAGAGAAGTGGCGCGATCTCGGCTCACTGCAAGCTCTGCCTTCTGGGGTTCACGCCATTCTCCTGCTTCAGTCTCTCGAATAGCTAGGACTACAGGTGCCTGCCTCTATGCTAGACTAATGTTTTTTGTATTTTTAGTAGAGATTGGGTTTCACCATGTTAGCCAAGATGGTCTCAATCTCCTGACCTCGTGATCTGCCTGCCTCGGCCTCCCAAAGTGCTGGGATTACAGGTGTGAGCCACTGCGCCTGGCCAAGATCCTGTTTCTAAAGAAAAAAAAAAAAAAGGTAGGAAAAAAAAAGAAGCAATTAGCTGGGCATGGTGACATGTGCCTGTAGTCCTAGCTACTCAGGAGGCTGAGGCAGGAGGATTGCTTGGGCCCAGTAATTTGAGGCTGCAGTGAGCCGTGATCACACCACTGTGCTCCAGCATGGGTGACAGAATGAGACCCTATCTCTAAAAAATAAAATTCAATAAAAATAAAAGAAATAATAGGCAGGTAGAACAAATCCAATAATTGGCAGGTAGAACAAATTCAGAAGGCAGGTAGAACAAGAAATGCTACCTGGAAATATCCAAGTAGCATATTTTTATCTTTTCTCATTATAGGTGAACGTTCTTTTGTTATGTGATGCAAATAATTCCCTATTGTTTAAGCCATTGTAGATGATTTCTTTTCTTTGTTACTCTGTAGCTGAAGATAATCCTGATATTTCTCATGTTGTCTTTTGACTTAAAACTTTTTTCTTGGATCTTTGTTCTTCCATATGAATTTTAGTAACAGCTTAAGAGGTTATACACATGTACGTTAAGGAAAAAAAAGAAATAAATCAAAAAAAAAATTTTTTTTTTTAGGTGGAGTCCCACTGTGTCGCCAGGCTGCAGTGCAGTGGCACGATCTCAGCTCACTGCAGCCTGTGGCTCCTGGGTTTAAGTGATTCCCCTGCCTCAGCCTCCTGAGTTGCTGGGACTACAGGCACGTGCCACCACGCCCAGCTAATTTTTATATTTTTAGTAAAGTCGGGGTTTCACCATGTTGGCCAGGATGATCTGGATCTCCTGACCTTGTGATCCACCGGCCTCGGCCTCCCAAAGTGCTGGGAATACAGGCATGAGCCACCGTGCCTGGCCCAAAAATTTATTTTTATAATTGCATGAAATTTACAGATTATTCTGGGAAAAATTAATATTTTTCTGATGTTGGATAGTTCCGTCTATACTAGACACACACACAAAATTAGGGTCTTAGTTTATGCCTTTTTTTTTGTTTTTTTGAGACGGAGTCTCGCTCTGTGGCCCAGACTGGAGTGCAGTGTCGCAATCTCGGATCACTGCAAGCTCTGCCTCCCGGGTTCATGCCATTCTCCTGCCTCAGCCTACCGAGTAGCTGGAACTACAGGTGCCCACCACCACGCCCAGCTAATTTTTTGTATTTTTAGTAGAGACGGGGTTTCACTGTGTTAGCCAGGATGGTCTCGATCTCCTGACCTTGTGATCCGCCCACCTCAGCCTCCCAAAGTGCTGGGATTACAGGCATGAACCACCGCACCTGGCCCCTAGTTTATGCCTCTTAATGAAGTTTTAAAATTTTCTCACAAAGGTCTTACTCATCTTTTATGATGTTTATTCCAAAGTCTCTTAAATTGTGTTTCAAGAAATTACATTTTTTTTACTAGTTACTGCTGGTGAATAGGAATGAAATTGATTCTGGGATATTGTTACAAGTAACTTTGCTAGCATATTCTAAGAGTACATTCTGTATCAGTTTAATAGAGTATAAATTCTCCTAAATTTTTTATATAGTCATACAGTTTACAAGTCATGACTATTTTTTTTCCTTTCCAGTTGTGGCAGGAACATTCACAGCACCTTGAATATTCCTGTGCTCCCCCACATTTCCAGTCCCTTTGCAGTTAAAGCCATGTGACTTGTTTGAGCCAATAGAGTGGAAGTGGAAGAGAAGTATGTCACTGTGAGAATGAAGGAGTAAAGAGCTGATGTGTTATCCTCCATTTCTCCCTTGCCTCTGTACAGTAACCAGGAGTTCCCCTTTTGAGAAGCACAGCCACAAAGGACACTTCTTAGAACTGAGTCATCACCAGCAAGATCTACAATGAACTTTGAGCAAAAGCAAACTTATGACTTAAGCCACTGAGATTTTGGGGTTTGTATGTTACCACTACTTAGCCTGACTGCTACAATCAATTTTTCATGCCTTATGCACAATCTAGAAAATCCTTCAGAATTCTGAGTAAAAATGGTGACAGGGAGAATTGGTTTTTATCTTGTTCTTAACTTAAAAGGGACTGCTTCAACTGCTTTGGCGTTAAGAACCATGTTTGCTGTTGGATTTTGTTAGATAGCCATCATTAGGTGAGGGACATTTCCTTGTCCTCCTAGGTTTGCGTGAGCTTCTGTCATGAATGAGGGTTGATTTTTTTTTTTTTTTTTTTTTTTTTGGAGACAGGATCTTACTCTGTCACTCAGGCTGGAGTACAGTGGCTTCATTATGGCTCACTGCAGCCTTGACCTCCCAGGCTTAAGTGAGTCCCCAACCTTAGACTCCTGAATAGCTGGAACCACAGGCGTGTGTTACCATTCCTGGATAATGTTTTGTTTGTTTGTCTGTAGAGACATGGTCTCCCTATGTTATTTAGGCTGGTCTTGAACTCCTGGGTTCAAGTGATCCTCCTTCCTCAGCCTCCCGAAGTGTTGGGATTACAATCATGAGCCACTGTGCCTGGCAAGTGTTGAATTTTACCAAATGTTTTTCCTGAATCTATCGAGGTGATGATTTTTCTTCTTTTTTTTTTTTTGAGAGGGAGTCTCGCTGTGTTGCCCAGGCTGGAGTGCAGTGGCGAGATCTCGGCTCACTGCAAGCTCCACCTCCTGGGTTCACACAGTTCTGACTCAGCCTCCCGAGTACCTGGGACCACAGGCGCCCGCCACCATGCCTGGCTAATATTTTTGTATTTTAGTACAGACGGGGTTTCACTGTGTTAGCCAGGATGGTCTTGATCTCCTGACCTCATGATCCGCCTGCTTTGGCCTCTGAAAGTGCTGGGATTATAGGCGTGAGCCACTGCACCTGGTCGATTTTTCTTTTTTAATCTGGTATGTGGTCAGGAGTTTTTCAATGTTAAACCAGTCTTGCAATGATTAGGTAGACTGTACTTCTTAGCATTTCTTTTTTATTTCCTGCTAAATTCAGTAGACTAGTATTTTATTCAGGATTTTGGAATCTAAGTTCACAAGTGAGACTGGCCTGTAATTTTCTTTTCTTGTATTGTCTTTGTCTGATTTTTGTATTGGGGTTATATTACCTTCATAAAATATCATGGTAAGTGATTCTTCTTTTTCTTCCTTCTGTCAAAATTGGTATAAAGTTGGTCAAAGTTGGAAAAGCTGGTATAATTTTTGAATAATGTATTTTTTTTATTCATTTGGTAAAATTGTCCTATAAATACATCTGAATCTGCTGGTATTCATTTTGTGTATGGATACTTAACTTGATTCAGTTTCTTTCATAGGTCTTGTAAGATTTTCTCTTTCTTGTGGGGTCTGTTATGGTAATGATCTATTTTGCTTAAGTTTTCGAATTGAGTTATTCACATTTTTTTCTTAGGATTAAAAAATTCCCATTGTATCTGTAGTTATGACCCTTTTCATGTGTTCTTAATATCAACATTTAAAGCTAATTTGTCCTTTTAAGTACCTACCTCAGCTTATCCCATGTATTTTGATATAAATGACAACAGTTTTATTTTTCTGTCACTTCTAAGTATTTCCAAATTTACGCTGTTATTTCTTCTTAAACCCATGATTTAGAAACATTTTAACATTTTCAGACATGAGTTTTAAAAATAATTTTTTAACCTCATTTTAATTAAATTATGTTCAGGAAATACGGTCTACCAGATATCGATTCTTTCTTGTGGCATGATCTAGGCTCACTGCAGCCATGATCTCCTGGGCTCAATTGATCCTCTCACCTCAGCCTCCTAAGTAGCTGAGACTACAGGCATGCACCATCATGCCTGGCTAATTTTTGAATTTTTTGTAGAAATGGGGTTTCGCCATGTTGCCCAGGGTAATTCTTTCTTATTAGTTGAGATTTACTTTGTCATTTCATGTGAAGTCAAATTTTCTAAACATTTCATTTGTGCTTGAGTTTAATTTATTTTTCCTAATTAGTGGATTCAGGATACTATATAGGCTCACAAGGTTTTCTGTATCCTTTTAACACCTTTATTGAAGTATAATTTATATATTATACAACTCATCCATTTTAAATTGTACAATTTAAGGTTTTTAGTAAATTTACAAAGTTGTGCAATCATCACCACAGTACTGCTTTAGAATATTTTGCCTCAAAAAGGCAAGTACAAAAGGCAGGAAAAGTTATGGGAGAAGGAAAGGAAACCTTTCTGTTTACAGTAATCCTTGTTTCCATCTTTTCAACTGGTTTTTGTATGCTTGACTCACCAGTTTCAGAGAGACATAATATAAATATGTACCCACTATGATTGTGGTTTTGTTGATTTCTCTTTGTAATACTGTATTTTTTTCTTTTGCTTTACATATTTTGTGGCTATTTTATGAAGTACATACAAGCTTGAAATTATTATATTTTAGAGGCAAATTGTTCATTGCCTAATTAAAATGAGAAGGCTAAAACTTATTTTTCTCAATATGTGATATCTATCTTTATATCTAAAAATGCCTTTGGTCTTTATTTCATTTGGTATTAATTTCATTAATTACTTTATTTCATTTGGCATTAATCTAGTTACAGTAGCCTCCTTTAGGTTAATATTTGATATATTTTTTCTATCACATTACTTTGAGTTTCCATGTCTTTAAATTATATGTATTTCTGTTGAAATCAGTGTATAATTCGATTTAGTCTTTTGTTTAATCTGAAAATCTCTGTCTTTTAATAGACGAATTTAATCTACTTATATTCAATATGATTGTTCACATATTTGCCTTTATTTCTACCTATTATTTGGTGTTATTAATTTACTATACTTTTTTTTCTTTCTTTTCCTTTCTTTCTCCCATCACGTTTCCTGCATTTGTACTTGATTGAATTTCTCCCCCAATTCTCCACCGATTCTGGTTTGGATATAATGCCTTCTGCCTTCTACATTCACACACACACACACACACACACACACACACATATTACACTTACATTAGCATTTTAGTTCTGTAAGTTTTACTCTTATACTACCAAATGTTTTTAAGATTTACACACATACTTATCATTTCTTGGCATAAAATTATCTCTTGCATCTTATTTCTTCTTTCTGGGTTAAATATCTTCTTTCCGAAATACATATTTTAGAAGTTTTCCATTGAGAGTGTGTTAATATTAAGGCTCTGATTTTCTGTGTGTCTGAAAATGTCTTATCTTTACTGTTGAATAAAAATGTATTTGGGAATAGAATTCTGAGTTATCTGGTATTTTTCTGTCAGTGTATTGAAATTATATTAAATTGTCAAGTCATTTCATGAATAAGGCTGTTTATCATTGTTCTTAGGTAACTGGATTTTATCTTTACTTGCTTTTATGAGATCCACTTCATCTAGATGTTAATTTATACTTATTTCACTGTTCAGGACACCACATTACTGAATCTGAGAATTCATGTCATTCATTCTTTCTGGAAAAGCCTGAGCCACTAGATCATCAAATGTTACTGCTCTCACATCTCTTTATTTCTGGAATTCTTACGATGCGCTTTCTCATTCCACATTCTACGTCTCTTAGATGCTTTTTGATTTTTTAAAAATCTTTCTCTCTTTGTTGAATTCTGAGTAGTCTTCCATAAGGTGCTTTTAAATGTATTTAATCAATTTAAATATTCTTATTTGATATTATCTTAGAGTTTATAATTGTTGTAATTTTCTGCTTAATTCTGTTGTTTGTTGTGTTTGCTAACTCTTAAATATGGTAGATTCCTTATATAATTGTGAATTGTGTGAGACCATTTTCAGAAGGACTGTATCTATGTGAAGTTTGTGCATCTTGAGTTGAAGGTGTATTACTCCATAGATTTTATATTTATCCTGCCAGAAGTTCAAGGGATTTAAAGTCGGGGTCCAATTTGTATGTTAATTTCATGGTTTGAGTACTAAGACTATGTCAGTAGCATATAAATCCCAATTTCAGGATATGTGTGGTGTACACCAATGGTATTAATATGTAGGATAGACTTTGATCCCAGGCTTAACTACACAAGTATCTGCCATTTGGCAGTCTACCCAGTCCACACAAACTTTTTTTTTTTTTTTTTTTTTTTTTTTTGAGACAGATTCTTGCTCTATTGCCCAGGCTGGAGTGCAATAGCACGATCTTGGCTCACTGCAACCTCCACCTCCTGGGTTCAAGAGATTCTCCTGCCTCAGCCTCCTGAGTAGCTGGGATTACAAATATGCACCACCATGCCCAGTAGAGATGGGGTTTCGCCATATTGGCCCGGCTGGTCTTGAACTCCTGACCTCAAGTGATCCACCTGCCTCAGCCTCCCAAAGTGCTAGGAATCCAGGCATGAGTCACTGCGCCTGGCCCAACCCGCCCAGACTTTTTTAGCTACTTTTACTATCTTTTTTTTTTTTCATCCTAAAACACAAACCCCACGCTCACTGCTTCTACCTGGAGACAGAAATCCTAGTCTCTGTTGCCCACCCATCCTTGTCTATGTTGTCTGGATGGCCCACTGCATTGCCCCAATTTGTCCATCACTGTGCAGGCTGACCCTTCTTCCTATACCTCCGAACAGGAGACTGCTGTTTCATTCCAAAGTAGTAGCTCCCTGACTACATTCTGACCTGTGTTTTCCTTCTTCTATTCAATTTTGTGGCCTTCAGTTTCTGATTCACTGAGTTCCTCTTTATGTTTTGTCTCTTGTCTTTGCATGTTTAGGTTAAAATACATTTTATATGTTTTCTAGGGATTCGTTGTAGTTCTAGCCCATCAATATAAAACAGAGCCTAACTAAACACTGTTGTACAAAATCTTTGCCCACGTTTCTGACTCTTTCCCTGAGATAGGATTACAGAGACAGAATTGTTTGGTCAAAAAGCTATAGGAAATGATCCACCGCTCATAATATATAGCAATACACTATTTTCTGGAAGGTAGTAATTTGATTCTCACCAGCAAGTTCTTTCGATAAGTGATATATTTCATACATAAATAGACTGGGAGCTAGGGAGTACCTTATTTGGACTCACTGGCATTGAGATAGAGGAAATTCTGTGTGATCTTTCAATAAAGGTTTCTAAGAAGAAATGATGCCCAAGTTGAGTCTTCAGAGATGAGTAGTAGCTGCTACGCCAGGTGTGGGGGAGTCTTAGGGGAGAGGGAACAGATCCTAAGGCAGAATGACCTTGCAACAAGGTAGTAAACATACATGATAATGATTCCCACCCAGCTATTATCCAAGGGTCTATAGTTAGTTACCTGGAAGAACATATACTGAGGAAAGGGGAACACCCAACCTTTCAAGAGCTGTTTCAAGTTGACACTGATGCTCAGAAATTTGAAGAGTCATTATGGCTTCCCTGTGAGACTGGAGGCACGTGAAGACTCTATGGGGGATATCAGCTAATTGGGCTTGGTGGTCAATAAGTGGCAAGTATGTTGGAAACCTTGATAAGAAAAATTTCCTCCAGGAGGTAGAAGATAAACACTCCAATAATTCAGGGGTTGGCCTTATCAGTAACACTTTTAGGAATCCAGTGGTCTGGGACATGCTGAAACAACTTTCGGTTGTACCAACTACAAAGCAAAGGACAAATGACTGCACCTCACACCTCCTTTCACAAAGAAGGAAGCACAAAACTAGGTAGAACTAATTGGATTTGGAAGCATCATATTCCACATCTGGCAATATTGTTCCTATTTGGGGTGATTCCAAATGCTTCCAGCTATAAGTGGAATCTAGAGCAGAAAAGGGCTTTGCAGTGTGTCCAGGCTGCAGAGCAAGTGGCCTTCTCATCTGGGCAATGTAGCCCAGCAGAACCTATAATACTGGAGGACTCTGTGGTGGGAAAATATGTTGTGAAGAGACGATAGTAAGTCCCAGTAGGGGAATCACAATATAAACCTCTAGGATTCTGAAGCAAGGATTTTATAGCATTAGAAAATCAGCTACTGAGTGGCAATTAAGTCTTGGTAGAATAGAACACCTGACCATGGGTCATCAAGTGACCGTGAAGCCAGAATTGCCTGTCATCAACTGAGTTCTTCAAGAGTTATGAGTCAGGCAAGACAAGCAATCCATTTAAGACAGAAGTGGTACATTCAGGGTCAGGCACATGAGGGCTGATTAGCCCAAGGCAGCTGCATGAGCAGCTAGAATAGAACCCCAGGGCATCTACTATGTTACACTTGTGTCCTTCTCTTAGCTCACAACTGTGAAACTATTGCCGTATTGGGGATCTATATGGCCAGATGAGGGAGGATAGAACTCAAGCTTGGTTTACGTGAGTCACCCTGGAACGTGATGCAAACTGAAAATGTACAGTGGTTGCATTACAGCCAGTGGGGTGCTGAAGGTAGCTCACACAGGCTTCTGAGTGCTGAATGTATGCATCTCTACCCAACCCTGCAACAGAGATATCCCACTGGGAGCTTGTAATGGCCACGGTAGAAGTGTTGTCACTACAGAAAGCAGCAAATGTCGTAAATCAGGACTCTTTCTTCCCCTGGAGAACTGGTTGTGGAATATTTTTCAGCAATCCACTGATGGCAGCCCCATCCAACCAGACACTTTACTCAAACCAGAAGAGCTACCTAAAGGTTAAAGAGATCTAGAATATGAAGTAGAGGAGAGATATGACGTGATCAACTGCGGTGGTGGGGCCTTTAGCTTGCACTGCTAACCCTCTTACGATTTTATCCCAGGAAAAGAGGCCACCACAGTCCTGGAGGAGTTACTTCCAGAAGGTATGTGAAGGCTGTGGATCCAAGCAATGCAAAGGGTATACTCTAGTGGATGTTGTGATATGCCGCTCAGATCCCCCGGTCAGTACAGAAGGACTTATTCCACCATCCGCTGGAAGTGCTGCCGGGTGTGTTGCTCAAACGTCAGCTCTGTCTGGAAATTACCTTTGCTCCAACTGAAGGTACCCAGCCCTCTTGATTCTACTCAAGACAATTCTCCAGGGCCATCGCAGTTTCATAGCTTCCCATGGGGTCAGCTGAGGCCTTCGATGAGACTAAGCTGCAGTCCTACTTTGCCCTCTGCACAATCTTACTGCCTTCCCTTCCTCCACAGGTGTTGATCCTGACAGTGCTTTGTTAAAACACATTCTCCATGCTGACCTCCGTTTTAGAGTCCACTTCCTGGGGAAACCTGAAACAGGACTCGATGCTAGCAGCTGCCCAGAAGAACCAGATTGGCCACTGTCCTTGCCAGAAGATCTGATCTCCCGTATATGGCCACCACCTAACACTGTTCACTTCTACATCTAAACCTCAGGTAGGTGTGTCTGTTTGGAAGAACTGTAGGTAAAGGGAGTCTTCAAAATTTAGCTTTTAGTTTTCCAACCATGATAATAGAGGATGTTGTGCTAGAGGAGGGTTTGGATGGGTGCAAATTGAGTACGACAACTTACAATATCTGCCACAGTCGAACCCTGTATCATTCGACATTCATTTATTCTTTCCATACAAATAATAACAGAAAGAGCAACATGCGCCTGACAAACATAATGCAACGATTCCTCCCACAAATACATTCTCACCCTCTTCCTAAAAAGGGAGTAAAAAGTCAGTCTCTGAATCTATCTCTGAATGATGTTCATTCCTACTCCAATTTAGTCACAATCCCATCTTCTTATCTTGTATCCTAGGGATTAAATGATCAAAGTAACACCAGCAATTCACCCTATTTAAGATAATGAAAATGGATTTAAAAAATGAGGAAGGAAATGATGAACAGCTGTAACCAACCATTCTCTTCTTTTTGAACAGATCACAAGTTTATCGTGGACATTTATAGTTTCCTCTACTACTCGTTCAATGTTTACTATGCCTTCATTCAGCATCTCAGCTGGCCTGAGTTCTTTTCCTGGTGAAACAATCATCATTTTTGTGCCTGAGAGGTCTGAACTCTTGGCGACACTCCTTGTACGAGGTTTCTGTGGTTTCTGGGGGGGGGGGGGATTTATTTATTTTTTAATTGTGGTAAAACATACACAACATAAAATATACCATATTTGCCATTTGTAAGTGTATGATTCAGTAACTTTAAGCATGTTCACAATGTTGTGTAACCATTATCATTATCTATTTCCAGAACTTTTTGATCATGTCAAACAGAAATCCTGTACTTATTAAGCAATATCTCCCCCATTCCACCTCTCCCCACCCTAGTCTCTGGTAACCTCTATTCTACTTTCTGTCTCTATGAATTTGCATATTTTGGATTATTTATATAAATGAAATTGTACAATATTTGCCCTTTTGTGTCTGGTTTATTTTACTTAGCATAAGGTTTTCAAGGTTCATTTATGATGTAGCATGTATCAGAATTTCATTCCTTTTTAAAACTGAATAATATTCCATGCCAGGCATATACCACATTTTGTTTATCCATTCATCTGTTGATGGATGCTTAAGCTGTTTCTATTTTTGGGTTATTGTGAATGCTGCTATGAACACTGGCATACAAGTATCTCTTTGACCTCTGACTTCTTGCTTTCAAGTCTTTTGGATACACACACACACACACACACACACACACACACCCCGTTTGGATATATATACATATATACATACATATATACATTTTGGATATATATACACCTTTTGGATATATACACACACACCTTTGGATACATATATATATCTAAAATATATATATAGGAAATATATTTTGGATATAGGATATATCTTTTGTGTATATATATAGGATATATCTTTTAGAGAGAGATATATATATCTTTTGGATATACATATATCTATATCCAAAGTATCTTTCAGCCAGACTGTAATGAAGTCTTTAATAAGCCATTCCACAATTATTTTTGTCAGGTCAACTATTTTTGTCAGGTCAACTATTTAGGGGTGGAGTAGATAATGAAACCAGTGAAGTCTATGGGCATGTGACCATTGCCTTACGCTTACTTTTCAGTACATTTATCCTCTTGATTACAAGTGATGATGTATGTAGTGGACCATGTTGTTGAATAAGGCATTCATTTGGCACATGTAAGTTACTGCATAAAGAAGCAATTGCAGTAGGGTGGTCAAATCCATATCCAAAGCAAACATCTGTGAGGACAATAACTATTCCCTCTACGGAAAGGATGAAGTTACCTTACCCAATGACTGCCTAGTTCTTTCATGGTCAGTTATGCTCTGTGAAAGGCTCAGCACTGATTTTCTGCTGCTTGCAGATTAGAAACTGCAGAAGATAGTTTAGCTGTGGTGGAGAAAAATCCATGTTGAGCCCATGTATAACTCCATACCTACAGTCTCTTATTTCATAAGCCAACTAAACACAGCTAAGTAAAGATAACAAACCAATATCTAGAAAACAGGCAATCTTAAGAACCTGATTATTTAAAGCTTCCTTTGCAGAGGAATCTTCACTACTGACCTTCCATTACTCACCTACAAAGGACAGCCACCACTCCATTAAAAAAATGTTGGTACTTATCCCTTACCAATGTATTATGTAATGTCAAGGTTCAATAAGTGTCATCTAGGACCTCTTGGTATATGTAGTTAGGAAGTGGGTAAGCAGACTGCACATGAAAATACGTCTCAACCTAGCTATTTGTTTAAGTCTTTAGGTTCTTTCCTATACATGGTATCAATAAATTTCTGGCATCTGAACCACCTCTGGGTCTAGGTTTCAGAAAAGCGAGTGAACAAATGGAACCAGCACCAACTGTTTAAGATGAAACCACTGATAACTGCAGCCATGTTGATTTAACCTGATCTAAAATTATTTACCCTCTCTTTTGTTTAGAAACCTTGGAGTCTCTTCCAACACATATGATCTACGTTCTTGATGTTCTAAATTAGAAAAATGACACAATTGTATTTGAGTCGTTCTCTCTTTGGTTTAATTTTATAATCTAGTGAATGCTGGAATATGACCATAGTTATAAGTCTTGAGGCAATGAATGGTGGTAGGAGAGAAGGATAAGGAGAATTGGTACTCATTGCAAGTTATTTATGTGAAGTGAGATTGTTATAGACTCTTAAAGAAAGACAGTTACAACTTCAACATGTAGAAGAGGAGGGGCCGATTAAGCTGAAGTAGTGCACTAGAGCTTGGCGGTTTAGATATTCATTGCAGCTAAATCCTCCCAGATATCTCCATTCCAGTTAAGGGTGGGGTTGGCAGTGTACCAAGCAATCCAAAGTTTCATGTAAGAGAACTAATATGAATGTAAATTCATCTATGTTATAATTCAGGGACTCATGGGATCAGACTCTGTATCTCAGTTTTGGCTATGTCAGACAAAAAATGTGGCTGACAAAAGATAAAATGTCTTTAGGGTAATTATAGTATAATTATAGTAATTACTTGGTCTCTGATCAGGTCTTAAACAAGAACTTAGAACCTTGATGTTATCCTTTTCTTTATTTAAGTGCTCCAGTACCATAGAAGTAGTCTGGCTTATGTCCCTCCATTCTGTTCTATAATGGTGGCTGCTTGGTCTGTAAAACCATGTCTTTACTAAGCATCCTGGTGGTCCCAGTGACTGTATTCTGGTGACTGCCAGTAAAGGTTTAGGCAACCTCCATCACTGTGCCCCCTCCCAGTAGTAACCAGATCCTCAGTGCTTTCAAATCCAACCAAGTCAGACAACCAATCTCAGATTTCTATTTCCCTCACCTGAAGTACTTCTGTTACCAATTACTTTAAGCAGCAGAACTCACTCTAATCGGTTCAAGCAGATACCAGATACTTGTAGTTAAAGGAGACCAGAGAACTATGCCCAAGTGGTTGCTACAACCGCTAGGAATGGAGCAGCCCTGAGAAATTTGCTAAATCCAACAAAGGACTATTTTGAGCAAAACACTCCTGGCATTGCCTCCTCGTCACTTGGAACCTACGACTCTAGGAACTGAGCCTCAGAAACTC
Source organism: Mandrillus leucophaeus (assembly GCF_000951045.1). Lineage (NCBI taxonomy): Eukaryota > Metazoa > Chordata > Mammalia > Primates > Cercopithecidae > Mandrillus > Mandrillus leucophaeus. The sequence continues at coordinate 4,748,153 of NW_012101932.1, read as the reverse complement.
TGCTACAGTTGCCCAAAAAGAATTGGAGGTTTCTGCTTTCTGGGAGACTTGATTTCCTCACCTTGTTCACTTCTACCTTCGAGTTTTGTGTGGTCATGTGGCTTTGCAGAAGCTAGATTTCATAAGGACTTTCACTGCAAGAGTCTGGGAAGTGTGGAGTTCATTTTTGGCCTGTGAAGCACAGGAAGTCAAGCTACAAGAAGGTATAGAAATGCTGAGGAACTTGCATGGTGGCTTACGCCTGTAATCCCAGCAGTTTGGGAGGCTGAGGTGAGTGGATCACCTGAGGTCAGGCATTCGAGACCAGCCTGGCCAACATGGTAAAACCCTATCTCTACTAAAAATACAAAAATTAGTTGGGCATGGTGGCATGCACCTGTAGTCCCAGCTACTTGGGAGGCTGAGGCAGGAGAATTGCTTGAACCCGGGAAGCGGAAGTTGCAGCGAGCAGAGGTCATGCCACTGCACTCCTGCCTGGGTAACAGAGTGAGACTGCGTCTCAAAAAAAAAAAAAAGAAATGCTGAGGAACTCAACTCATTGTTCACACTTTTACAGGAGCTGTTAAACCTCTGGCCCTATTCTCCATTTAATGAAACTTAGCAGATAGTATAGGCAGGTCACAGGTGGGAGTCAGAGAGGCCGTTTCAGCTGTGGGTGATTTCTTCTTAAAGATGAGGAATTTCAAAGGAAGAGTAGAGCTAGGGAAGAGGTACTAGTAATTATTATATAAAAATAGAAAGCAGATGTGTCAGATGTTATAGAAAAAAGGAAAAGAAGTCTGTATTTACGAAACAAAGAACTAATGGCATTTCTTTTCAGTCTCCTAAGGTATGACAATGGTGCAGCCAAGAATAACAAAGAACAGGAACTAGAAAAAATGAATTGCAGTTTCTCTTAATTTTCATCCATATTTAAATCCTCTGTTCTTATATTTTTTAAATAAAAACAGCAACAGGAACTTAGCTTTGGGCTAAAACTGGAAACAATTCACGTTGTTATACTTTTTTGAAAACAAAATTTAATTTTTTCAGGTTCAAATAAACGCAATTTAAAGTAATGAAATGATAATCATGAATGATAAGTGAGGGGGGAGGCAAACATCGTAAAGAGATGAGAAGATAGTAATTAATTTGGGGGAAAGTTCATATCTGCAATGTACAAAATGTAGAATTATAAACTCAAGATGTGAAAATTAAAAGAAACCTAGAAACCAGTTGAACTTCTCCCTGCAAGGCAGAATTTCTTCCATATTCCCGACAAACGGTTCATCTTCTATCTTCCACTTGACTATTTCTGGGAACAATGAACAAGCTGCCATCTTGGTCATCAAATGATAAATAAATGTAGTTTGGTATAACTCTCCCTTAGGAAAATTTTGCTGATATCCAATGATTACTGTTTTTTGTTTTTATGTTCTTATAACCTATGCAATTTGTTCTTGTATTTACTAATATAGTTTCAGATTTATTAGGCAGCTCAATAGATGTGAAAAGATTTTTTTCAAAATTCCACTTATAATCAGAATTAAACATATCAAGGGGATTAGTGCCTTGGGTAGCTTCCAACCTTTCTGTCTAAACATCCCATTCAGTACTCAAACTGTTTTCAACAATGAGGCACTGCCAAGAGAAAACCTTTCAAACACCAAAGAAAATAAAATTCATTTATATATTTTAATTTAATATATATTGAAGAACAAAAGGCAGGGGAAATAGAATGGTTGTGTATAAAAGTTGACTTACACTGATTTCACCGTTACTGAAATAATTATCAAGTGCACTGATATCAAACCCCAACATTAATTCGGTTACATGCTTATCATTTACTGTGAGATTTACCTTTTCCTACTATGGCAATTATATTGGTCAAAACTCTTTTGGATTGCAAATGACAGAAAAATCATTAAACTGGCTTATGTAAAAGAAGGAATTTATTGGCTTACATCACTGAAAAGGTGATCGATTTAGATATGGCTGTATCTGGGTGCTCACAGGATGTGGTTAATAATCTCTCAGTCTCCTTCTTTCTTTCCTATGGATGACTGTTCCTCACTGATGACAGGATGGCGGAGTGCAGCCCCAAGTCTGTATGCTGCCACTTATTCCAGCAGTCCCTAATCTTTTTGGCACCAGTGACTGGTTTTGTGGAAGACAATTTTTCCATGGACCTGGGAGTTGGGGATGGTTTCTGGATGATTCAAGTGCATTATGTTTATTGTGGACTTTATTTCTATTATTGCATTATAATATATAATGAAATACTAATACAATTCACCATAATGTAGCATCAGTGGGAGCCCTGAGCTTGTTTTCCTGCAACCAGATGGTACCATCTGGGAGTGATGGGAGACAGTGACAGATCATCAGGCTTTAGATTCTCAGAAGGAGCTGGCAACCTAGATCTCTCGTATGCGCAGTTCACAATAGGGTTCATTCTCCTATGAGACTCTAATGCCACAGCTGATCTGACAGGAGGCGGAGCTCAGGTGGTAATGTGAGCAGTGGGGAACGGTGTCCCACTGTGCAGCACAGTTCCTAGCAGGCGTTGGACCAGTACCGGTATGTGGCCTTGGGGTTGGGAACCCCTGAGTTATTCAGTTCCACTACAAAGGAAGAATGCCTTTATTCTAGTAATTTCAGCAAAAGTTCCCTGGCTAACTATCATGAGATCCACTTGGTTCATATGCCTGTTCCTGAAACTTACCACTATAGACTGAATAGGCTGATGGCAATCACATGTTTACTGCTGGAAATAGGAAGGACTTCGTATGATGTGAAGTGTGCAAAGCCCCAGCTGACAAGGCAGTGCAACCCTGGCTATTTTCTGGGCAAGCCTGGTGCTCTGGTGCTGGGCTTCATTTGCCTGAAGGGGTCCATTTTTCCAATTTGTGCGAAGACATTCTGTGAACTAGCTGTGGCCCTGGAGCCATGTATGTGGATGGGGTCAGCCCCACTGAACCACTGAGACTGTGAGTGGGAGAGGGATAGTCCTCTGAATGAAAATTAGGTTCACTTTCTATAAGGGAGAATGGATGTACAAGCAGAACTATTGGATATACATGACAGAAAGTTAATACCATTACTGTAATTCTGAATCTTGCCTTGTAGAGGAATTCAACTGTTTAAGTCTACTCAACTCAGCTCAACCCAATCCAACAATTATTTTTTATAGGCCAAAATGTGTGTGTGTGTGTGTGTGTGTGTGTGTGTTTGTATACATGCCTGTGTGCTGGGTAGGGAGGTGCTACCAAAAAAAAAAAAAAGAAAAAGACAGACCTACCTTCAAAAAGCATGAAGTATTCTGACTTTAAGCCATGCCAACTATGAAAGTTCTTCTTAAATTCGACTGTTATACCAAATAAATTAAAAGTTATGCAAAATTAAAGATGGTAGCATGTTTCTTTAGTTGCTTTTTAGCAAAATAATATGTGTATTTAAGTGAATTACATAACTATTAGATGTTCAAATATGATTATATTCTGGTAAACTTACAGAATTAGGAGTTGAAAAATTATTTATTATATTTGTTATAGTTATATCCGTCCCTATTTCCTAACAGTCTGAAATAGCCAAATATAGTTCCTGTAGAAAGTCATTTTAGGTTTTCAGGTGACTTTTAACTACCACTTAGCTTTAGTTTTAAACTACTACTAGTAACTCATCGTTTAAAAAAATTGAAGTAGCCTTTTATTTCTGTAAAGAAAACTCACCTTTACTCTCCCTTTAAAGTACTGTAGGAATTTTAACAGGACATGCATTAACTTTAGACCTTAGGGAAAGCACAAAATAAACAGCAAGCTGATAATATTATCTTGCCAAAGTAAAACAAGGGATGGAGGCGTGGGGAGAGAGGGCGGGCAGTAACCAAATGCCAAATGGGATTTGTTTTTACTTAAACGTTTACAGAGCATCAGCGAGAACTTCCTTCTAAGCTAAATATGTCATCTAGCACCTGAAAAAATTTAAGTCTGGTTCTTTCTGGATAAAAGAAAGAGCACAGGATTTAAGTGAGTAAATACTTAAGTGAGTAAATTCTTAGAAAAACAAAATAAAACAAAACAAAACAAAAAAACAAAACCTAACCGCCACAATTGGACTTCGGAACATTTTTCCTCCCTTAGCAGCGGGCTGAAATTTTCAGTTCCTCGGCCACTGATCAGGGAACTCTGCGCTTCAGGCTGTGTACATTCCCAGGTCTGGAAGGGTGATGATGATGATGCGATGATGAGTTAGGGCAATTAGAACCACAGCAAAAAAAAAAAAAAAAAAAAAAAAAAAAAAAAAAAAAAAAAAAGCTCGCAGGGACAGAGCGCCGCCGCCGCCGAGGCCGCGACCACGGCCCGAGCCGGCCACCGCGCGTCAAAGGAGCCATTCAGGGCCCTGCGAGGCGCGGGGGTTGAGAAGTTAAGGAGCGGGAGGTGGCGCGCCGGGGCCGCGGCCGCGCCATTTGCATTTCAATGCAACCCGCCTGTTGACTCAGTGCCCAGCGCTTCCGCAGCTCCCACCAGAATCCGCCTTTGTTGGTTTTAGCTCCGGTCAAGTCCACTTCTTGCATCGGGGGAGCAGCGCGCATTGAGTTTGTGTAGTCAGGCAGAACGCTCGACAGGAAGGAAGGAGGAAGGGGCGCTCTGCGCGGCCATTGTCTGGGCAACCGGGCTTAAGCAGCCGAGTGACTATTTAATCTATAAGGTGCACTTGAATCCCTCGCAAATCCTCTCAGTGTGGAGCGGAGGCACCCAGACAGGGACAGATGGTGCAGAACCCCTTTGTTTAAGAAGATGGAAATGCGCTTTTTCCTTTACTTAAGGTGGTCCACTCTTTTAACTGTTGCTATTCCCCCTTGCTGAATTGTCAAGGAGAGGGCGTGAGAGACTCATGGGTCTGGTCAGCCCGGCCAAAGCGCCTCTGTATTAAGAAAAAGTAATTGCTGGACGGGAGTCCGCCTCTTTTGGTGAGCCATGAGTACAGGGGAGATTCACGTACCCTTTTGGTGCCCTTTGCACTTAGGCAGAGAGGAGTGGAAAGAAGTGTGTTCAGAATTTTTGCAAGATTGTTTTTCATAGGCTCCCTGTCTTTCCTTTTTTCACATTAATCATCAAGTTCAGAGGTCTCTGGATGCTTTCCGTGCAACCACGGGAAATGGGAGGCGTCTTGTCTTCAGGGGGCCTGCTGCTTCGCAGTGACCTCTTGGGCTCCGAAGCAGAAAGGTTGATGGGCAGGATGGCCGCTGCAGCTGGGCCGCACCTGTGTTTCTGCCTCCACAGCTGTAATTTAGGGTGTGTTCAGCATCAGGCTGGGGAAAGGTACACATAGGTTTGGGGTATTGTAGAAAAGTGGGAGATTCTGCCCATAGAGCCCTCGAGCATGGTGACATTTCACAAGATAGGTTTTCTGATCTTCCAGACAACATGGGAGTACTCCACTTTCAGCGGGGCTGGGGGTACACTAGGACCATCAGATCCCACCCCCAGTCAGTCTGAAATGAATTCAACCAACCGTCCACACATATAAGTCTCAGTTTTTGTTTAAAACATGCAGTCAGGCGAGGCGCGGTGGCTTAGGCCTGTAATCCCAGCACTTTGGGAGGCCCAAGCAGGCGGATCTCTTGAGGTCAGTAGTTCGAGACCAACTTGACTAACACGGTGAAACCCTGTCTCTACTAAAAAATACAAAAATTAGCTGGGCTTGGATCCCAGATACTCAGGAGGCTGAGGTGGGAGAATCGTTTGAACCCGGAGGCGGAGGTTGCAGTGAGCCCAGATCGTGCCACTGCACTCTGGCTTGGGCGACAGAGTGAGCTGTCTCAAAAAAAAAAAAAACAATAGAAAAACATACAGTCATGGTCCTGCTGGGCTGTTCTAGCCATAGTAATACAAATCAATTAAAGGAAAAACCTGAATGGACAGCTGTCAGGTAAAAATCAAATTCATTTCCATTTTCAGCACATATTACACAGGAAGCAGATAATTGTCTTGTGGTTTTGAAGGTAAAATAAAGAGGACACATTATAAAATAGATTGTTGAAGTATTTTAATCTAGGTGTTTCAGTCTCGGGCTGTTAATACATTTGTATAAAGAGGTAGATGTCTGTTTGGTCTCTAATGCAAACACTTGACTATGTGAAATGTTCACATCCATTTTTTATTTTTCTTAAAAGGTACTTTCTCTTCCCAGCCACTTGGCTGCAGAATTCTTGCTCTCAAGTTGTCCTGACATGCTCTGAGAGCACACACAACATACATACAACACCTGGATCTGTGAATTAATTACTGCCTAGGCTACCAACAAGAACCTTTCTAAGTGGCCAAGTGCAAGGACCTTCTGTTTCTTATCCAAGTACATTCTTTCATCACAGCCTTGGTCCAAGAATTGACCCTTAACTATGAATTCCTGCTTCATTTCCAGTTCAGTCAGCCATTTTAGAGCAGGAAAAAGCCAGAAGCAGGTGTCAGCCAGCAGGTGTGGCTCATAATTCATATTTTTCACAGAAGCATCATTTAGAGGGGAAAAAATCTGTCTAAGCTGGTTTCAAAGTTAACTTATTAGTATAAAATTTTTTAAAAAGGTAGGCCAGCCTGGGCAACAAAGTGAGACCCCTGTCTCTACAGAAAAAAAAAAAAAAAAAATTAGCTAGGTGTGGTGTTGCACACTTGTTGGCCCAACTACTCAGGAGGCTGAGGTGGGAGGTTCACTAGAGCCCAGGAGGTTGACACTACAGTGAGCTGTGATCAGGCCACTGCACTCCAGCCTGGGCAACAGAGTAAGTCCCCATGTCTAAATAAAATAAAATAAAATAAAATAAAGTAAAAAATTTAGGAGTGGGGAAGGGTCAGTGTTTTTTCTTATAATACGTGTTTAAGCATTGCTCGGTGAACAATTTGCTTAGAATTCCAAATGTTAAACTGAGACAGCTTTGCTTGCAGTTTTAAAATGTTACAGATTTTTCCTTCTGAATAGTGAAAAATGGAATACAATGTTATTATTCCATGGACAGGTGTGAGCTTGAGCATATTATGTTCCTTGGCTTTCTTTTGATTTTATATAATGTGTCTTTTGTTGGACTTCATTACAATGATGGCCTCCCTCTCTGTTTCTGATTAAACCATGAAACCTCACACACTCACTGATATTTTTAACTTTGTTTTGGTTAGTAAGCAAGTTTTGGTGATGAGACTATGAAGCCACAAATTCCCTAAAGCACTGGAATTCAGTTAAAAGGAAACTCCTCCATCCAGCAAAGAGTTTTGGTTTTAGTTGAACCCGGAGCTTCATGTTCGTTCCTAGTTAATAAATGATGCCCATTCATCTAGCCCAAGGGCACGAGATTGGGGATGCTCACATTCTACTGGGTGAAGAATTCCTAGAGTGCCTAAAACCAGTGTGTTATATGGGACCTTGATTAAAAGTCAGAGAATGAGATTATATATTCCCATAGGGAAGGGCTACTTTAGCAACTGACCCTACTTATGAGAGAGGGTTCGGCCAGCTGGGACATGAATTCAAAGGCTTTAGTTATGAATCATTTCCTATAAGACTATTATGTCTGGGTTGAAGGTGTTCAAATTGAACTGTAATTTTTAGTTTCTGCATTGCTTGCTTGGGTTTGAAATGGAAATAATTATGGTGATCCTCCATACCAGAAAGAAGATTACTTACAAGTGCACACCGAAATTTGCATTCAGGTGTGGAATTAGTTTAGGAAAGCTCTCCAAGTCAGAATCTGTTTTCCCCAAAGTCAGCACAGAGCCCCAGTTGCCGCCTCTGAAAGATTTCTGTCGCATCTTATCTGGTATCTGTGGTGGTTGCCAGTATCGACTGCTCCCTCTTTAGAAAGCTACTCCCTTGGCTGTGGTGACAGGACACACTCCTCTTTTTCTCCTACCTCCATGGCCTGTCCTTCTTAGTCTTCTGTTTTGGCTTTTCCCCTTTGCCCATCCCTTACTTGTGCTCTCTGAGAAGTTCTCTCACTGGGAGAGAACTCTTTCCTACATTCTCCCTTGGTGAGCTTTCTGGGAAGTATTTCTTGAACACACTGTCTACTCTCCTGCCTCAGGGCCTTTGCACATATGATTTTGTCTGCTTAGAATGTTCTTTCCTCACGTATGGGGATATGTGGCTTGCTTCGTTGTTTAGTTCGCCAGTGTCACCTTTAGATGAAGGCTTTCCTAGTTATCCATAGAAAATAGCAGGTATCTAGTCAGGGCTGGGACTAGGAGGAGGCAAGCAAGATCCCCAGGGTGCAGAATTTAAGGAGGCACCCACTCTCATGCAATGGCAGGGTGAGCACCTGAGAATGAGTGCCCCTTTACATTTAGTGTCCTGAGCACCTCACTTGCCTAAGCCATCTGGCCCTGTACCCAGTCACTCTCTAGTCTCCTTATTTTTCTTCACAGATGTTATCACCCACTAACATATGTACATAATTGATTACTGTCTGTTTCCCCACCCTTGCCCCACCCATGCTATGACAGTGTGAGCCCTGTGGGAGCAGGCCCTTGTCTGTTTTAGTTTTTGCTGTATCCCTGGAGCCTAGAACAGCTCAGGACATAGTCAGTATTCAGTATATGTTTATATTTAATTAAATATAATGTATAAATGGCTACCATTTATATTACTGATGGCTCTCAAATTTGCAAAAACAAGGTTTGTAAATGGACCTCTCCCCTTGATGCCCCACAAGCTTTTTAAAACTCAGCATATCCAAAATTGCATTTAATACCTTCTGCTGCCAAACCTACCTCCCATTTGAATTCTCTTTTCAGATGAATAGCACCTACATGCAGCTCAGATCAAAATGGTACAGATGTGGTAACTCAGGCTTGTCAAGTTCGCTTCGGAAATAACTCCTGGCCTGGTCATCTCCATCCTTAGGGCCCTGCCCTCTCATTCAGGCCCTCCTCCCTGCCTCCGGGGAAAACTGCCTTCACCTTCCAACTGATCTTGCAAATACTTTGCCTTTTTCGGTTGGAAACCTCTACCACATTGCTGTGAAGGGAGCTCTCTAAACCACACATCTGATAATGCCACTTCTTTACCTTATTCTCCTTCCACATAGCCCCATAGGTTTGAAGATCCAATGCAAATTTTGTAGATGAGAAAGCCCTTGTGATCTGCTGCTGAGCCTCCTGTGCCTACTTCCTCTCTTTTTCTGCCCCTGTGTCCTACCCTGCCTCCCCACCCAACACACAGTCTTTGTGCTCTCTTACAGAATACTTGGAAGTGCTAGAAACATCTGTCTTGTTAAATGCAGCTGTACCTTACCATTGCCTGCCAAATTCTCCTTATCTGTTCAACCTCAGTGGAAGGAGCAATTTGAACTTCCTTGCCTATCAAGCTCTTTTGTAATTTTCTGTTTCCCTTTCTCCCCCATGCTACTGTGAGCACCTCTGAGGACAAAAACTGAGTGCTTCATTTTGCATATCCAGTATAGAGTTGGCGCTCCATGTTGTTTGTTGAATGAGTGTAGAAACTCATCTAAAGATTATTTTGTTATATAGGATATAGATCTTAAATGACTTTCTCTTTACTTGCCAACTATTTATTCCAATATCATTTAAAAAAAAAATCCTTCTGACTGGGTGAGGTGGCTCATATCTGTAATCCCAGCACTTTGGGAGGCTGAGGTGGGAGGATTGCTTGAACCCAGGAGGTTGAGCTGCAGTGAGCTGTGACTGTGGGCCACTGCACTCCAGCCTGGGTGACAGAGTGAGACTATATCTCTCAAAAGAAAGAAAGAAAAGAAAGAAAGGAAGGAAGGAAGGAAAGAAAGAAAGAAAGAAAGAAAGAAGTCCTTTCTATACCCTTATGTGAAAGGTTTACTTTGTCATATAGTAAATTTTAACAAATATTTGGATATAGTTCCTGTTTTCTATTTTGTTCTCTTGATTTACATATCCATTCCTGCACCAGTAATTCCTTCAGTTACACTCCCCCTCACCTCCCCCCCGCCCACCCCCGCCCAGGATGTTCTCTGTACTTTGTCCATGATTATTTTCCTAAATACATTTTGGTATTGAATGTTATGTTGATTTTTAATATTAATAGAAAAATCCCTTTAAAAGTTTTAATTGGAGTAATTATGCAGTACTGAACATTATCTTTGAAAAAGTAGAACTTTTGAAGTTGGTTAGTTGCTAGTTTAAGAGTAACCAGATAATGGAGAAACCACATCAAAAGCTGATGTCAAGTGACAGTCACATTTTTACAAATGACAGTTTGAAATCACTCTAGTTTCTCAGGACAGAATTCACAGACTCATGTTTCTCACACCTGATAAGTTCTTCCCTTCCTATGCATAGATAATCCATCTAACAAGTCAACATATTTGTCTTTTAAAACTCTCTCATGGAGATAGACAACATCTTTCATTCATGTGCCATTTTAGCAGTAGATGGAATATTATGGGTGGAAAGTTCTTTGTTTTGTCCAACCCTAGTATTTAAACACAAATTCAACCTATTCTCTTGGTGGAGAAGAAAAGCAGCTGGCCACCATCCCTTTCCCACAAATTTTTCTTATACTTTCAAGTGATAATAGTGAAATACATCTTCAGCTCAGTTTGACTAAAAATGTATTTTGTGCTGGGTGCGGTAGCTCAAGCCTGTAATCCCAGATCTTTGGGAGGTCGAGGCGGGCGGATCACGAGGTCAGGAGATTGACACCATCCTGGCTAACACGGTGAAACCCCATCTCTACTAAAAATACAAAAAATTAGCCGAGCGAGGTGGCGGGCACCTGTAGTCCCAGCTACTTGGGAGGCTGAGGCAGGTGAATGGTGTGAACCCGGGAGGCGGAGCTTGCAGTGAGCCGAGACTGCGCCACTGCACTCCAGCCTGGGCGACAGAGCTGGATTCCGTCTCAAAAACAAACAAACAAAAAAAGTATTTTGTGGGGCCTTCTAAACGTCCATAAGTTTTGCACAAACCTTTCAAGCATTTTACTTGATTAATCCCCTATAATTATCTAATACAAGATGCTGCACACTGCCTGAAGCTCAGATTGTGAAGAGAGGGCTGTAACCTTGGGGGCGTCTGAATCGTGTTCACTGCATTATCAGCCTTTCCTATCCTTTGTTTGTATTATGGGATCAAAAACACAAAAAATTTTGTTTTTTACCTTGTTTATTTTAAACCCCTAGTGTCTTTTGGCTGGGAATAGAGTCTAAACTTTCTAATTTAAGCAAAGGAGTTTATGAGCCACTGGGGCAAAGATTTCATTCCATAGCCCAGCGGTTGGAAGGAGGGAGATGATTTGGTTCACTGATTTCTCTTCTGACTCCATTTATTTCCAGTTCTAGCCCCTGATCCCTATCTGCCAGGGGAGTAGTTAATCATTTTTCTCATATCCTCTGGCTCTCAATAAGTGCTCAGGTGATCTGATTTAAGGTATGTCTTAAGTCTGTACAAGCCACTTACATGAGCTCATAGTTACAATTTATTTCAGGTAAAGTTATTGGTAGTATATAAGGATGATACAACTTGGTTTACATTATTATGAAATTTTAAAATCTGATTAATTTTACACAAATAGATAGTTAAAAAATTTTTTTTTTAATTGCCTAGAACCATAGCAATGGAAGTTCACTCCCACTCATACTTGTAGGAAAGATTTTTGTAAACTGCTTGAGACAGCTGAGTTTTAGGCCACATTGTCAATCAAACAAAACAAAACAACACTAACAAACTTATCCATTTGGGCCACTGTTTACCTGCTTTTCCTCCATTTCTTTGACAAGAGCCTATGCAGAAACATGAACAATACAGGTCAACCTTTAAAAACAAACAACTTCGTGAGCAGTGAGCACATTTAGGGAGTACGTCCCTGGGCTGCAGAGGTTCAGCCCAACACATGTGGTGCAGAGTTTATAGAAGACATAAGGGAATGGAATGTGTTCTTCCACAGGAGTGACTCTGGGAAGCTCTATACTTATTTCAGTAATGCTGCCAATGCTGAAGATTCATTTTGGACCTCCTCTTTAAGAAACACCTTCAGACTTTCTATCCCAAAATATTTTCTAAGTCTATCAGTTCTTTTTTTTTTTTGTCATCCCTATGGCCAATGCCCTAATTCAGATACTTAACATCTCTTAACCCTGAATATGGAAACATTTTCTCACTTTTTTTTTGAGAGGGAGTCTCGCTCTCTCACCAGGCTGAAGTGCAGTGGCGCAATCTTGGCTCACTGCAACCTCCGCCTCCTGCGTTCAAGTGATTCTCCTGGCTCAGCCTCCAGAGTAGCTGGGATTACAGGCACATGTCACCACACCCAGCTAATTTTTGTGTTTTTAGTAGAGACGGGGTTTCATCATGTTGGTCAGGATGGTCTCGATCCCTTGACCTTGTGATCTGCCTGCCTCGGCCTCCCACAGTGCTGGGATTACAGGCGTGTCTGGCCTTCTCACTGGTTTTATGCCCAGTCTACACCCCTTCAGTTATTTTTTCTCGTTGTTGCTAGAGGGATCTTTTTCCTGTGACCACATCCCTTAATGTGACGGTCAGCACTTTCTACCATCTGGTTTTATTCTATTTTCCAGGCTTTTCTTCTCCCTATCCCCTCCATATGAATAATGCTGCTATGAACATTAGTGTGCAAGTCTTTGTGGGGCTGTATGTTTTTGTTTCTCTTGGGTATATACCTAGGAGTGGAATTGCTTGGTCATATGTGGTAACTGTGTGTAACATTTTGAGGAACTGCCAAGCTGTTTTCCAGTGCAGCTGCCTCATTTTACATTCCCACCAGTAATGCATGAGGGTTCCAATTTCTCCACATCCTTATTAACACTTGTTATTGTTGGTCTTTTTGATTATAGCCATCTCAGTGTGTGAAGAAGTATCTCACTGTGGTTTTGATTTGCATTTTCCTAATAACCAGTGATGTTGAGCATCTTTTCATATGTTCATTAGCCATTTACATATTTTTAAAGAGAGACGTTTGTTTCAATCATTTGCCTATTTTTAAATTAGGCCATTTGTCCTTTCATTATTGAGTTTTAAAACATCTTTATGTATTGTGAGTAAAAATCCTTATTGGATATATGATTTGCAAATGTTTTATCACACTCTGTGGGTTCTTTTCATTTTCTCAATAGTGTGATTTGAAGCACAAATATTTTTAATTTTGATTTAGCCTGACTTACCAATCTCTTGGTAGCTTGTACTTTTGGTGTCATATATCAAAAATCATTGCCTAACTCAAGGTCATTTGGTAGCTTGTACTTTTGGTGTCATATATCAAAAATCATTGCCTAACTCAAGGTCATAAGGATTTAATCCTGAATTTTCTTCTAAGAGTTTTATAGTTTTAGATTTTTTTATTTAGGTCTCTGATCCACTTTGAGTTAATGTTGTGTGTGGTGTGAGTTTAGGGGTCCAAATTCACATTTGTCGTGTGGATTTCCAGTTGTCTTAGCACCATTTGTTGAAAAGACTATCCTTCCCCCATTAAATTGTCTTGTCCCTCGATCCCTATGTATTTTTATAGTTTAATGTCCTTATTTATGTTATTACTTTGAGTTAGAATTATTTTCTTTTCTATCATTCTTCTCTTCCTGTTGACATTTAAGTATAACCTTCATCTAACTATATCAAGGTTATTTTTAGATTTATCATCTCAATAAAACTTCTCTAACCACGCAAGCTAAATTATTGCTGCCTCCTTTGTATTCCCATAAATAGTATTTATTTTATATCTTGATTATGGCATGTGTCTTCTTGCACTCTAATTAGCTGTGTGCACTTCTATCTCTTCTACTGCACTGCATGTTCCTTTTGGAAGGACTTACTCGTGTATGTGTGCCAGGTACAATGTGTGGCAACTGGTAAGTATTCAGTAAATAGTTGCTGATTAGGTGAATGAAGAAATGTATAAATGAACAAATAAATGAATGCCCTAAATAAGAATACATTTCTATACTATGGCAGTAGGCTCTCTTTTTTAAAATAACCAAGAGTCTTAGGTGAATGAGGAAAATACTACAATGAATGGTGGTGCGTATTACCATTTCAGACCAAAGGCAAACTCTGAAGATGGTTCCAAAGGACAAGATCCTCATTACTTAGTGCTAACATTTCCTCTCAAAGTTAGCTATCTCTCACCAGTGTAATATGAAGTATAACACCAGGATTGGGATTATGATCTGGGGGATGGTACAAACCTCTGCTTAACCGACACCTCTCACATTCATTTAATGATTTGTCACAGTGCTTCCTTCTCCCACTCTATAGCCCCTAAGCACACGCTTAGTGTCAGTATTCCACATTTTACTCCAGAAGCTGGACACCATTCTAGAAGGTCACATTTGGAAAGCCAAGCCACACCACCCACTCTGGGAAAGCACGTTCTGTTCAGGCTCTTTGGTGGCTTTTAGTAAAGCCTAGTTGACTTTACTTGGCTATCATGAAGTAGGTTATACTGGAGGATAGGAGATGGGTTGACGGAGGCAAGAGCTGGTGGTGACAGAATCAGAGGTACTGCTAACAGATGTTGTGTCCTATTTGAATGTTGTAGAAAAATACATTGCTCTTTTGCAGGCATATAGGGTCTTCTGGTCCATAGCTATGAAGGCAAACCTAAAGAGCTAGTGGTCAGGAAAATCAGGCCCAGCTCTAAGCCTGTGCTTAACCAGAACTTCTAGTGTAAAACAACTAGTGCTGAGATAGTGGAATCCCATTGTAACCCATTGTCCAGAGATGAGAAAACACCCACATTATTGGCTTCCTGTGTCACAATGAGAGGGCTCACTTTACACCACCATGTACTTGGGGATATGATTTGATTTGCAACATAACTGAATCCACAAGAAAGCCAGGTGTGGGACTCATGAATTTTTACTGTATTTCTTCCATGTCAAAGCAAGAAAAATTCATAAGAATCTTTTGTGCATCATCAAAAAAAGAGTCAAAGTGTCAGCCCTGTATAAGCACGTTCTTCCCAACATATACATATAGCCTCTGAACATCTGCAAAACAGCATTGCCGTTAAGGAGTTTGCTGGTGTTTTGGAACAAGTGAATAGCAGCCAGATAGCATAAAGAGCAAGGAAAACTTTCAGCTTGTAGACTCACAGATGGGCTTCCTGCTGAAATGATTAACAACTATTGTCAGATCTGCAAGTAGTGACCACAAAACACCTGCTTTCGTTTCATGTGTTTAAATTTACATTTATTAAAATGGTCTGGGTGCGGAGGTGCCTGCCTGTAGTCCTAGCTACTTGGGGGGCTGAGGATCACTTGAGCTAAGGAGGTTGAGGATGCAGTGAGCCGAGATTGTGCCACTGCACTCCAGCCTAGGTGACAAAGTGAGACCTTTCTCAAAAAAGAAAAGAAAAAAATTTATTAAAATAAACAATAGTTCATTTATGTAACAAAAATGTAATTGTCAAAATAGTTTTCAGAATGCATATAAGGGTTAACATGGTCAAGAACTATATTCAGTTACTTAGTGTAAATCTGTGTTAGAATTAAAGACCAAATACTAACGGTTATTCACAGGTGAGATGAATAACTGAAAAAGTCCCCAATTTTTTAGGTTTCTATTAGGCTAATTTACATAAGTCAGAATATCTAAATTGATTAGAAGTGTGTGGTAAATGAAAGCTTGGATGATTTTCATGGCTCTTGCTGTTTATCCAAGTATGGCATGCTTAGCAAACCCTAATAACAGATTTGCTTTGAAAATCAAGATAAAGGCCAGGCACGGTAGCTCACGCATATAATCCCAGCACTTTGGGAGGCTGAGGCGGGTGGATCACCTGAGGTCAGGAGTTCGAGACCAGCCTGGTCAATATGGTGAAACCCCCGTCTCTACTAAAAATACAAAAATTAGCCAGGTATGGTGTTGTCACCTGTAATCCCAGCTACTTGGGAGGCTGAGGCAGGAGAACTGCTTGAACCCGGGAGGTGGGGGTTGCAGTGAGCTGAAGATTATGCCATTGTACTCCAGCCTGGATGACAGAGCAAGACTCTGACTCAAAAAAAAAAAAAAAAAAAAGAAAAGAAAATCAAGATAAAACTGAAAGGAACTTATTTATTTCCTACTTATTTAATACTTTTCTATTTGTTTAGTCATAGGAAAAAGGCATATACAGCCATTAGGCATATACATACATAGCAGGAAAGGCATACTGTGCACATTACTTTGTGACTCTCTATTATTTACCAGCAGCCCAATATTATTTCACATTTGAAGCTGTCTGCCTGAGCCAATGGAGAATGGTGTATCAGTAACTGTATGAGGTGCCTATGTAAGATAGAAACTTAGACTAGATGAGTGAGTCTCAAATGTTAGGATACCACAGAATCACCTGGGGAGCTTGTTAAAGATACAGATATCTTGGCTCAAGAGTATCTGTATTTTGACCAAGCTCACCTAGGTGGCTGGTGTGTGCCAATATTTGTAAAATATTGAGTTTGGTGACCTATAAAATCTTTTTAAACTCTAAGATTATATGAGACTACAAAACAGGTATATATGTGTCTTGAAAGACCTCATGATATCAAAGCTTAATCAATTAAAAGAAAACTTCTTTTGAAAGTCTCTTATAAAGGAAACCAATGTTTTAGCCATTCTTCTTTGTTCCTAGTTGTCCCTCCAGTGAGTTTGTATCACTCTTCACAGTCTATATTTCTCCTCCTTACATGTGATTCCCACATGTTCTACAGAGTCTAAAGGCATATGAGGTAAGCTTTATAAAACAGCTTAGTGTGTTAGGGCTAAACGTACCTCCTTTCCATTGTGTCAACTCACCACCTGAAAAGGGATGAGGCAGATCCACTGACAACTAATCAGAAGGTTTTTGTGAAACAAAGAGAAAGTGCTCCTTGCTTTAGAAAGTATTGGTTTTCTCTTGCTTAGTTCTAGTTACACCCAATAGCAATGGCAGAGGATTCGATTTGGAGACCCTAGGAGGCTGCGGGGCTAAGCCTGAGCAATTCCAGACTGTTCTGCCAAAGCCCATGTGGAAAGAGATATAGTTCCTCTATTTTCTCCTTCCCAGAAGGCTAGGACCTCTTTTCTGTATTAGTGGAAATTAAATCCATAAGACATGGCAATGTAAAATAAAACTGAAGAAGGGAGGGTCAAATGCTACTTAAGAAAATACTTTTTTTCTAATTTAACTTTTTACTGCCCCGGCAATAAGAATATAACCCCAGTGAAGCTAATAATGCCTCTGGAATGACATTTCTTTCGTGAACCTTGAAGAAGAGAATATTCTATTTTATAACGTTGAATGTAAAGACTTGTGCCTTTGCCACATGAATAAGAATTACACAGCCTCATTAGTGAGGAAGAGTTCTGTTGCTAGTTTTTTAATTATTGGCCTACAGTAACTTATGAGAACTTGCTGGCACAGGAAGAGAAACAGTTGATTCTGAACAGGCTATGGCTTTAGCATCAAATTGCTCACATACTGTAAAACAATTATTTCACTAGTAGAACCAGAATATTATGCCTGCGTTTCTCCCCATCTCCATCACAGTTTATCGTTCACCTCTTATTGCATTTCTCTTAAGGCATTAGGGAATCTTTTATGGCAGAAACATTTTATGCAGAAAGGCAAGTTCCCAGAAAACAAAATCCTGTGTGTATATACTTGAGTACATGCAATTCCGAAAGGGAGAAAAACACCACTGAAGTTTGCTAAAAGAGGATTATACTAGCTAAGTTTATCATCTTAATTACTGCAGCTGACTATGTAATCAACAACTTGGACTGATTAAAGTTATAAGAACATTCATTATGGAAAGGAAATAAGTCTAGCCTGTGGCTGCTCAACTAATGAATAGTGAAAACAGGATAATTTCAAACTGGTGAAAGAAGAATGTATGTAACAAGTATGCTAGACTATAGAAAAGACTCAAAGCCCCTACCACAGTCACCCCATGTGACTGAAACATTACACTATTCTTTAATGGACTTGAATTGTAGGACATGAAGGTTTGAAATGAATGTGTGAGCATGTTAAACCAAGCAAAACTTCATAGATTTAAATTAAGAAAGAACAACTTTGGCATGGAATAGTAAAACCTAACTTTTTTTTTTTTTTAAAGCTGACTGTAAAAAAAAATAGTTTTAATTATTCTTAACCAGACATGAGAGGGAACACATCAGACTGACTTTGGGGTCTTTTTTGAGTCTACTGTCCTCCACCCTCCACACCTGGTTTAAAATCACTGCCAGATGAGCTGCTGGTGATGGAGCGTGTCAAATCTGCTTTAGGGTGGGGCAGGAAATAAGATTGGAAACTACTGGCCTAAACTGTGAGATTTTAAAACATCTTCCAGATAATTTTATTTTTATCATTCAACTACTTATATGTGGTATAAAAGTAAGCTTCAGTCAGCTGCTGAACTAAAATGGTTATACATAATTGAATTTAAAAGTAATTTATTTATTTATTTATTTATTGGAGACGGAGTCTCACTCTATCACCCAGGCTGGAATGCAGTCGTACTATCTTGGCTCACTGCAACCTCTGTCTCCCAGATTGAAGTGATTCTCCTGCCTCAGTCTCCCAAGTAGCTGGGATTACAAGTGTACACCACCATGCCCAGCTACTTTTTGTAATTTTAATAGAGATGGGGTTTCCCCATGTTGGCCAGGCTGGTCTGGAACTCCTGACCTCAGGTGATCCAGCCGCAGCCTCCCAAAGTGCTGAGATTACAGGCAAGTAATGAGGTTTTAGTTAAAAATGTTATTTTGTTTCAGAAGCATACATAGATATAATGTAGAAAATGCAGATGAATGAAGTAAAAGAAAATATATTTTATCCATAATCCCATGACTTATTGTCAGTGTCATTTTGGGTATACATAGGTGGCGGCTAGTCTGAGACTAATGGTCCCATTTGCCCTGGACAGAGTGGGGTTTCCTGGACATGGAACTTTCGGTGCTAAAACCAGGGAAGTTCTCAGAAAAGTGGGAAGAGTTGATCACCCTATGGTAGTCTTCAGAAGAAGACTAACACAAGAACTGCTCATCTGAACCCAGTAACCCCAGGAAACTCACAGAAACATGAGTGATAAAATGGTTGTTTTCAGCTACTAAGTTTTGGGGTGGTTTGGTTCCCTCCCTGCCTCCCTTTTGCCCTTCCTCTTTCTTCCTTTCCTCCCTTCCTCCCTCCCTTCCTTCCTCTCTCACTATTGAATTACACACATAGCTTTGTAACCTGATTTTAAAAATTACTATAAAATGTTTGTATGTTTTAAAATATTTCTCTACAACATCAATTTTAATGGTTACATGGAATTCCCTTTTTTTTTTTTCCCCTGAGACAGAGTCTTGTTCTGTTGCCCAGGCTGGAGTTCAGTGGTGTGATGTCTGCTCATTGCAACCTCCGCCTCCCTGGTTCAAGCCATTCGCAGGTCTCAGCCTCCTGAGTAGCTGGGACTACAGGCACGTACCACTACACCTGCCTAATTTTTCTTATTTGTGTATTTTCAGCAGAGACAGAGTTTTGCCATATTGGCCAGGCTGTTCTCGAACTTTGGACCTCAGGTGATCCACCCGCCTAGGCCTCCCAAAGTGCTGGGATTACAAGCGTGAGCCACTGTGCCCAGCCTGGAATTCTGTTGGAGTGTACCACAATCTGTTTAACAAGTCGCATGTTGTTGGATAACTATGTTGCTTCCCATTTTTTACTCTTACAAACAATGTCCTTATAGCTAAATCTTTACATACAAATTCCATGATGGCTTCTTTATGATTAATTCTTAGATGTGAAATTGCTGAGTCAAAAACTATTATTTTGAAGGCTTTTAATGAGTATTGCCAAATTGCCCTTCTTACATGTGCTATTTTACAGACCTACTGGCCATATATGAGAATACTCATTTTGCAAACACTGGGTTTGCAACAACAAAACAAATCCCCAAACTCTGTCAACTTGACAAGTTAATGAGACTTCCTTATATTCTACAGTCTGAGGCACACCACAGTGAAATCTCTCTGGTCAATTTACTATTGTGCCATGAGAATATGCTCTGAGCAGCAGCTCTTGATGTTTACATAAACCATTACTTAAACCCTCAACACCATCAAATATTTATTTAACATCCACTGTGGGTTAAGAATTGCAACCCAGGGCCCCAAAGCAACTTAGAAGCTAAAGGAAGGAGTGGAGGCACAGTTCCTTGTCTTTGCCTTGGGAATATTTTTAGTAAGTTACTTCTTTTCCTTTTCTCTCTAGAGCTTTATAAAACCAAATTATGGGAAAATTATCATGCAACTTTAAAAATTAAACATTTCACATTGTGAAATATAAAATAGTCCATAAAAGAACATAATATGTATATATTTACATTAAAGAAGAAAACATTAATGGTCAGATGTGGTGGCTCACGCCTATAATTCTAGCACTTTGGGAAGCTGAGGCGCGTGGATCATTTGGGGTCAGGAGCTTGAGACCAGCTTGGCCAACATGGTGAAACCCTGTCTCTACTAAAAATACAAAAATTAGCTGGGCGTGGTGGTGGGTGCCTGTAATCCCAGCTACTCAGGAGGCTGAGGGAGAATAATTGCTTGAACCCAGGATGCAGAGGTTGCAGTGAGCTAAGATTGCGCCATTGCGCTCCACCCTGGGTGACAGAGTGAGGCACCGTCTCAAAAAAGAAAAAAAAAAGTCTTAAAAAAAAAATTGGACTTCCGTGGGACCACCATCCAACTCAAGAAATAGGACATTGCCAACATCTGAAAATCCCCACCCTTTCCTACCTGTCCTTATGGAATTGCAATCTTGTTCCTGCCACATAAGGGTAACCATCATTATAACTCTAGGATGATCATTTCTTTCCTTTTCCCTCTTCTTCTACCATTGTTTAGTTTTGCCTGCTTTTAAATTTTATATCAATGAAATCACAATGAATTATTCTTCTCATTTGCTGTTTTTGCCCAATGTTATGTAAGATTCATCCATTTGGTTGCAGGTAGCTGTATAACATTTCACAATATAAATGTGCCACAAATTTTAATCCTTCTATTGTTGATGGATTTGGGTTATTACCAACTTTTGGCCTTTGAGCCAGTCTAGGATTCATGATGTAACCATGGAGCAGATGCTTTGAGGTAATAAACTTCAAATTAGATGCATAAATAAATCTAATCTTTTAAAGATATTAGTTCCTTTGTGACAGATATTTCCCCTCCAGTGCTTTCAGCTTTGATGACTGAATGGTAGTTTCATTGTGAGAATCCTATTATCTTGAATCCTTGTCAGTGATAGCTGTTTAATGAGGGTTTTTTCTTTCTCCCTACCTGGCACTGTGTGTGCAAGTCATCTCACTCAGGAAATACCCATGTGGTGGGGATGGCCCCCGCGGCAACTGTCGTGCTCCTTATTTTTGCCACACTTGCTGTTCTCAGTGAAAAACTGAGAGTTCCTGGAAAATGTATGGGTTCAGAAATGGGATGGACATGAGGTTAAAGGACTTGGCCTGGGAAGGAAAATAAGAAATACCATGTTTTAAAATATCATCTCTAACCAAATTAGAGATGGATTGAGATTATAAACACTGTGAAGGGAGGTGGGAGAGGACAGGGTACAGATAAAACAATATTGGACATGGGTTGATAGTTTGTGAGAGGTTGGGTACTGGGTAGGGCAGGTACATTACGTCATTATCTTTAGTTTTGTGTATGTTTAAAATTTTCCACAATAAGAAGTAAAAAGGGGGTTAACTAAGATAGTAAATTTAAAATGTTAACCCCATTTCTAGTACAAATGGACTTAATAAGCGTTATCTGCTCACCTTCCCTACCATCTAGGTGAATGACATTTCCAGCACTGAAGGACAGCGTAGACACGGAAATACATTTTGTGGCATGCCAGTGGGTGTGGTGGGTCTCAGGGATACAAGCGTGGGTGAGACTTCCTGTCTGTTCCTGAGGAGCTCTGGTGAGTGGGAAGGAGAAGGGAACACTTGAAGAGCATGGCAGCCTTAGAGAGGCAGTGGGCTGAGGAGGCTCAGTCTGTGTTCAGAAATTGGAACAGCGTTGTAGAAAGGATGCTGTGTGGCTGTTAAAGTAAACTCCACCCATTTTAGAATTTTCCTTGGAAGAGGCCTCAATATCCAGAAGAGTGGGAGAAATCTTTCCCCTTTTCAAATTTGTTCTTTTTTGAGCCATGCAGCTTTAATTCTAAGAATAAAAACATTCATACTTCTAGTCCTAGTTTCCTTGGACAGCTAAACTGTGGATTAAATAGGAATTTGGGTGCTAACCCCAAAATCAAAATGCTACTGAAGGGGCTGTTATCTCTGCATGAATTCCTCATAAAACCGAAAAGCTACTCAGTAGGTGCTGAAAACAGGTCAAACACCATATTAGACGTCACGTTTGGGTAGCAAACACACACATGGGAAAGCACAGAGACTGGCTTAGAGTGCCAAAGTAAGAAATGGATCACACTGTCTGGGCACGGTGGCTCACACCTGTAATCCTAGAACTTTGGGAGGCTGGGCAGGTGGATCACGAGGTCAGGAGATCGAGGCCGACCTGGCTAACATGGTGAAACCCCTTCTCTACTAAAAATACAAAAAATTAGCCAGGTGTGTTGGCACGCCCCTGTAGTCCCAGCTACTTGGGAGGCTGAGACAGGAGAATGGCTTGAACCTGGGAGGCGGAGGTTACAGTGAGTCAAGATCATGCCACTGCACTCCAGCCTGGGTGACAGAGCAAGACTCCATCTCAAAAAAAGAAAAAAAAAAAAAAAAAGAAATGGATCACACTTTCAAAATGCTAAGCACTAGCCAGATGAGTGGCAAACATGTATGTGAATGTTGTATCTCTGTGTAGAAGAAACAACAGCAACTGGGAGGGCCAGTGGCATTCATTCAGACCCACAATCTCATGGTGTCAGGTCCCTTTTCAAGGCATGTGAGCAGCTCCAATTGTTTGGTTCTGGAATTCTCTAAGTCAGGCCCCTGTGTTTAATTTGGTTTGTTCTGGCTTCCACTCACCATTAGCCATCTGCTCAGGTACCCACTGTGGGGTTAGAGGAGGGAGCCTTTCGCATCATATTGTAAATAGTATCGTCATCACATGGGGTACATTTTTGTGGTTAAGCAGTTTTTAACTACCCCTTCTAAAGATAGGGACAACAAAGACCAATGTTTGAATTGTATCTGATTCATTTTCCAATAGGATTCTGGATTTTTGATGGAAAAGTCTGTCACATGGGATCTACATCCAGTAATGAACTTAGCAGAAAGACTGACGTGAACTAGAGGCTGTTCCCATGAGCCTCACTAACCCTACTTCAGATGGCTTCCATTATGTGGGGCGTGCCACTGAGTCCTTGTAAAATGAGAAGAGCAATGTCTGTCTTACTGGAGGCTCAAAGGGCATGATATATGTAGCAGGTTTAGGACAGTGTCTCACACAAAAAGCAGCTTTTGTTGCTAATATATTGGGAACCTAATAATGTTATCTTTTTTTATGTTGTTGCTAAGAAGAGGTATGGCTTATAACTAACTATCAGACAAATCGCTGATAAAACTAAAACTAGCTAGAAGTCTACACAAATGGTATACAGTGGGACAGTCATGCTGCTATACTGCTGACTCTGTTTGGCCTGCATGGGCTCAGTTTTGCCTGTAGGTCTTCCCAAATTGTTGTGCACCAAGAGCTGCATTTCTTTTCTTTCAGTACTATTGCTGAGTGGGGCTAACGTCGAACAAGCCTATTTGATGTTAGCTCCAAGTTGTAGATGAATATCCTGTGTGTGTATAGTGTTTCCTATATGCATGTTGGTACATGAACTTGGTCTTCTTAGGTCTATATCCTGTCAGTCCAGAGAATGTGCTGACTCCAAAAAAAGCTGACACCTGAAATGTGCTTCCACAAAGTATATTTATCTCTGTACACTAAGTCCAAGTCTCTAAATGACAGTTTCATGAATGTTAGACAATGTTTATAGCTGGAATTGCAACAGCTTTACAGTTGGACTTTTCTTATTGTGCGTTAAATTTTCAGGGAGGAGTAAACTTATTTGCTGAAGAACCAGATAATGAATACGTTGGGCTTTGCAGGTCACATATAGTCTCTGTCACATATTCTTCTTCTGTCCTCTAAACAATCATTTGAAAATGTAACAGTAATTCACTGTGGGTGGGATAGGAGAGGTGGAGGGAGAAGGGTAGCTATAAAATTAGGTTGAGGCCAGAGGCCCTCAGCTGTAATTTACCTACCCCTATAGGGCATCATAGTGGGAGATCCTGAAAAAACAATACAAATCAAAACAATGATCCTGCTACACAAACTTTGGGGAATCAGTTTGGAACTGAGTGATTGGTTTCCCATTACTGACTCATTCTTTTTGTAATGGGGAGTTGAATCCATCAAGTCACCACCAATCCTCCTTTGTAGCCACATCATTGTGGAATAAACTTGAGAAGACTGTAAATTTCTCTTCTGGACTGAGTAGTAAGTACTTCATTAGTAAGTGTCATGAGTCCTGTGGTAACAATTTGTAAAGTCCTTTGAGGAGAAAGGCAAAATCATAAATATTAATTATAGCCATTGTTTTGATGAAAGGAGGATTACTGGAGGCACAGAAGCCTCTAAATCTACCTATTAAACCATACTCCAGCTCTTAAGTTCTCGGATGAAGGGGTTAATTATATTAGAAAAAATTCCATGGGATTCTTCTGTGGTCTGAGGTCTAATAAAAGGCTCACTTTTCATATGACATTATTTTAGAAGTGCTTTCCAAAGCTCAGAGTCATTTTCATGAGAAAAAAATTTAATAAAGAAACTTTAAACGATTAGTGCATTTCATCAGGAATGCAATGCAGTAATAGAGTCAGATTATTGGTGCAAAGCCCCAGACTTTAGTGTTAAAATGAACCCCATCTACAGGGTGACATTTTTAAGGAGGTATAAAACACACTTAAGGCTTTTTGAAATAGTTAGGAAAGAGAAAAAAACTTGAATAAACATATTTTTTCATATTTTATATGTGTTATATGTGTTACCATGGAGAAAATAATTAGAAAGTTACTTCTAAATGAGTGACTTCATTTAGATGAAAATGTTTCTTTTGTGAACTCCTACACTAGCTAAAAAGCCATAAACTCTGCTGACGGAAGGTGTTGATAATTTACTATCCTTATAAATGTCATCTTTTAAAGTGCTGATACCTGAAAAAGGAAAGGGATGATGTGTCACCATGTTAAAGGAAACTTATTTAGAAAGAAAGGGGCATGGTAAAATTCAAATGAATGAGTGGACGATTAAGTTTTAATTTGTACATAGACCTATAAAAAGATTAGGACAAAGGTTTGGTTTTTAGTATCGTTCTTCTTATCATAAAAGTAAAAATTATAAAATATAAAAAATTATGTGTAATTCCAACATCCAGAAAAAAGCCATTAAAATTTTATTGTCTCTAGTTATTAAACTATTTTTAACAAAATTAGATAATACAGTGAATATTGTTTTGTAATTAGCTTTTCTCACTTAATATATCAGATCATCTTTGCATACTATCTGTTCATGTAACTTTTATTGAAAGCTATACTTTGGTAAGATCATTTTAATGGCCATAAAATTTTGACCCTACGACTGTACCATAGATTGCTTAGCAATCCTGTTGGATATATAGGTGTATCGATCAGAATGCATTCTGATCTCAAATAAGTTTACCCTCAAAGGTGAATTGGGTGGCTGTTATAATAGCAGAGTAAGAAAAGGGCGGGCCTCTGAGTCATTTGGATGCAGAGCTGGAAGCATCAAGACTGTCTTTCCATTTCTCTGCCTTAAATCTTTCTTCTGTTGTTGTCATCACTCATTCTCCATCACTTCAAATGACTTCATGAATGGAGATGACCATAGGCAGCTCCAAAGTTACAGGGCAATTCCTGGGGGAAGGCTTAGCAATGCCAAAGGAAACAAAGCTCCTTTTTCCAGCTTTATTTGGGAAATCTCCAGAAAAGAAAGGCTCAGAAAGGCTTGCCTTTAGGCAGGTACTCACTCCTGGACCAATTGATAGAGCCTTTGGGAGTTACTCCAATTACCTGGGCCTTGGTTATGGGCCTCCCTGTGGTCAAGGGGAGAGCCAAAGGAGTAGATATAGACCCATCCAAATGCAGGGAAGCCAGTTTTATTTTTCCTTATAGGAAGTGAGGGAGGCCAATCCCAGAAGACTGGAAAATACGGTGCTGTGGAGGTAAATATAAGCCTTGTCCTTTATGTAGGCTGTGACCATTTTATGCAATTAAATTTAGCTTGTAGGTAAATCTTGGAGAAAAGTTTAAAAAGCAGAGGTCAAATTGATGTCAGCAAGATGGTCAACTATCACTCTCCTTCAAAAGATGGATTAAAACAATGAACAAATCACTACATTTCAACCAGAATGACTAAAAGAGAGTGCTGGAGCACAGCAAGGGTGTGGCAGAAACCCTGCTGAGGGCAGAAACTCAAGATGGCTGCATCGAGAAGGTAGCAGAACACTTTGTCTCTGCCACACCATCTCCCTGGTTGGGATGTGCTCCATAGCGACTCTGAGCACTTGTGCCCTGGAACATAGCACTGCTGTGGCTGCCTGTGGCTCGTGTCAGACCCAAGGCCAAGAGGCATCCCCTCAGTCAAGTCTCTGCACTATTGGGGAAAATAAGAATGGGAGGATCCCTAAAGCCCTTACCACCAGGAATTCACAAAATCTGCCTTGCCATCACTGCTGCCACAAACTCCTGCAGCCTAGGCCTCTGAGGCACTCATGGTCATCACTGACGTGGATTACACGTGAGACACTGTCTTTATAAAATCCTAAATTAATTAAAAATTAAAAAGAAGAAAGATACCAAATAGACTAACATTATATCTTGAGAAGCTAGAAAAAGGACACACTAAACTCAGAATGCCTACATTAGAAAAGAAGAAAGATCCCAAATAAATAGCCTGATATTATATTTGAAGAAGCTAGAGAAAAAAACCCCAAACAAACCCAAATTTATCAGAAAAAAATAATAAAGATCAGAACAGAAATACATCAAATAAAGAACAGAAAAACCATAGAAAAAAATCAATAAAACCAAGAGTTGATTCTTTGAGGAAAAAAAAAAATTGACAAAGCCTTAATTAGACTAAGAAAAAAGAGAGAAGACTCAAATAAATAAAATTAGAAATAAAAATGGAGACATTACAACAGATGCCTCAGAAATAAAAAAAGATCATAAAGCACTATTATGAAAAATTATATGTCAACAATTTGGAGAACCTAGAAGAGATGAATACATTCCTAGAAAAATATAACCTACTAAAATTGACTCAAAAAGAAATAGAAAGCTCAAACAAACCAATAACAAAGATATTAAAGTAATTAAACACCTTCCAACAATGAAAAGCACTGAACCAGATGACTTCAGAGAAGAATTCCACAAAACATTTAAAAAAGAATTATTACCAATACATCTTAAACTCTTAAAAAAAAAAAAAAAAAAAGAACTAGAGGGAATACTTCCAAATATATTTCATGAGGCCAGAGGCCAGCGTCACCTTGATATCTAAGCCAGACAAAGATACTTCAAGTAAAAGAAAACTACAGGCCAATAACTCTTGAACTTTGATACTAAAATCTTCAATAAAATATTAGCAAACCAGATTCAACACACATCTGGAAGGTTATACATCATGACCAAGTAGGATTTACATCTGGTGTACAAGTGGCATTTATGCATGGCATACAAATCAATCAATATAATACATAAATTAAAAGAATAAAAGAGAAAAACCACATGAACCTCTCAATTAATGCAGACAAACTATTTGACAAAATTCAGTATTTTCTTGATAAAAACTCTTAACAGTTTAGATATAGAAGGAAAGGTCCTCAAAATAATAGGGACCATTTATGAAAAGCTCACAACTGAGATCGTAATCAACAGGTACAAATGAAACCTTTTCTAATAAGATCAGTACAGTACAGGGATGCCCCCTTTCACCACTTCTATTCAATGTAGTATTAGAAGTACCAGCAAGGGCAATCAGACAAGAAAAAAAAAGGCATCTAAATTCAGAAAGATGAAGCAAAATTATCCCTATTTGCAGATGATATTATCCTATAAGTAGAAGGCCTCAAAGATCCACAAAAAACGTTCAGAACCAAAACAATGAATTTGGTAAGGTTGCAGGATACAAAAATCAGTAGCATTGGTGGGGCATGGTGGCTCACACCTGTCATCTCAGCACTTTGGGAGGCCAAGACAGGGGATCACTTGAGGTCAGGAGTTCAAGACCAGCCTGACCAACAAGGTGAAACCTTGTCTCTACTAAAAATACAAAAATTAGCCAGGCATGGTGGTAGGCACCTGTAGTTCCAGCTACTTGGGAGGCTCAGACAGGAGAATTGCTCTAACCCGGGATGGGGAGATTGCAGTGAGCCAAGATTGCACCAGTATACTGCAGCCTTGGTGATGCAGTGAGACTCCACCTGAAAAAAAAAGAAAAAAATCAGTAGCATTTTTATACACAAATAATGACCTAACTGAAAAAGTAATTAACAAAATAATCATATTTATAATAGCAGCAAAAAATTAAATATCTAAGAATATGTTTAACCAAGGGAGTGAAAGACTTGTATACTGAAAACTATAAAACAATGATAAAAGAAATGGAAGAAGACATAAATAAATGGAAAATTATCCTGTGTTCATGAGTGGGAAAAATTAATTTATTAAAATGTCCTTATTACCTATAGCAATATACAGATTTAACACAATCCTTATCAAAAGTCTAATGGCATTTTTCACAGAAATAGAAAAAAATTATACTAAAATTCACATGGAATCACAACTCTGAATAGTCAAAGAAATGCTGAGAAAGAAAAAGTTGAAGGCATCACAGTTTCTGAACTAAAATTATATTAGAAAGCTATAGTAATCAAAACAGTGTGGTACTGGCATAAAAACAGAAACATAGACCAATGGAACAGAATAGAGAGCACAGAAATAAACCCAAGCACATGTGGTCAACTGACTTTTGACAAGAGCACGGAAAGGACATAATGGAGAAAGAGTAATTTCTTCAATAAACAGTGCTGGTAAAACTGGATTTTTTACATCAAAGTATGAAATTGGACCCTTATCTTACACCATACACGAAAATAGATTCAAACTGAATAAAAGATCTAAATGTAAGACCTGAAACCATTAAACTCCTGAAAGAAAACATAGGGGAAAAACTCCTGAACATTGGTATTGGCAATGATTTTTTGGATATCACACCAAAAGCTCAGGCAACAATAACAAAAATAAATAAATGGTACTACATCGAACCAAAAATCTTTTGCACAGCAAAGGAAACAATCAATAAAATGAAAAGGCAATCTATGAACTAGGAAAAATATTGCAAACCACATATCTGATAAGGGGTTAATATCAGAAATTTGTAAAGCATTCGTATAACTCAATAGCAGAAAAACAACCCAATTAAAAAATAAGCAAAGGACCTGAACAGACATTTCTCTAAAGAAGACATAAAAATGGCCAAGAGGAATATGAAAAGATGTTCAACATTACTAGTCATCAGGGAAATGCAAATTAAAACTGCTATGCGATATCAACCTCACACCTGTAAGGATGGTTGTTATAAAAAAGACAAGACATAACAAATGTTGGCAAGGAGGTAGAGAAATGGGAACCCTAGTACACTATTGGTGGGAATGTAGACTGGTACAGCCCTTATGCAAAACAGTGTGGAAGTTCCTAAAGATATTAAAAATAGAATTATTATATGGCCCAGCAATCCCTCTTCTGGGTATATACCCAAAGAAGATGAAGTCACTACTTTGTAAAGACATCTGCTCTCCCATATTCATTGCAGCATTATTCACAATAGCTAAGATATGGAAACAACCTAAATGTTCATCAGTGGATAAATGGATAATGAAAACATGGTGTGTGTGTGTGTGTGTGTGTGTATATATGAATATTATTCAACCTTAAAAAAAAGGAGATTCTGTCATTAACCACAATATGAATAGACCTGGAGGACATTATGCTAAGTGAAAGAAACCAGACACAGAAAGAAAAATATTGTATAATCTCACCTTTATTCTCACCTTTATGTGGAATATATATATTTAAAAAGAACTCAAATACATAGATACAGAGAACAAAACAGTGGTTACCATGGGTGGGATGGGGGTAGGGATGTGGGGCAGGGTGGGAGGGAAAGGAAATGGGGGTGATGTAGGTCAAACGATCAAAATAGCAGCATAAAGCAGTTTAGAGAGCCAATGTACAACATGAGGAATAAACTTAGTAAAATTATACTATATTGGAGATTTTTGTTAAATAAGTAGGTTTTAGCTGTTCCTGTCACAAAAAAGTAACTATGTGAGATGAAAGACATGTTAGTCTGCTTCACTATAGTAACCATTTTACTACTATATATATCCCATAACATTATATTGTAAACCTCAGATATACGTAATCAAATGCATTGAAAAAATAAAATAAAAATGAGATCAAACTGGTTTCTCTAGATAGCTATTGTATTTTTGAAAAAAATAATTCAGAGAATTATAGCAACATATTAGAGTGGTAGAACAGTATAAAAACTGAAAAATTATAGCTCCCTAACTATTCTATTCCAAATCTTCTTTAAAATTGATAATACTCTAGCCACTAAGTACTTTGCGCTTTTCCCTTTATTTACTTAATAAATTTGTTTCAATTTCACCAACTTCTATTTCCTGAACGAAGAACTTCCTGTGTTAAGAAGTTCATTATCTGAATTACAACTTGTTATAATCATTCCACATTCAAGCCAGAAAAACTGTAAATTATCCTGGAGTCTAAGCAAGACTCCTTTAACCTGTTCTGATAGAATTGGGTTTTTGTGTCAATTTCGTATTACACATTATTGATTTTGTCTCCTCCATATTACTAAGGGAAACATCTTTTAAGATAGTGCAAAAGCCTATGAGGAAATTGGGTGAGTCCAAGAGGTCTAAAAGAGTTGTATCTTAGGAGCAAAGCTTCACGTAATGAAGCACGCCTTCTTCACTCTTTCACACCTCCGAAGAGCAACAGGAACCACAGGCTCTGACTTCGGCTTCTTGCCACCAAACCTCATGTAGGCAACTCTTTAAGCAGTAGCCATTCAAAAATAATTGTCTCTGCTTCCCCCTCTTTCTGCCTAAAATCAGGTCGGAAATTTTCCTTTTGTAGAGGAAATTTACATTTGTAAATGAAATTTCTATTTATAGAGACAATTTGTAAATCTCTCCTCATCTGGAGATGACTTTTATTACCTAAGAGGACTTCAGTCTGCAAAATAAACCTTACTAAACAAACCTTATTTACCATATATTTTATAATTACCTTCCCACAACTTATCCCCACCTCAGAGGCCCAACACCATCCATTTTTCTAGTCTCTTCTCCACACTTCATCACTCTTTGTTAAGATAATACATAAGCTCCTGTATCTAACCACTTCTTTGGGGTTGGTAGTTTCAGGTAATATCCCAGATATAGCAGCAAAATACCAAAACTCAATTCATCTGCAGTGTCTGTATTATCTCATTTGACCATTCACTTACTAAAATTAAGTAAATGAGAATAGTCTGGACATAACTGAGATCAAGATTGACTAAATGAAATAATTTTACCTCCTCAAAAATTATTTAGCATGTACTGTATGCAGCACACTGTAAGCTATGCATAGAGGAAGGAAAAAAGACTTTTCCTCTACCTTCTTAGGTTCAGTGATTAGAGCTTGTGAATTATACTTAGAAAGGACAGGTTAACAGGAGGGAATAGTTTATTTCACATACGCACAGGGGTGATAAGTGGGGGCCTCCAGGAAAAGAAGTGAAAATCCCATTGATAATTTGATAAGGCAGGATATTGGCTTTGTTTAAAATCACGAGGAGATAGAGCGTTTCCCCATCCTCAGAGAGTAATGAAATGTGATTGGTTTTGGAAATTTATGCTAAGAATGGTACTTGGGAGAGACATTGGGTTTATAAGAGGTGATAGACAAAAGTCAGAAAAAAAGTAAGACTAAAACTTTAGATAAGGTTTTAGACGAGGTTAGGGTAGGAAGTTGTATGGGGAGCAGAGCTGGTAGGGGACTTGAAGCTTAACAGACCATGGTGGGTTCGGAGATTGCACATGGAAGCTATGGAGCAGGGTCAGCTCATGGTGACAGACCTGGGGCTCTGTGCCCAGGAAGATGAAAAAGGGAGTGGAATCCGGAAAGCCCCAGAGTTTGGATTTGGGTGGCTGGAAGGAATTTGGTTTTAATCAGAATCAAGGGGTAGGTCTGGAATTCAAGCACAAAGAGTTTTCCTTCCCTATCTCCCCTACCCTCACCCTTTGGGGCCATGAGAAGAAAGAGAACCCTTGAAGTCCTTGGGAAGTCAATTTGAAGGTGAACCAGAAATAGGAATTGGACAGATCATTAACATTCCGATCGGTGTCCACCTAGGTCAAGCTCAAAAAGCTCAGGCACCTGGAGATTACCCAATTTGTATCCTCTGATATCACCAGTGTTCAGAGTTTATTCTAAGCAGAAACCACATATGCTACGTTTTAGAGGACACAAGACAGGGGTAAATACTCTACAGTAGTAGAAATGTTTAAGGAGCATGGTTTAAAAGAGAAGCCTCGGCTGGGCGCGGTGGCTCACGCCTGTAATCCCAGCACTTTGGGAGGCTGAGGCGGGCAGATCACGAGGTCAGGAGATTCAGACCATTCTGGCTAACACGGTGAAACCCCGTGTCTACTAAAAATACAAAAAAGTTAGCTGGCGTGGTGGCGGGCGCCTGTAGTCCCAGCTACTCGGGAGGCTGAGGCAGGAGAATGGCGTGAACCCGGGAGGCGGAGCTTGCAGTGAGATGAGAAATCACTGTTGCACTCCAGCCTGGGGAAAAAAAGTAAAACCCCATCTTAAAAAAAAAAAAAAAAAAAGAGAGAAGCCTCAATTCTCCAATGGTAATGGCATAAAGTTACCTAAAAGTGGACATTCAGATCAGGGCTTCTTCCTCATAGAAGCTTTAAGGACTACACATACTATGGGTTTTGTTGTTCAGATGAACAGACTGTCAATTCTAGGGGAAAAAGGCTAAATTTACCTCGTTGAGCAAGGCAGATTGAATATTGGAACACAGTCTCTTTTAAGATTGAACAGGACTTATATACGTTTATGAGTGAGTGCAGAGGGTTTTGATTAGTTCTAACAGAAAAGAGAAAACTTTTTATTATCTCTTAACAGAAGTAGGGAATATGGTGATTGGCTCTTGGACCAAAGCTACATTGCTTTAACCTACTCAGCTTAAAGTTGTTTCATTTTGACTTGTAATCCCTGATAAGATTTAAAACGGGCAAGTTTCTCAAGGTCCATGATTTTAAAGAATAAAGTTTCTTAATACTATGTCCTTGATGCTCACCAGTAGAAGCAGTTTTACAGTTTTGAGCATATACATTTAGTCAACCCAAGAAGTATAATAATTTAAATTATGGGGTTTAACCATATTTAGTGATCAAATTAACTGGAAAACAATTTAATCTCTCATTCATTTTGTGTTATGGGGACTCAACTTTTAGCAAATCCTAATACTCTCTTGTGCATTAAGAATGAAGATTGTCGGCTGGGCGTAGTGGCTCACACCTGTAATCCCAGCACTTTGGGAGGCCAAGGTGGGCGGATCATGAGGTCAGGAGTTTGAGAGGAGCCTGACCAACATGATGAAAACCCGTTTTTTTACTAAAAATACAAAAATTAGCCGGGCGTGGTGGTGCATGCCTGTAATCCCAGCTACTCAGGAGGCTGAGACAGGAGAATCACTTAAACCTGGGAGGTGGAGTTTGCAGTGAGCCCAGATCGTGCCACTGCACTCCAGCCTGGGTGACAGAGTGAGACTCCATCTCAAAAAAAAATAAAAAAAAAAGAAAGAATTAAGAGTCTACCATCCAGGCTAACACGTTGAAACCCCATCTCCATTAAAAACACAAAAAATTAGCCGGGCGTGGTGGCAGGTGCCTGTAGTCCCAGCTACTCAGGAGGCTGAGGCAGGAGAGTGGCGTGAACTTGGGAGGCAGAGCTTGCAGTGAGACGAGATCGCGCCACTGCACTGCAGTCTGGGCGACAGAGTGAGAGAGTGAGACGCTGTCTCAAATAATAATAATAATAATAATAATAATAATAATAATAATAATGAGTCTAAAGTAGGCTGTGTATCCTAGGAGGAAAAACCATGGGCTATGCTGATGGGCTATGCTGTCTTGGTACATTCCATTCCATTCCATTTCATGAACATTTATTAAGCACGTGGTAAAAGCATCATACCTACTGTTGTTATATGCCAGTGGCCAGTTGTTTTATGTATGTAATTGCTGATCCAAAACAATCCTGCAAGAAAGTAGGGGTGTTACTGTTACTATTTTACACACGAGAAACCTGATGGTTAGGTTACCAGCCTAGGGTCATCCAAGTTGTAAAATGACTGAACCAGAAATTTAACAAAGGTCTCTCTGACTCCAGATTCCATGATTAAACCTCCAGAGCTTCTCATGCCTATCTTATGTTCCTTGCGGATCTATTATAGGTTAGTGTCAGAATTGTCCTAAGTTTATTTTGAGTAGTGCATTTTTGTACCAGGTAAGTAATTTACCAAGAAATTATCACTATCCATTTTAGGCCTCAAGTAGGGTGCATATTATATCTTCAGTATCCTAGTGGTGGATTATGGGACAAACCCATGTCAACCAAATCACCAAGCATTACACAGTCGCCTGTCCCCTGGGGTGGGAAAAACTGGAATCGTTTGGGATCAACCTGTAGACAGCGTGAAATATTGGCAAAAAGGTCTCTTCCCATTATTATTTACTCTGACTTTTGTGTCCCTTTCTGATTATAGTCTCAAGTCCACCAGAGTTTTTAATCTGCAAAAGAATCACCAACTATAACAACTCTTATTAATGTATCAATGACTAAGTGCATCACTAGTGTTTTGTCTTCTTTTCAAAAGAAAAAAAATGATGGCGAGCACGGTGGTTTATGCCTATAATCTTAGCACTTTGGAGGCCAAGGTGGGAGGATCACTTGAATTAAGGAGTTCAAGACCACCCTGAGCAACATACTGAGTAACCTTGGCTCTACAAAAAATTAAAAAATTAGCTGGATATGGTGGTGTGCACCTGTAGTCCCAGCTACTTGGGAGGCTGAGGTGGGAGGATCTTTTGAACCTTGGATATTGAGGGTGCAGTGACATGATTACATGTCACTGTATTCTAGCCTGTCACTCAAAAAAAAAGAAAAAAAAAAGAGAGAGAAATGATAAAATAATGGTTAACACACAGAAAGCAATCCTTAGCAGCATAGATCTTGACAAAGATTCTTTGCTTGATCAAATTTTAGTCAGGCTCCTGAAACTTCTCCTAGGTCCATCTGTGTACTTCCTTATAAAATCCAGTTTTAGCACGAAGTCAGCTAACTTTAGCATGAATCTCCCATCCTCCATGTCTGACCACCTTCCATGCCTAGATGGGTTCTTCATCCTCCACTATCTTTCAGGCGATGTCTGATCACCCCGGCCTGCCTTCAGCAAAATCCTGTTAGGTTAGTTTGGTCAGAATCTCCCCTTAGCCCTGATATTCCTTAGTAATATACTTGGTATTGAACTCAACCCTGGAAAGTGGTTGAGTAAAATCCGCTTTCTGCCCTCAGAGAGTTTATATTCCAATGCAGGAGACAGATAAGTCAACACTATCACAATGCCTCAAGAAAGGTGTCACTGTGCTCCCACAAAAGTCCTGTGAGAGCAAAGGGAGGCTGTTGGGAGTGGCCAGGAGTGTTCAGGGAAGAGTAGCGTTTCTCTGCCCGGCCAATCACGTTCTGTAAGTCTCACATTCGAACAGCGAGATGTGAGGGTAAACAGCTCTCCCAGTTTTCAACGATGTTGGGCTGCCTCAGTTCAAGCAGGTCGGTGAATCAGAATTTCTAAGTAATCTTTAAGGTGTTGTATGTCTTTCAGGGCAGGACTGGGGATGAGGAGAGTTCTTCTAAATGTCCAGAGAATTATCAGTACCATAGTGGAGGTACTTAGAAGTTCCTACTAGTCCCAGAATATGGCGGTAAGGGTAGAGACTTGATCTCTTTCAAAGAACTTTCTCATAAATTAGGATTTGGGGTTAAGGTGAACCTAATTCTGGCTTCTAAATGGCCATGTTGAGGACTTGTATGGGATTTGGGGAAAATGGGAATAGCTTTCGTCATCAGTTCTACCCTTTGTGAGGCACCCATTTCTTGAGGCTCAGGCAATCTACAAATTCTGGTAGTGTTTATTTTTAATTACTTTGATAGTGTTTCTCTTGTTTATTTAGTCAATGGCTTTTAATTTCCTTTCCTTTTTTTTTTTTTTTTTTTTTTTTCAGATGGAATCTCGCTCTGTTGCCAGGCTGGAGTACAGTGGTGCAATCTCGGCTCACTGCAAACTCCACCTACCGGGTTCAAGCGAGTCTCCTGCCTCAGCCTCCCAAGTAGCTGGGACTACAGGTGCGTGCCACCACGCCCAGCTAATTTTTGTAGTTTTTTAGTAGAGACAGGGTTTTACCATGTTGACCAGGATGGTCTCAATCTCTTGACCTCATGATGATGGCTTTTAATTTCTTTGAATATAGTTAGAAAGTATTATTAATATATAATTCCCTGCATTGTGCATAGTGAATGCAGAGATCCTAAAGATTCAGAACGCCGTCTGTAAGATATTATTTTTGGGACCAGAATTTTAATCTGTCCCAAACATCTTCTTGCTATTCAAGAGTCATTCCTTTGAATCAAGTCGCCCAGCCACCTAGTTATTTGTCTATTACTTGTGTTATTTGGCCAAAATAATACTAGTCCATTCAGACCCACAGCTAAATAATAGCAGATTATTATTTTTAAAGAAATCAAAGAATTGGAGAGAGAACTCAGAGGGAGCATGTGGTGAAGGGAAAACTGAAAGAAAGAAGTCTACCAAGGGCTTTTAAAAGCACTGGCCAACGCTTCATAAGGAGCACCATGAAAAAATAACCAAGATAAGGGGACAAACTTGGCCCATTTTGTGGGCAAACGGTGAGCCTTTTAAGGCTCCTATGGCAGATGATTTTATTTGGCTACTTAGGAAGATGCTCAAGTTACAGAAAATAGCTTTTAATTAAATGATGGTATAGTCAGAAAGTCAGTTGTTTTTGGTCTAATATTCAGTTTTAACACTTTTTTAATATTAAAAAATGAAACATAAAAAATAATGCGCTTAGAATATTTATCTTTCCTAACTGTACAGATAAACTTCTTTCAGAGCAGAAATGAAAATATATTAAATTTCAAGTGCAAAAAAATTATTCACTCTCACTTTCTATCTTTGGTCAAACCAAAAACCTCTACTGCTCACATAATTTAGAGCAACAGTTCCCACACCTGGCTGATGATGAGAACACCATGGAGAATTTAAAGTACACATTCCCAGGCACCTTTCCTGGATCTACTGTGTCAATCTCCAGGAGTGGGGCCCCAGAATCTGCACTTTAAAAAGAGCTGTTGAGGTGATGTAGATATGCTGGCAGATTTGAAAACCACTGCCATAAAACAAACAGGGATTTAAAGCCCTCAATTTTATCTTAGCCTCTCACTGAATATGCTCTTGTAATGGTTTAAGGTAATAATGACCTTGTTGTAGGCTATTTCCTATTGATTAATGACCAGCTGGAAGAAGTTGTCTCTAGGCTCTTTCAATTCAGCCTGCCAATAATTACTCAACTAAATATGCGCCTGCAGTTCAAATGCGTAAAGTTTTCCTCTGCGAGGAACACTGCACTGTTAGGTTGTCTTAATTGCATTCCTTTTCTAATTCATCTCTCAAATGCCACAGTTGCTCCATAACAGAAAAAAACAAACAGGAGGATCAAAGTGTGTCTGTCTCTGTTGGAACAAACAGAAGCAGAGAGGCAGGGGAGAAGATTTAGCTGTTAGGTGGATTTTGCTGAAATGTTCTATTTGTTGAGCGGTGATTTGTACCAGGTAATGTGAACTAAGTTGCCCTCAGTCTCTTTACAGATTACACCCCATTTCCTTTACTGTGCTGCTAAGTAATTCTTAGGGAATTATTCCCCCTCCAACTTCTCTCTGCTAACAAAATGATCTACCACATATGCTTCCACTTTATGTGCTGCAGGACAGCCATGGGCTTCATAAAGCTGCCTGCATTTCAAACTGTTCAGGCTGGAACTGTAATCTTTCCACCCACCCCTTTCCCGTCAGGTAAAGAAAATGTTCATACCTCAGGTTTTGTTACCAAGCAACAGAGTTCCATTTGCCAATTGCCACCATTTCCTTCTCATAGTATTACAGGCCTTATTATTAACATTTAGTTCAGAGAAATTGCTGTCATTATGTGAAGTAACTTCCTTTGGAGGTTATTCATTAACCTTAGGTATTTTACTGTGTAATTAGAATTGCCAAGTGCCGCGGGCTTGGAAAACGTTTGAACTCCTGAAGGTATTAGGGGACGGCAGAAAGGATATTATCTGATTTTTCTTCCATTTCCAGTTAAGGATTAATCTTGAAGTTCTCCTATTTCCCCTGCAGAGTTCTGCCTTCCCAAAAGGGTAAACTCTTCCCTTGCCTTAGTCCAGACTGTCCACAGTAAACTCAGAAGCAAGCCATGGAGGAACTTGCCTGTTAGCGTATGATTTTTCACAAATTCCGTAGGGCAGAGTGCAAATTGTTCCCCCTTTGTCTTAGGAAAAAATAATGGGGATACTGAGAAGACTCAGTGGTTGGTAAATGGTTGGCAGGCGCACTTGTGCATACGTGGGCCTCTGTGAAGAACTTGCACAATGCCTGGAATTGTATATTGTGCACAACCTTGTTCTGACACAACGGAAGACCTTCATCCTATTGCTCACTCGATGGCTCTCTGAAAGTAGCTTTGCACTCCCTAGCGTTGCAGGAGCCAGGTGTGCATTTTATAATACGCCTATTATACAGCCATTCTCCGTAGCCATTGCTTATACAATGACCCTTCTGATTTGTCCCACTACGGTGTGGGTGTCAACGACTTAGGTCCTCACCCAGTACAACTTTAGGTATGCATTTCACATATATTTGCAGGCAAAAAATGCACCTCTCTCCTCTTCTCTCTTTGTTTCAAGACAAACAAAAGTAACTGGCATTTCACCCCGCCCTCCCCCCTCCAGCCCCCAACTACATGTGCCTGCAGCACGGGCGCCCTAGAAAGGGAAACCTGTTTTCCTCCTCCCAGGTTTCTGGTTTCTCCACCTAGTCTCACCACAGTCCTTCACTGCCCGCACCCAGAGTCCTTCCGGCCTCTACCCAGACTCTGAGAAGTGGCCCGACATTCCAGGTAACCTGATTCCCCAGACGGGATAGGCGGCGGCCTGCTGCTGCGAAGGCGCGACCACGTGACCTTTCCTGCCTGCACCGGGGAAATGCATACCTTGTTCAGAAAACTAGGGGACAGGTGAGCCAAGGTAGTGTTTTGAATCCGAATTAAGAACATGTATTTATTTAAAAGGTGCTTGCTTCTGCATCAGACAGCTACCACTTTGATCATTCCAAATGAAAAGTCACGGTTGGCCATGGGGTTTTATGGCGTGAACCGAGCTGCAAGACAAAGGCAGGACGATCTCCAGGAGGAAAAGGCGGAGCGGGTTTTATGGGAGCTGCCGTACAAGTCTGAACGCGGAGGCTGCACACGGGGAGGGCAAAGCCGCTCTGGCAGGAGCCCGAGCTGCAGGCCTCAGCTGGGAATCCTGTCCCT
Organism: Mandrillus leucophaeus; assembly: GCF_000951045.1. NCBI lineage: Eukaryota > Metazoa > Chordata > Mammalia > Primates > Cercopithecidae > Mandrillus > Mandrillus leucophaeus. The sequence continues at coordinate 4,708,389 of NW_012101932.1, read as the reverse complement.
CCGTCCATTTCCCTGGCTCTCGCGGTCCCTCGTTTGTTCCTGACAGATTTCTTCTTTGATCTATGAAATGGGGAAAGTGAGGGACACTTTGATATACTTTAAGGGTGCAAGAATTTGCTGCTTTCTGCCCAAATAAAGGGCTTGTGGGGAGTTTCTTTGAGAACTGGAACATGCTGTCACATGTAATCTAAGGAGCTCAGTCTCCCCTTCCAGTGCCCATTAATCAATCAACCAACACTTTTAAAGCCTCTAGTATGGATTCTGTGAACTGTGGGGAAGGAAGGGCATGGTGTCTGCTTTTAAGGTATTTATGGGTTATCTGGGGAGATGGATATATGAGTGTAAATCATGGCAGTAGTTAGCATGTATTGGGGATGTATTGAGTTCTTCCCGTGTGCCAGGCGCTATTCCTCCTAACACCTCCATCGGGTAGGTACTATCTTATCATCGCCATTTCACAGACGTTTTAGAGAGGTCACTCTCCGCAGGTCACACAGTGTGCCGCAGTCAGGCTGTGATGCAGATCCGTCAGACTCCAGAGGAGCTAGCTCCCTGTACATGCCCCAATCGGGTACCATTGAGTGAAGGTGGGCGGCCCGCTGCATTCCGCCTCTGTTCTCCTTCCCCTCTCTCTGAGAAGCAGGGACACTACCGAGAGTCACATGTGAGAACTTTCATCAGCCACCACTGCCCCCAAGGACCCTACAGAAGTTCTGTTTCTTCCCCTTCCTCTGTTCTGTCCTCAACAATGTGTCCCATTTAATTTCTCCTTAGACAGTATTTATCTTGTGGCATACACTTTGTCCTCTCCTTTGTGGTTTTATAATCCAAGTGGAGAGAAGAGACCTAATTTGAAGCAGATAAATATCAAAGCAGAACTTCACCTTTAGAAGTGGGTCTTGATCTTCTCTGAAATCCTTTCATTAATGATTCACTGAAGAACGTGTCTTCAACGATACATGCATCCTCTGATTTACATGGAGTAGTGACCTTCCTTACATGCAGTCAGATAGAATCAAGGTTTTCCCAGTACCCTTTGGCAGGTCTGACGGCACAGGCGTCTTCAGTTCACCTTGCCACATGTGGTTGTTGAACTCCCTCATGATGGCTAAAGAACCAAACTTGCCTGGTTTTTCCAGGCAAGCCAGCATTTTGATATTTTTTAATAGTGTGAACACCTGCCAATAGGATTTTATGAGTATCATGGGGAGACGCATCCTCTGACCTGGCATATAATCTCACTTCTCTGGATGCTGGGCTAATTACATCAGCTCCGCTGGGCATGGGTCTAAATTGGACATGTTCTGGTGTTTGGAAAATTCCAGATTGATAGGACTTAACCCCAGGATGCTTTATGTTGTATCCCTAGTTACCCTAGTTGGCAGAAATTGAAAAGGCCTGGAAATTCCTGTTTACTGTAAGTCCCTCTTCTCTTAACTGGAAAGATGGGCATTGGACGACTTGCTACTTAGTTTTACTTTGAGCACCTCTCTTGGCATCACTTATTACTAAAAATAATGGAAAAGACAGAGTAGGTATTGGGAAGCCTGTTTTCTAGTTCTAGGCCTGCTACTAACCAGCCTCTGACCAATTATACACACTTCCACCTATGTGAACCTCAGTTTCCTCACCTATAAGGAAATAAAATAAGATTTGGACCAGACCCATGGTTTTAAAAGCAGAACAGCCTGCTGTTTAAAAATATTTTACATCTGGAGTTTTGTGTAAGGTTTTAGTTTACAGTTCACTGATAAAAACTGTCATAAAGCCCCTGCTCTAGAGGCTTGCCGAGGTCCTGTTCCTCTTCAGCTCGAAAAATCTGCAATTCTATTAACACAGTTGGTGATAGCCATGCGCCTTGGGAATCACAGTTGTTTCATTTGGCTAGGTTATTAATTGCAGGAGGAAAAGGAGTGGAAGACAAGATTGGAAATGAATTTTAAGTCCAGATTTGGGATTGCTATGGTGCTGAGACCAGGAATCTGGGCATTGTTTCATTGGAATTTGGGAGCTACCAATGATTTTGAGAGCAAAATTTTGTCAGTGATGTTTTACACGCAGCTGTGAGTACAGGGACCTTAGAAATAGTGACCGAAGTACAGATGAGTTCTTTCTCATGTAAAAGACTCTGGAGTTGGGCAGTTCAGAGCAGGTGTGTCAGCTCCATGCAATCATGCAGGGATCCAGGCTTCTCCTATTTTTCTGCTTTTCTGTTCTAGTGGAACAGGCTTTCATCTTCAGTTACCTCATGGTCTGAAATGACTGCTGGACCAACCCACCTCACTTGCATTGCAGGATAGAAGAAGACAGAAGAAGACCGGGCGTGGTGGCGCATGCCTGTAGTCCCAGCTACTTGGGAGGCTGAGGCAGGAGAATCACTTGAACCTGGAAGGTGGAGGTTGCAGTGAGCTGAGATTGCACCATTGCACTCCAGCCTGGGCAACAAGAGTGAAACTTCATCTCAAAATAAAAAATTTATCATTATTAGTATTTTTACATTTCACTGGCCAGAACGTGAGTCACAATATAGACGTTATTATTTTATTTAGTTAGTTTTTGGGACAGAGTCTCGCTCTGTCGCCCAGGCTGGAGTGCAATGGCACAATCTTGGCTCACTGCAACCTCCGCCTCCCGGGTTCAAGTGATTTTCCTGCCTCAGCCTCCCAAGCAGCTGGGATTTCAGTCAAGTACCACCATGCCCAGTTAATTTTTGTATTTTTAGTAGAGACGGGGTTTCACCATGTTGGCCTGGCTGGTCTAGAACTCCTGACCTCAGGTGATCCACCCGCCTCGGCCTTCCAAAGCGCCGGGATTACAGATGAAGCCACTGCGCCCAGCCAATATAGACTTTATTATGAGCAGCAGTGTGACTCAGTTGAAAGTAGGAGTTCTGTTCTGGGGTCTCCCATACAGGTGTGAAATGATTGGAACTCAGCACTAGAATCATTTATTCAGTGGCAGTAGATGGGAAACTATGGTCTACCTGGAGGAAATAAGGGCCTGAACTGGAGTGACCATGGGAATGTGGGTAGGTTACAGAAGGGAGAGCCAATGCAGAGGAAGGCCGACAGGATTCTCCAGGTGTGATGGGGTTTTGTCAGCTGGCGTGAGGGAGTGGGAGGATACAAAAATCACACCTAGCTTGGGAACCATGTGAAGGGGATGCTGGTAATGCCATTGACTAAAGTAAGGATGTTGGAGTTTTAGGAAAGAAGGTAATGAATTAGGTTTTGGACGTGTTGAGTTTGTTCAACAAAGTGCAGTTTATTTGCTCCGGGACTGGAGCTTGGGGAAGTTTGTATTGTACATTTCTAAGTAAATATTAAGTTGACCTATTTTTTTTTATCTTAATGTCTCAGATGCTTTCTTGAGCTTCGTAAGTTGTTCCTTAGGGGACTCTGTTAATCATAATGGAGTAAGGCAATAGGTTTACCTTTTCTCTTCTCTGCTGCACCCAAACTCCAGAGAAATTCTTTCCCACCATTGGGCTTAAGGATCCTGAGAGTCACGACAAAGATGATGTTACAGGAAAATGCCTATTTCTTAAAAGGACTTCTGCCCAGAATACCTATGTGTTTTTCCACCTCAATGAGCTCAAATGTGAACAAGGCAGAAAGCTCTTCAATTGTAGTCCAGAGGCATTTATTAGTAGCAGATTCCCTTATGTACTTTTTGCTCTGAGCTTCAACCTGGCTCCATGTGATCTTTCCTGTCTCAGACCCATTGTTTGAGTGCAACAGACTAAGTGAGGGCTGCCCCATGTATTAAAGAGGGATGTAAGTAGAGAGTCATATTCAGCATCCCTGGGTTCAGGAGAAAAGCTTATAATGGAAATATGGAAGTGAGGGCCAAATTGGATGGGGCTTGGGGACACGTAGCAAGGTTAATAGTAATAGTGGTCAAGAGACTAAGAATTAAGGCAAGGGCTCTTGAGCTCAGGCAGCAGACTTTAAGTCCATGAACATGGGGCATTATGGGGAAAGCTTCTAGTGTATCTTGCCTAGGTAAAAGCACCTCCTTAAATGAGGCAATCCGGGTCAGATAATCCCAAGGAAAGGCCTCAAAAAAGACATGCTCAGCAAGAGAAGAGAGAGTAGTCTCCACCCAGTCTGTGTGTAATGTATAGTGTTAGTAGTATGCCTAGATAATGATACTATAAATCCTAAATCCTAACACTATAGATCCAATCTAGGTTGGATAGCCTTTTCCTTCAGATTTCTGAAGGCATTCAAATTTTGCTTTCCTGATGTTGTTCACTTGCCTGATGGCTCCAGGTATTGCTGGTGAGGGGTGGGATAGAAATTTGACTACTTGTCCTTTATTTGTGGCCTTTTTTCTCTTGCAGAAGCTTCAGAACCATCTCAATTTGACATGAAAGTGCTTTGCTGTAAATCTTTTATTATTCAATATACTTTCCACCTAATGGACCCTCACTCATATCTCTCATGTATGGGGAATTTTCTTTGTGTGTATGTGTGTGTGTTTTTTTTTTTTTTTTTTTTGAGACAGAGTCTTGCTCTGTCGCCCAGGCTGGAATGCAATGGTGCGATCTTGGCTCATTGCAACCTCTGTCTCCTGGATTCAAGCAATTCTTCTGCCTCAGCCTCCCAAGTAGCTGGGATTATAGGTGTGTGCCACCACATCCAGCATTTTTATACTTTTTGTAGAGACAGGGTTCCACCATGTTGGCCAGGCTGGTCTCGAACTCCTGACCTCAGGTGATCTGCCCACCTCGGCCTCCCAAAGTGCTGGGATTATAGGCATGAGCCACTGTGCCCGGCCTGATGGGCACATTATTTCTTTGACAATTTCTTCCACGATATATAGTCTTTTCTCTCTTTCTGGAAATCTGTTAGTCACATGCTGCATCTCCTAGACATTTTTTTTCTCCAAATTTTCATCCCTTTTCCTTTGATTCCGAGGATCTTAGTATTGCCTTCTCTATAAGGCAATTACTTTTTTTTAAGTTGCCTTATAAATGCAATTTTTCTCCCTGTTGTTATCAGAAGGGTGGCTATGGTCCCCCATGAGTGGAGATGGGAATTGGAACGTTTGATTTGGAAGCATTCTGAATTTTCCCCTCACTTGTAGCTAGTCATCACCCACATGGTTCTAGTTTTCCATGTGATTTGACACAACTGAAGTTCATGGCTCCTTGGATTGCTGAAATGAAATGGAGGCCTTCTTTGCAACCTGAGCTCTTCTAGCTTTCTGTGTCTCTGTGTCTTAGAATAGAAGTTCTATTACTGTTTTGGTCAGTAATGTAAGTAAGACATTGAAGAAGTAGATGATTACAAATGAATAACCTGTTGTTAGTAGTGTACATAGGGTGGTTTTAGATCTATGTAGATCATGATGATTTGGTTGTGTGGCTTCGGCAGCCAACCACCTATATTACTTGAATGAATGAAGCTTCTTTCCTGAAAGGAGCTTGGATTCATCTGAATTTCAGAGTACTTTCACTTGAACATCCTGTCAGCATAATTCAAATTTCAAAATGATTGCTTGGGTATTGTATTTTTTAAATAGAATTTTAGCATTTAACAACATAAACCAAAATAATCTCCTTCTACCTCTCCACTGAACCCATAAAGAATCAAGGACTTGTCTGAGTCCTGCGTTCTTGCCCTCCCTGTGGCTGCTGGTTCTAACCCAACTCCAGCCCCTTAGCAAGCGCTCTCCTCCTTTGAGCCTGTGCTGCTACTACACACCAGGTTCGCCCATTTCCTAGGGTGTCTCTTGCTGCCTTCCATCCCCCTCCACTTCACCCTAACCCTCTTCCTCTTCCTCGCACTCTCTCATTTGGTGTTTCTCAGTGGGGTTTGTGGATGTCCCACGTCAGAACCACCTGGGGTCTGGCCAGGCCGACTGGATCTGAACCTCTGGGGAAGGGGTCGTGGCCGCAGAGCAGTCTTCTTGTTGTTCAAGCCCTCCTGGGGTTCTCTCACTCACCAGAGTTCAAGAGGCACTGCTCTTATTATTATTATTTTTTCTTGTATAGGCTGGGTCTCACTATGTTGCTTAGGCTGGTCTTGAACTCCTGGCCTCAAGCAATTGTCCTGCCTCAGTCTCTGAGTGGTTGCGATTACAGGTAGAGCCACTGTGCCTGGCTCACACTGCTCTAATTCCTGATACCCACCCAGTTAAGTTCCTGACTTTGCTTTACACCATTTGCCCTTTCTCTTAGGGAGTGCATACTCTCCAGCAGACTTTGTTCTTCTGCTACCCAGAGGCCCCACTCCAGCTCCCACCTCTTATCTAGCATCCAGCCTTCTATTTGCAGTTTTCCCTGGGGAATCTCCTGTGTGCTGGGTGTGACCACCCACACTTGTCATCTCTTGGAACAACATCCCCAGGAGGTAGGTATTTTTCTACCAGGTTATTTTGTAAATGAGGACATAGAGACTAAGAGGGATCTATGTATGGTAACACTTGCTTTGTTAGAGGGAATAATAATGAATGTACATTGACTACTTGGATGAGAGAATGATTCACCTTGAATGTACTATCTTTGTAGACTTGATATGAAACCTGGGTTTGTTGTTCTTTCTTACATTACTTCTACGAGAACCACTGGGAGCCGGGAGAGGGGGAAACAGATGATAAATACCATGCAGGAGTTTTGCCTTAACAATTAGAATAGAAAACCTGTGGGAACCTCCCTCAAAAATGACAGGGCTAACCAGGAGTGCCCTAACTGCGACTTTGCCCAATAGCTTTTTTTTTTTTGAATTGTGTGGTGTTCATTGACTGTTGATTATTACAGAACTGGGTCAGTTGGAGGTCAGGGAGGCAGGGAAGGGGGAAGCTGTGGGCTGAGAGATGGAACAAGCAGTTCTACCAATCCATGTGAAACCTTTAGGGAGAATGTAGGGCTTTAAAAAACACATTTGGGAAATTTTCTTTATAAAATTATCAGAAGAGTAGATCACTGCCCTGTTTACACTTTGTGTATGCAACAATACAAATGTAGAAAAATAACCCATTATGAGAAAACAGTGAAAATAATTGCACATTAAGAGAGTTAGGTCACTGCTGGCCAGATCTGGCTGTGATTCGCATCAGTTTTAGTTTTAAAGGAATGTTTGATCCAACAGAAATGGGCTTTGAGTGTGCTGGAGCGCCTCTTTCTCCTCTTGTCCCCTCCTCTTCCCAGGTTGACGATGGATCCCCCGGGGCACTTGTTGCTTCCTCCGAAGGAGCTCCCATTGCAGCTGGAAGAGAGGCTTGTTTCTCCAGCTGTCTAACCTTTAGTTTTATCTGCCTCTTGTTGACCTCTTAGTTTTATAATGAGTCAGTTTATTTGCTTGTACAAATGAGTTTTCTTAGAGAGAAATATAACAGAGTTAGAAAGAGGGCAATATTTTGTTTCTGCTTATGAAGGAGAAGTAGCTATGGGACTGGGCACGGCTGGGGCTGTTCATTTCGTGACAGTCCCTGTTGTTGGTTTATTTTAGTACCACGTAGTGAAGCCTGGTGGGCAGAGAAATATTGTCTCCCTTGTCGGAGGTAGAAATATCTGCAGGGTTTACAAGCTAATTACTTCTCGATTCCCTGGGAGTTCTAAGAATTTGCTTAGCAACTGACCTGACCAGTCCCTCCCCCTAGCTGCCCCCCAACATGACTACACTTACTGGTGGGGCTGATGGAGCAGTTTTCGAACTAAACAAGGATTAAGCATTTTGTGAAAATGGTGCCAGTCTTTTCCTCGATGGGACCTGAGCCTGTAACCTAGTCCAACAAAACGAGGGAGAACAAGCCAAAAAAAACCTTTTTAAGAAACAACACAGGCAGTAGGAAATCATACTGGTCAGGGCTTGTTTTCCTGGCGCGGGGCCTCATTCCAACCTGTTGCAATCAGCTCTAGAGTGTCTATAGGGACACCCTGGTGCAGGGGCCCCGTGGAGGAAAGGAACTTTTACATTTCTGTTTGACTGGGCTCCTTGCCAGGGACTAAGTTCAAAGTGCAGTTTCCAGTAATTTGCTGAGACTTCTCTGTGGGTTTGATAGGCCAGGACAGAAGCCTGCAAGCCGAAGTAATATTTCCTGATTTCTGTCATTCCTTAAGAAGAGAAGGAAGGTTGTTGAGGGACTGGGCGTTGGAGACTTTTGTTGGCTCTGAGAGAAGATTGGACCCCCGCCTCCCTCTGTCGACCCCAGCCCTTTCTCCTCAATCCCGTCCAGGGGCATTGGCAGCCTGGCACTAGATAGAATCACACGGGCTCCCTCTCATAGCAAACGTGAGGTATGCATTCCATGAGCCAGCGAAAGCCTGCATTGATTTACTGCATGCTAGCATTATTTGGAGCTATAAAGTTGTCGAGTAATGGCAGTATGTTCTTGTTTTCTCATATCTGTAGGATGAAAGTGAACATTTTTATAATCCTTCCCTCCTCACCACATTTAGTTCCTGGTGTTAAACATGTGGGCTTGATTAAAGGGGAAAAAGAACTACAAGAAGTTAGATTTTTACATTCCTCTCTTACAATGCCTCATTCCCTCAACCACCCCCTTCCAAGAAAACTGATGGCAAGGCCCATATTCTTGTCATTTCCTCTTTGTCTCTCCCCTTCTCCTTGCCCCGTGTCTATCAGAGGACTCGATGCATAATAATTCAAAATGAATCTTTATTAAATGAAGGAGTAGGTAGTGGTGGAATCTCACTTCAAAGAAGTGTTGGGTAGAATGATATCGTTTCTATGTCAGGTAGAGGCTCACAGGAATGGTGCTTTATTGATTTTGATTACAACTCATTTTCTACAGCAAGAAATTGTGTTGCAGAAATGTTTGCTGTGGTCCCCATATCAGTCACTCTTTACATGGAAAGGATTCAGATGTGCATGAAAGACATTAGGAACTGGGGAGAAAACAGAGAGGTAGTGGAGCCACAGCTGAACTCTCCAAGATTCTTTAGCCCTGTCATCAAGGTGCAATCACCTTTTATTATGATCACTCACTACCTCAAACATCCCTCTACCCAAACCAAAGCAAACCCCAGGAATACACAAAGAGGGTGGAGTAAAAGGGGTAAATAGCCTGTAGGAGTTACTTCCTTCTTCCCACAAAGTTCCTTGCCCTACTTCCTTAGTTCTTCTACAATATACTTTTCATTTGCTAATGTGTCTCTGAAAGACTGACTATATGTGCTGCTTTTCCTCTAGCCTGGAAACCAAATTATAGCAATTTAACATTATAAAATAATTCTACTGCAATAAAGCAATTTAGGGCTGGTGGAGTGATGGAGTGGATGTTGGCAGCAGTGGGAGCAGATAATTTATTAGAATGGAATTTTTCTGCATCTGTTTAAGGAATGCTAGGATAAAGCCATGTTAGTATGAAATCTTATTTAAATATTTTTATTTGAAGATTGGTACCATTTGAAACCATCTATATATGTATCTATGTGATGCCAAAAGAACTAAAGGTTTTAAAAAAGGAGAATTTTTCGTTATATGAACTTGTATTACACAAATAATGGTTTATGTACTTAATTGGCTTTTAAAAAACTTACATGAATGAATTGACTCTTTGCTTTTTACAATGTGAAGTTAAAAAACGAGTCTCAGCTAGGTGCAGAGTGAGCCTGTAGTCCCAGCTATTTGGGAGGCTGAGACAGGAGGATTACTGGAGGCTGGGAGTTTGAGGCAGCTATGATCGTTCCTATGAATAGCTACTGCATGCCAGCTTGGGCAACATAGCGAGACCATGTCTAAAAAAAGGCTCAAATATTTCAGTAATCTTTAGCTATGAAAAAAAAACTGTGACAAATTGTCTATAAAACCAAGCACCTAGCTGACTCTGTAGGCAGGTTTCAGGGAAAAGGAGACAAAAGAAAGATGAATTTAGAAATTTTCCTTGGCTGTGATGGTCCACACCATGGTGTAATGAAATTGGGTAATTTAGATACTTGAGTAAAGACAATTTTCTCATCATCTGACAGGTCTCTTGAGGAAGGACATGGATTTCCCAAGACATATCTGACCACTACACTTCTCTGTTCAAAAGAATACAGACATCTGTCTGCAAAAGATCATGGCCTTAAAATTGGTTTAAAGCGTGTATTACTTCCTTCCAGTTCCTGTACGTGCTCGTGATTGGGGGACAAGATTAACTGCATCCTGCCTCCTATATCTATAATATTAGGCCTTTGACATTTGTGGAGATAACATTGGCAGTTTCATCTGTTCATAAGGCATCCTAAAGATCCATCATATTATAATTTGCAATATCCATGGTGCCCAAAACTGAAATTTCATCTTGTGTGTGGGAGCAAGCCCTTGTGCAGTGAATAAACTACCCAGCCACCTTAGTGGATCACACATCCTGATAAATGCAGCCAGTAACTCTGGTGGAGTGATCTACAGTTGGTTCCTTTGTGAAAAGTGACCTCTAAACAAAGTCACTTGAGACTTTCTTTGATGGAAATGACAAATGAAGGCCTAAGATATGAAAGTTCTTAGTGAGAAAATATTTTTACACACTTTTAAATTCTGTGTTTTAAATTTCATTAAAATAGGCCTAAGGCTGGGCACAGTGGCTCACACCTATAATCTCAGTGCTTTGGGAGGCCAAAGCAGGAGGATCGCTTGAGCCCAGGAGGTTGAGACCAGCTTGGGGAACATAGTGAGACCCCATCTCTGCAAAAAATAAGATGTAGCCAGGCATGGTGGCGAGTGCCTATAGTTTCAGCTACTTGGGAGGCTGAGGTAGGAGGATTGCTTGAGCCTAGAGTTCAAGGTTGCAGTGAGCTATGATTGTGCAGCTGCTGTACTCTAGCCTGGGTGACAGAGTTAGACTGTCTCTAAAGAAATAATATATAAAAAAGCCTACAGGGTCACCTACACCTATACTTTTCAAATATACTTTCCTACAAGGAAGAGGATGTTATGTGATAGTGATATTTGAGAATTTGAAAATTTTTATGTTACATGAACTGCTTGGGGTCATACATTCAGTTTTTCTTTTTTGTTATGCTTAGGATATCATGGACTGTATTTTTGAAACTATCTTGTTGTAAAAAGATTAATAAATATTTTGACTTATTTTTGGATAAGGACTATCACAGACCTTTAACTTAAATGAACAGTATTGAAGTGAGTGACATAAACAGTATATTTACAGTAGCGCAAAGCTATGTACCTGCAGTAGCAGCAAGTACGTAAATGAATGGGTATGTCTTGATTAGAAAACCTCAGAAATGAAAAGCATTAGGAGGCAATTATTCATATTACTAAAGCATTTTTTCTCTGTAGCAGAGGGCTGGCGGCAGGTTATGTTTCAGGTATTGGTGGCATTTCTTTGGTTCTTTGTTCTGCCAAATCAATACTGACCACTCCCAAGCAGCCCTTCATTTTTACCCCATATCCAACTCTTCTGTTTCTGTTGGGCTCTTTTCTTCCAATTCAGTGATCTCAAAGCCAGGCTAACAATGGGGTGGGAAGAAAGAGGGAACCAAAATGAAATAAATGCCTTCCCTGTTTTACATACATGATCTCATTTCACCTTCATAAACCCCTCTGCAGTGAGGTACTGATAACACCCCATTTTGCAGATGAAGCTCAGGAATATTAGGTACTCTAAGCCACATAGCAAGAATGTAGAGGGATTTATACCCAGGTTTGTGCAGCTATGAGGACAGAGCTCTTGCTCCTTCCCTGCAGCCTCCAGCCAGGGGGAATTTATCCTGTTTGTGATTTGGTGAAGGTCATTTTGTTGCCTTGTCCCTTGTCCCCTTAAGGACTGACCACATTGCTTCATTTTTAGTGACTTTCCCTAATACATTGAAAAATATATTTGAAAGGAATATATCTATGTCATAAAGCAAGGAATATCTGATTACTTTTTCCCCTGTGACTATGAATGCTAGAGTTCAAGGATCACACATGTATTAAATGCACTTCCAGCAAAGCTACTTTTTAATGACTGTCACATTATTCTTTATTTTCAAAACAATCCTCTCATATTTTAGGCGAAAAGCTATACATCTGAGCTATAACTAAATGTATCACTATGCTCTTTGTGAAAATTTTCAATTCAAAGTTTCATCCTCCTCCCCATCCTCAATAAATTTAAAATGTCCATTACTTACTAACTGGGGATAGAAATAGCAAGTCATTATGATGTCTGTATTAACATCCAAAACACACTGGGTTTCTTCCAGGATTTCCATATCTATTATTCCTAAAACATACAACTTTTAAAACGCAAATGGTTTTCCCAAGCCAATTCTCTAATCACAGACATAAATTTCACTCCATTAAGGAAAGGAAACCAGGCAGTATGACTAAAGTTAGGAATATGATCAAATTTCAAGGGAGGAAAAACAAAGATTAGGCGTGGAATTCTTTCCATTGCTTTTGCTTGTGAAACATGGTTAAAATAAAACCCTGCCTTCCTTCCTGCGCCCAAAAAGCATGCAGACCTTTAAAGTGAGAAGTTAGATTTCGATATGGATGCTGTCATCCCCTTTCTCTGGATTGGCAGGGTATTCTGCAGAGAAGCCAGGTCTGAGTGCTGCCTCCTTGCTTTTCCTTAGAATGGGTGGAGGGGTCGGGAGACTGGGGAGAGCCAGACAGATGCTTCTCCCATCTCTTTCTTAGGGTGGTTAGAAGTTATTCAGTTGCATTTTCTCCCATGAAATACCTGTTGCATATTTATGAGTCCTTGAAATAATGACAGTCCCCTGGAACTGGTGATAACCAGGCAGGTCTATAAACAAGGAAAGGGGATGTGATGGGAAAGTCTACTTCCATAGGCTATGGATGATAGATTCTGTGGTATTCTTTTGATTGCTACTCCTGAAAACACTTCAGCCCCTCAAGGGTTGTTTTTAATGTTTATCAAGATTTTTCTTTATAGGAGTCCCTTTCAATTTATTAGACTTGCTTCCTTGCTGTTTTCTAAAAATTAAATGTGATCAACTATCTTTAAGAAATGTTAACTCTTCCACTGTCTGTACTAAGAACATGAGACAAGACCATTCTCTACCCACCCCATTTTATCAACAAGCAGCAAGCATATACATTTCTTTGAGAGTATTCAGTGAGATGCACATTCTTGATTTCAGAGGCATATATATACATATATAAAAGTATAGAAAATGAGATTTACCTTGTACCTGGTATACATTTATATTGAATTTGAAATAGGTCAGTATAGTTATTGAGAAGGAAGAATCTTTTCAAGTTCTCTTAGTGTCATAGAAGGAAGACAAAAAAAGTTTATTTAAAAAAATCTGCATCTCTGGTCAGGCGCCGTGGCTCATACTTGCAATCCTAGCACTTTGGGAGGCTGAGGCAGGCAGATTACCTGAGCTCGGGAGTTTGAGACCAGCCTGACAAACACAAAAAATTAATGGAGCGTGGTGGCATGCCCCTGTAGTTCCAGCTACTTGGGAGGCTGAGGCAAGAGAATCACTTGACCCTAAGAGGTGGAGGTTGCAGTGAGCTGAGGTCGTGCCACTGCATTCCAGCCTGGGCAACAGAACAAGACTCTGTGTCCAAAAAGAAAAAGAAATAATAATAAAATCTGTATTTTTACTGTTGGTAGAAATGAGAATTATTAAGGGTTTTGTGAAGCAAAGTAACAATAATTATTAAAAACTAAAAATACATATATCTTTTCAACCTAGCAATCTCATACTTGGAAGTCTGTATCATATTAAAAATATCTATAGTTATTACCAAGTGACTGCCTATATTGCATTACCCTATTTTAACTCTCTGTATATGACTTACTCTTATCTCCTATTTTTCATATTCTTCATTTATTCCCTCATTTGTTGATTGATTCATTCATTTATTGTCTTCCCACAAGAATGTGAGCTCTATGAAAACAAGAACCTCATCGGTCTCCTTCACCACTGGAACTCCAGCATCCAGAATAGTCCCTGGCACTGAGGAGGCATTCAGTAAATATTTGTTGAATGAAAGAAAGAAAAACACCCATAGATCAGGATATATGACTAAGGATATTTATTGCAGCAGTATTATAGTGGCAAAAATCCAGAATCAAAGAGAATGCCCATTAGTGAGGGGTGGATTGGGAGCTCCACCACTACTGGGCTAAGCAGTGTGGCATAATGGTTAATGGTATGGCTTTAGCATCAGATGCCTGGGCTTTAATCCATTTCAGTGTTAATCTTAAACATACAGTGAATGGTCCTGGGAAAAGTGTTTAGCTCCTGTGTCTTAGTTTTCTCATCTATAAAACGAGGACAATAATGACACCAATCTCATAAGGTTTTGTGAGAATCAAATGAAATGATATAGGTAACATATGTGGGAACAGTGCCTGGCACATTGTAACTCAATAAATAATAGTTTTTCTTACTTCATGAAATAGTAAAGAGAATGACTTAAATATCACTTGGAGGCATTTTCATGGTGCATAACTTAGTGGCCAACACACAATGCAAAGCACATGTAATGCATGTTGCTTTTGTAAATATGACAATGATAATAAAATAATTTCATATATATATGTGATTACTGTGTTTATAAGAGCATAAAATTATGGAAGTTACATATTAGGTATATCAATCTGGGTGTGGGAAGAGAGTTTGCAGCAAATCTCAAGTCTGTTACCTCAATCTTCTCCTGTTTTGGAAAGATGAACTCAAATCTGAGGGATTATATGAACCGAAGGTGCTGTAAACATAGGCAAATGGACCACAAAATTCTTGAAAATTGGAGAGAAGGGAATCATAAATACCTATATCCACAGATGATTCAGCCATAGGAGATGGTATGGACGCCAAACGTAGAAAAACTTTAAAAATATCACTTTACGGCTGGGAGAGGTGGCTCACACCTGTAATTCCAGCACTTTGGCAGGCCAAGGCCGGTGGATCACCTGAGTTCACGAGTTCGAGGCCGGCCTGGCCAACATAGTGAAACCCCATCTCTACTAAAAATACAAAAAAATTAGCTGGGGGTGGTAGCAGCCACCTGTAATCCCAGCTACTCAGGAGGCTGAGGCAGGAGAATCACTTGAACCTGGGAGGCAGAGGTTGCAGTGAGCCGAGATTGTGCCATTGCACTCCAGCCTGGGCAACAAGAGTGAAACTCCATCTCAAAAAAAATAAAAAAATAAACAATAAAATAAAATAAAATACCACTTTACTCATGTCAAAGCATTGTTCAAAAACCCCTATTCCATATCACTTATAAAGTCGAAATTCTTTAGGTTGGTCTTCAAGAGTCTCAATACCTGTGCTAACTCTCCCACAATTTCTTTAAACTAGCTCTGCTTTGGCAGTGTAGACCTCCCATTGTCAACTAAAAATCTGTCTTCACCTTTGTTCATGCCTTTCTCCCTCCTTTTTTGGAATCTTACTCATCCCTTAATCCTTGGCTTAAGTCCATCTCCTCTGAAAGGATGTTTGAATCACCCTAGTCCTCAGGGATTTCTTCACCTATGTGCCTGTGTTCTACTAAATATATCATTATGGATAGACGCTGTGCCTGGTCACTTAGCACTTACCATGTGCTCTCTTAAACAGCCATTCATCTTCGTATGCACATTTTCCTCCTTTCTTCAACTGGCAGACTTCTTGAGGATGAGGCTCATGACTTTTCCTTCCTTGTATTTCCACAGCTCCCAACATGTTCCTTGGATATAGCTGGCATGCAGTGAATATTTGTTGATGGATAGATATTTATAGATGTTTTCTTGAAAGCTGTAAGTATATAGTTATCCCATGATTAATGGATGGTTTGGAGCCCTTTAGTAGAAACCATCTTATTTGCATACAAGCTTAACTGTCTAGATAAGAATACTGTGCCTAAATATGGAAAAAACTTCAAGAGCATTTCGAATCCTCAAAAATGTGTGTGCACTCAGTGATACGAATCCACATTTGCCATAAGCAGGATGAATGAAAAATGAAACTAAATGAGATATTTAAATTTTTGAGAATTGGAAACAGTGAAATATTAATAAGGTTCACAGTTAACACTTACATGACTTTTATTATAAGCTAATTTATCTAAATACTTTATATATATAAACTCATTTAATCCTTAAAAAACCTTAAAAAAACCTTTAATTTTTAAAAAATTAGCCCACATTCAATGACCTATCCATTTTTAAAATGTTTTTGAGATAGGGTCTCACTCTGTCACCCAGGTTGGTGTGCAGTGGCACAATCATGACTCACTGCAACCTTGACCTCCTGGACCCAACTGACCTTCCTACCTCAGCTTCCCAAGTAACTGGCAGCACAGGTGTGTGCCACCATGCCTGGCTTAATTACATTTTCATAGAGACTTGGTTTCCCTATGTTGCCCAGGCTGATCTCCAAATCCTGAGCTCAACTTCTCCTCCCACCTCAGCCTCCCAAAGCATAGGGATTACAGGTGTGAGCCACTGTGCCTGGCCATAGAGACACTATTATTAGTTCCATTTCACAGAGAGTGAAACACAACTGACTTAACTCCTACTTGTACCTATGTGTTTCTTTAAGCTGTTTAATTGAAATACAAATCATTTGATGATTTTTGATTTGTAATTTAACCTATGTAACCACATCTGCACAAAGGACAAAACCTGTACAGCCAAGTGTTTTGTAAATGAAAGACTATGATTCTGCTCAAGGTGAGATTTAAAACTAACGAACTTGGTTTAAAGAAAAATTTAATAAACATCACCCCCCAAAAGTTTTCTGCAGACATCTTCTAAAGAAGCTATTTACATTTGGTCTGAGAATTCTGTTACTGCTTTTCTTTTAGAATGTTTGCAAAAGTCAATCTATGCTTCTTAAAACAAATTCAGTCTCCCTTATAATAGTTACATCTGGTTTTAAACCAGAGACAGCTTTATGGTACATTTCATTCAAATAATCTTTTCTCTGAATATGATTTTACCCTCAAAGGCTGAAGACTTACCCGTTAGCAAAAGGTGCTCCAAATAATTTTCTAATAGTCTCTAAAGAGATTTTTAAGCAAGAGTTCCAAAAATGTTGTCAACATTATGTTATCTAAATTCTGGGAAGACCAAGCGATTCTTCAAGGTCATACAGCGATTCAGGAACAAAGACAGTATAAGAATCTAGCGAGGGCTTTTGACTCCTGTCCACTGTGTTTTCTGCTAACCTACACAACCACTAGAGGTCTCAGCGAGATGTTTATGGGCTGCCCCCTAAAGGTGGTGGTAAGAGAAGAAACGCAGCCATCCCATGGGTAGTGTAGATAAGAATGTGACATTGACCTGAAGCCTCTACTGGGAGCAGCAGAGAGTGTCAAAATGTTGAGCATTGAAAGATTGACCAATCTTTGTAGTCTTTTTTAGCTGTTGTGTGTGAGAGAAGGAAGTTGTTGGATTTATATTGTGCTCCTCATTGAGAAGTAATAATGGTTTCTCATGAGCCATCTTATGGGTTTGAATGCCCAGAAATTCTAAGTCAGGGTTTCAATCAATTTTGTGGACCCTAAACACTGTAATAGCTAGCATTTAAGTGTCTACTATATGTCAGGAATTGTTTTAAGTACCTTACATATATTACCTCGTTTAATCTTCATAACAACCCATTGAAGTAATGACTTTGTATCATTCCTATTTTACAGATAGGGAAGCTGAGTTACAGAGAGGTTGCACAACTTGCTTTAATTTGCTCAAGGTTATATGGCTATTAAATGGTTGAATTGGGATTCAAACCCAGGCAGTTTGGCTTCAAAGCCTAATCAATTAAAAATTTATTATTAGTCATAAAAATTTCAAACATACATAAAGGTAGAAGAATAGTGCAATGGACCCCCCCATTTACCCATCTCCCACACTGACAGCAATCATTAACTCATGGCCAGTCTTATTTTATCTATATTTCTACCTACTTCCCTGGTTGCCCAGCCCCTTTCCTGGATTATTAAACACATACACACACACACACACACACACACACACACACACACACACACACACACACACACTCCTTCTTTGGTTATTTCATTAGTTTTGGGGCTACATGTAGTTTTTGGTTACATGAGCAAGTTCTTTAGTGACAATTTCTGAGATTTTGGTGCACCCGTCACCCGGGCTGTGAACACTGTGCCCAATTTGTAGTCTTTTATCCCTCACCCCTGTCCCACTCTTACCCTCCAGTCTCCAGAATCCATTATATCATTCTTATGCCTTTGCATCCTCATAGATTAGCTCCCATTTATAAGTGAGAACATACTATTTGGTTTTCCATTCCTGAGTTACTTCACTTAGAATAATGGTCTCCAACTCCATCCAGGTTGCTATGAATGCCATTATTTTATCCATTTTTTTTTTTTATGGCTGAGCAGTATTCTATCTGTCTGTCTATCTATCTATCTATCTATCTATCTATCTATCTATCTATCTATCTATCTCACATTCTGTTTATCCACTGGTTGGTTGATGGGCATTTAGGCTTGTTCCATATTTTTGCAATTGCAAATTGTGCTGTATAAACATGAGTGTGTGAGTGTCTTTTTCATACAATGACTTCTTTTCCTCTGGGCAGATACCCAGTAGTGGGATTGAGGGATCAAATGGTAGTTCTACTTTTAGGTCTTTAAGGAATCTCCGTACTGTTTTCCATAGTGGTTATACTAGTTTACATTCCCACCAGCAGTATAAAAGTGTTCCCATTTCATCACATTCACACTAACATTTATTATTTTTTGATTTTTAAATTATGGCCATTCTTGCAGGAGTAGGGTGGTATCTCATTGTGGTTTTAATTTGGATTTCCCTGATAATTACTGATGTTAAACATTTTTTCATATGTTTGTTGG
The DNA here is from genome assembly GCF_000951045.1 of Mandrillus leucophaeus. Lineage (NCBI taxonomy): Eukaryota > Metazoa > Chordata > Mammalia > Primates > Cercopithecidae > Mandrillus > Mandrillus leucophaeus. The sequence continues at coordinate 4,689,628 of NW_012101932.1, read as the reverse complement.
CCATTTGCATATCTTCTTTTGAGAATTGTCTACTCTTATCCTTTGCCCACTTTTTGATGGGATTATTTGTGTTTTTTTTTCTTGCTGCAGATTCTGGATATTAGTCCTTTGTCAGATTCATAGTTTACAAATATTTTCTCCCATTTTGTGGGTTGTGTGTTTACTCTGCTCATTAATTATTTTCCTATGCAGAAGCTTTTCAGTTTAATTAGGTCCCAGTTATTTATTTTTGTTTTTGTTGCATTTGGCTTTTGGGTTCTGGTTCATGAACTCTTTGCCTAAGCTAGTATGTAGAGTAGTTTTTCCAGTGTTGTCTTCTAGAATTTTTACAGTTTCAGGTGTTACATTCAAGTCTTTGGTCCATCTTGTGTTGATTTTTGTATAAGGCAAGAGGCGAGGATTCAGTTTCCTTCTTCTGCATGTCACTTGCCAATTATGTCAGCACCATTTGTTCAATAGGGTGTCCTTTCCCCACTTTATGTTTTTGTTTGCTTTGTCAAAGATCAGTTGACTGTAAGTATTTGACTTTTTTTCTGGGTTTTCTGTTCTGTTCCATTAGGCTATGTGCCTATTTTTATACTAGTACCATGCTGTTTTGGTAACTATAGCCTTGTAGTATAGTTAGAAGTTGGGTAAAGTGATGCCTCCAGATTTGGTCTTTTTGCTTAGTATTGCTTTGACTATGTGGGCTTTTTTGTTGTTGTTGTTGTTCCATATGAATTTTAGGATTGTTTTTTCTAATTCTGTGAATAATGATGGTTTTTTTCATGGGAACTGCATTGAATCTGTAGATTGCTTTTGTCAGTATGGTCATTTTCACAATATTGATTCTACCCATCCATGAGCATGGGATGTGTTTCCATTTGTTTGTGTCGTCAATAATTTCTTTCACCAGTGTTTTGAAGACTTCCTTGTAGAGATATTTTATCTCCTTTGTTAGGTATATTCCTACATATTTTATTTTATTTTGCAGCTGTTGTAAAGGGAATTGAGTTCTTGATTTGTTTCTCAGCTTGCTCATTGTTGGTGTATAGTAGTGCTACTTATTTGTGTAGATTGATTTTGTATCCTGAAACTTTACTAAATTCATTTATCAGATTTAAGACCTTTTTGGATGAGTCTTTAGGGTATTCTAGGTATGTAATCATATCATTGGCAAACAATGACAGTTTGACTTCCTCTTTACTGGTTTGGGTGCCCTTTATTTCTTTCTCTTGTCTGATTGATCTGGGTAGGACTTCACTACTATGTTGAATAGAAGTGGTGAAAGTGAGAATTGTTGTCTTGTCCCAATTCTCAGGGGTAATGCTTTTAACTTTTCCCCATTCAGTATAATGTTGGCTGTGGGTTTGTCATAGATGACTTTCATTACCTTGAGGTGTCTCCCTTCTATGTCAATTTTGCTGAGGGTTTTAATCATAAAGGGGTGCTCGATTTTGTCAAATGCTTTTTCTGCATCTATTGACATGATCATATTATTTTTGTTTTAAATTCTGTTTATGTAATGTATCCCATTTATTGACTTGCATGTGTTAAACCATCCCTGCATTCCTGGTATGAAACCCACTTGATCATGGTGTATTATCCTTTTGATATGCTGCTGGATTCAGTTGGCAGATATTTTGTTGAGGATTTTTATATTTATGTTCATCAGGGATAGTAGTCTGTAGTTTTCTTTTTTGTTATGTATTCCCTGACAACACAGATATTCTGTCATATTATTCATAAATATTTCTGTAAATATTGCTAAAAAGACTTAAAAAGAATCACACTCTTCTTCATAGAATGCACATAATATCTGTTCTTCTCCATTTTGTGACACTAGTAGCTTTGATGATTATTATCTAGATTAGTGGTATTCCATTTTATCATTTCTTCTTCATTTATTTCCTGGAATACTTTCTATTATATTAGCTGTTTGATTATCTTGAAGGACAGTTTGCATAGAGAAGGCCAGATGGATGCTAGATCTATATTGACCCCCAACTCCCCTTTTTAAAACTAGTTTCGGTGAGTTGGTTTCTTAACACTGGCCAAGTCAATCACTTAGTTTTTAAATGTCATAATGAAGTTATGAATGTTTAAACCTATTTGAATTTATTTGATGCATCTTTTAAGAAATCCATGCTCAAATTGTCTCCAAGAAGCCAGTGGGAGCCTCTTCAAGTTAGGCTTATAAATCTTTCGGTCATCTTCAATAGCTCTCTAATTATCTGGTATGACAGGATGTTCTAGGCTCATCTTGTACATTTCTGGTCCTAAACCAGAAATTAGCTATTTTTCCAAGGAGTTTGAGTTTCCTTATTGGAAATGGTATTTTTCAGAAACCACAACCTAGATATGATGACCGCTCATTGATACTGAATTGGTTTATGTTTGAGCCTGCCTCCATTCTTTTCTCACTTCCTCCATTCCTTCCTCTCTTCCTTCTTTTTCTTTCATTTTTTTTTGAGACAGTGTCTCACTCTTGTCGCCCAGGCTGGAGTGCAGTGGTGCGATCTTGGCTCACTGCAAGCTCTGCCTCCTGGGTTCACGCCATTCTCCTGCCTCAGCCTCCAGAGTAGCTGGGACTACAGGCACCTGCCACCACACCCGGCTAATATTTTTTGTATTTTTAGTAGAGACAGGGTTTCACTGTGTTAGCCAGGATGGTCTCGATCTCTTGACCTCATGATCCGCCTGCCTCAGCCTCCCAAAGTGCTGGGATTACAGGCGTGAGCCACTGTGCCTGGCCGTCTTTTTCTTTCATTTTAAAGAGAAAATAAGTGATGAGTTCTTACTGAGAATTACTTCCTTGTTTTATCTTTCTGTATGAATTTATGTCTAAATAATAATAGTTTTAGAATAATACAAAATTATTAAAATACAATTGTAAAACAACAGTTTGAATTTATTTTGCATTATTTTCATCTTTAGAGTATATACTAATATGGATGTAGAAATCATTGTCTTTTAAAGTCATTTGAAAAAAATAGATAGTTGAATTTATTTACTTCATTTTGCTTTAGAGTTGTAGTGTAGTTCTTTTAGATTTATTTAATTTTGTTTTTAAAAACAATTATTTTTTAGAATTGACAAGTAAAAATTGTATATATTTATGGTATACAACATGCTATATGTATATGCATTGTGGAATGACTAAGCTATTTTAAATAAGCATTACTTCACATACTTATTTTTTTGTGGTGAGAACACTTAAAATCTACTTACTGTCATTTTCAAATATACAATATATTGTTATTAGCTGTAGTCACCATGACATTCAATAGATCTCTTGAACTTATTCCTTCTGTCTAAATGAAATTTTGTTTCCTTTGACCAACACTCCCCAATTTCTCCACCCCTCGGCCTCACTCCTGTTTATATGACGGATTTTTTACACTCTACATGTAAGTGAGGTCATGTGGTATTTGTCTTTCTGTGCCTGGTTTATTTTATTTATCATAATGTCCTCCAAGTTCATCTATGTTGTTGCAATGAGAAAATTTTCTTTTTTTTTAGGTCTGAATAGTATTCCATTGTGTACACATACCATATTTTCTTTAGTCATTCACTCATTGATGGACACTTAGGATGATTCCATGTCTTGGCTATTGTGAATAATACTGTAATGAACAGGGGATGAGGACATCTCTTCGATAGACTGATTTTATGTTGTTTAGATATATACCCCAGTAGTGGCTTGTTGGATCATATGGTAGTTCTATTTTTAATTTTTTGAGGGACCTCCATACTATTTGTGTATAATGGCTATATTTATTTACATTCCCAACAACATGGTTCCCTTTTCTCCACATCCTCACCAACACTTAATCTTTCATCATTTTGATAATAGCCTTACTTTTGTTTTAAAGTTATATGCAGCAAAGTATATTCAGAGAAGTTGGCCTCCAATCTCTGTCTCCTTTCTCCCATAGGTAATTTTTAAAAACTTCATGGTGTATCTTTCAATTTTATTTTACAGAAGCAAATATATATAGATAACTTGCATCTATTCACGTCTGCTTTCTGAAATAAATGTTAGTTTACTATACACATTTTCCTCCACCTTATTTTTTTTTTTAACTACACAATTTATCTCAGCATTCACTGCTTAGCAGCATGTGCAGCCATCTCTCATCCCTTTTAAATTGCATAGTTTATTCAACCAGTCCCCAAGTGATGGACATTTGAGCTGTTTCAAGTCTCACTTAAAGATTTCTATATATACTGATCAAAGCCTAAAGACATTTATGTTGGATAAAAGTCCAATTCCAGCAAAGGGGCAAAATTAGATAAAATGACTTCTACAATTTGGGTTGTATTCTCTTATTCTTCATAGCATGTATAAAATAACAGAATCTTCTTTGTTCAATGATACCAGGCTTAGGGAAACAATAGTAGGAGAATCAAGGCTATGTGTTTTTTTAAACTATCCAGGAGGTTCTTTGTCCTGAATACTCAGATTGGTGTGTTTCCCTGACCCCAACTTTTCATATGTAGATGGTAATGTGCTAGGAGTAGCTAAATTTTCAAAAGCTCATATGCTTAAATGACACAAATATTACCAATGGACAGCTGGCCTTTCATATCTTCTGGTTCTGCATCCACAAATTCAACCAACTGCAGATCAAAAATATTTCCAAGAAAGAGACCCAATAAAAATACAAAACATAATATAAATTTAAAAAAATATGCTTAACAATAATTTACATAGGATTTACATTGTATTAGGTATTATAAGTAATCTAGAGATGATTTAAGTCATGCAGAACAATGGAACAGAACAGAACCCAGGAGTAAAGTCATACCCCCACAGCCATCTGTTCTTCGATAAAGTTGACAAACATAAGCAATGGGGAAAGGACTCCCTGTTCAATAAATGGTGCTGGGATAACTGGCTAGCCATATGCAGAAGAATGAAGCTGGACCATTACTTTTAACCAAATACAAAAGTTAGCTCAAGATGGATTAAATGTAAGGCCTCAAACTATAAGAATCCTAGAAGAAAACCTAGGAAACACCATTCTGGACACTGGCCTTGGGAAAAAGTTTATTACTAAGTCCTCAAACGCAATCGCAACAAAACCAAAAACTGACAAGTGGGACCTAACTAAACTGAAGAGCTTCTGCACAGCAAAATAAACTATCAGTAGAATAAATAGACAACCTACAGAATGGGAGAAATATTTGCAAAGTATGCATCTGACAAAAGTCTGCTATCCAGAATCTGTAAGGAACTTAAATAATGGGACAAGCAAAAACCAAAGAATCCCATGAAAAAGTATGAAAAAGACAGGAACAGAGGACACACAAATGGCCAACAAACATGAAGAAATGTCCCACATCATGGATTATCAGAGAAATGAAAATCAAAACCACAATGAGATACCATCTCATACGTCAGAATAGCAATTATTAAAAAGTCAAAAAATAACAGATGCTGGCGAGGCTGTGGAGAAAAGGGAACATTTATACCCTGTTGGGTGGGAATGTAAATTAGTTCAGCCACTGTGAAAAGAAGTTTGGAGATTTCTCAGAGAACTTAAAATAGAACTACCATTTGACCCAGCAATCCCATTACTGGGTATATATATTTAAAAAATTATTTTACCAAAAAGACACATGCACTCGTATGTTCATTGCAGCATTATTCACAATAGCAAAAACGTGGAATCAACCTAGGTGCCCATCAGCAGTGGATTGGATAAAGAAAATACAGTATATATATACACTATGGAATACTATGCAACCCTAAAAAAGAACAAAATCATGTCCTTTGCAGCAACATGCAGCTGGAGCCCATTACCGTAAGCAATTGAATGCAGGAAGAGAAAACCAAATACCACCTATTCTTATTTATAAGTAGAAGGCTAAACATTGGGTAAACATGAACATAAAGATGGCAATAATATATATTGGGGACTACTAGAGGGAGGAAGCAGGGGAGGGGCAAGTGTTGAAAAACCATTGACTACTATGTTCACTACTCTGGTGATGGCATCATTTGTACCCCAAACCTCAGCATTACCATTTGGGATAATTTGTATCCCAAACATCACCAATATACCCATGCAACAAACCTGCACAGGTACCCCCCGAATCTAAAATAAAAGTTGCAATTATAAAAAAAAAAGTACATGGGAGGATGTGCATAGGTAATGTGCAAATACTGCATCATTTTGTATAAGGGATTTGGGCAGATTTTGGTATCTGTGGAGGTCCTGGAACCAACTCTCCACAGCTACGTAGGGAGGACTGTACTATTCTTGGCCCCTTTGTGTATTTATCTGTTATTTGTTAAATATTTATCTCTTTAAATGTTTATTATCTTTTTAATAAAATGTCTTTATCTATTATCTTTTAAAGAATGAATCTACCTTTGTGCATTCAAATATCACTTATATGCAAATAACTTCAAAATAATCATCTTCAGTTCAGGGATATCTCCAGGCACCTCCAGCCCAAGGCATCTAAAATTAAATGCATCATCTTATATATTTTGCATACAATGTGAAAACATCTGCCCTATTGTCTATTCCTATTTTCAATAATGGAACCATTCTCCCAGGTTTAAAGCCACTAGTGATATATCCTTATTTATTTAGTTAGTTAGCCTTTGTACTGTCTAATTTGACCAAGTCTCTTAGGTTAGATACTGATTTACCTGGGCCACATGAAAACTTGGTCATGACAATCATACCCCAAAGAGACCTTTTGGAAAAAAATATGTAATAGCAGTAATCTGTCTTTGCCTTTTTCCCATGGATCAGTGTGTTAGATGAAGATATTAAAGGCATAGGGTCAAATGTAGCTATTTGGAAGAAATACTGAATATGTGGAATAAAGGACTAAGAAAAATGATTTCAAAAGCTGGTATAAATGAGGTCCATTTAAACAAACGAACCTGATTAAATATCCCATGTGCTCTTATGAGAGAGAGTGCCCAGATGTGAGAGGGCTTGAAGCCACACCCAGCAGAAACTCTGAAGGACCAGGTGTGAGAGGCAGCACAAATGAGTTCTACTATGAGAACTCAACCTCCAGTCCTCAAAAGGCTGTCATTAGAAGGACTAGAACCTTCAATCTTGGGAGGCTGTAGGAAGCAGAACCAGCACTAGTAGGTGACAGAGATGTGTCATCCACACTCTGTGGGGAAGCAGTGCCACTCTGAGTGTGGGCTGACATATTTATTATAGGAATTAAACCTTACTCAATTGTGGGAGGATCAGGGCAAAGGAAGGCCCAGAAAGGGGAGCTGGGGGATCAGAGTGGGAGTCATTCATTTCAGACATGACTGAAGCATTGGCCTTGTGGGCAAGCTGGAGCTTGCAGGAAAATCTGAGAAGATGAACCCATCCAGCTGCCGACGTGGGACTGTGAAGAGGGAATCGGCTCAGTGTCTTTGGGAAGCTGTTGCCTCAGGGGAGCTACTGAGAATCTGTGCCCAAGTGACTGGTAGTGGACAGCTGCTAGTCAGCAGGGCTAATAATTGGAAAACACTAACTATGGGTCTGAGGAGAGAGAGGACCACGGGGATCCTGCCACACTCCTCTCCATCTTTCTATCATTATGTCTGAGAATGAAACCTTCACTTTTGTCTCAAATCTTGCCTGAGTTCCTTTTTTGCAACTCTTGTTTTTTGAGACAGAGTCACGCTCTGTCACCCAGGCTGGAGTACAATGGCACAAACATGGCTCACTGCAGCGTCAACCTGCTGGCCTCAAGCAATTCCCCTACCTCAACCTCCCAAGTAGCTCGGGACTACAGGCAAATGACGCTGTGCCTAATTTAAAACATTTTTTATAGAGATGAGGTTTCACTATGTTGTCCAGGATGGTTTTGAACTTCTGTACTTCAGAGATCCTCCCACCTTGGTCTCCTAAATTGCCAGGGTTACAGGCATGAGCTGCTGTGCCTGGCCTGGCTACTCTTGACACAATCCTAGAGGGAAAGGAATTATGAGATGTCCTTGCCAGACTAACCAACTTGACTACAGCATACACAGCACAAAATAGAGGGGGACTTTTACACAATGAAAGATAAAGAAAAAGATGGTTTTGAATCTGTCCAAGTGTGTCAGGGCAGGTGTAGATGGACTCAAGCGCTGGGAATTTACTTTGCCTAAAGTTAAAAAAGAACTTCTACATGCTGCTACCATCAAATGTACCCATTTACCTACATCCGTAGCTGTGCACTCAACTTCTGTTTCTCTGTCCCCCTCAATTTTCTGTGAACTGGTAGTTAGGTTTAGAGACTTGATCCCCTTCAGGATAGAATTTTATTTTAGCAAGAAAAATCCAGAAGTGGTGCTTAGTGCCTGTGGTCTTTCTGTTTGTGATGTTAATGGTTACTTAATGCTCATTTCTTCATCTGGGGAAAGCCAGATCTTCTACCCTCTTTGCCATTGTCTTTTCTTTGAAGAGTAAGTAAAACTTCATAATGCTGGCCAGAATGGGCGTCGCCTAGAGAGAAAGGCTTGTGTACACATGTTCTTATGAGCATGTATGTATCCACGTATGTGCATTCCCACTACATGTTCTTGTGAAGATGAGCTTTATTTTTGTCCTATTGCAAGAGACAGCCTGGGTTACCTTCTTAATCGGCACCATTGAATGCCAACTCAGGGAGACCAGGTAAGAGGAAGAGCAGGACCTGCTGTGAGCAGTGTATTGTAAACATTTTTATGCCCAAGAGTAAGCATATTATCCTGTATACTTTATTTTTATACTGTGTCTTTGTACTGTGCCTCCTCGGGGATAAAACCAAATCCCTCCATTTACACTTCCCAGCTAGGTGGGGATGCACCGATTGGAGAACAGCGAGGCCCTGTGAATTAAGGGATCAGGCATTTGCTTTCATTGGCCCCCGTGCCAGCCCAGCCTGGGGACCTAGGTGAAGCGTCTTTGATGCTTTCACTTTATGGAAGTCCATAAATACAATTTGGTGGAGATCATACAGGACCAAACTAGTTTGGAAGCTAAATCACCTGTAATGTCTTGATGGAGATTTTCTTCAGCAGAGATGGAACTGACTCCTATGCTGAGGTAGAAGAGTCGGGTATTATACTGTCTTAAATTGTTTATACTTGGAACACATTTTTATTGCCTTCACAAGTTAAAAGGTCCTGTTTTCCCCCCATCTTTGTTTCCTACGGATTTGGAATTATCCACTGAAAGAAGGCTGGATTTTTCTGCTTTATAGTTTCTCCAACACAAAACTTCCCAGGGCAGTTACAGGATTGACATGGGATGTATAGCCATAGGATTGGGAAGGAACCTGTAGGTATCTTTCAAGAAAACATCGAAATCCCTAAAGAGAGAAAGAGTTGGGATTGTTTGTTTATTAGCTTGATGTATATGAAATTCCTATTTTCTTATGTAAAAAAATAATTAACTATTGGTTATTAGTTAGTCATATGAAATTTGGAGGTTGAATCATATGAAATAGCCAATAGTAACCATTTGAAGATACGTTACAATTTAAAATACATTAAGCAGCTGTCCTTGTCATTAATGGATCCAAGCTCCCTTGAGTGTGAAATTAAGAGTGAATACAGTTAAGTACAATTGTTATAAGAGGATGAGAAAATGTACTCTATGGGAGAAGAAAATTAGAGTACCCTGATTTAGATCACAATCCAAAGTCGCCTAGCATTTACTCCCTCACTGAGAGTGTTTTAAGCCATACCCACTCCTCAAGTTTCTTAGGATGTTTGTTAGAAGATGATCTTTGTATGTTTGTGCGTGAATGTGGCCCTGCAAACAGAAAGAGCATTAGATTCCACAGGGTACCTTGACAATGCCAAGGGAAGCAAGGAAGTTGAGGCTGGCCCTCTGTCTGGTGGTGGTGCTTAGAGTTCTGTGCTTTGCAGCAACAAACCTGCAGTTTTGAGTTTATGCTGTGCTTTGGTGAAGGTCACTACTGGACAGATACGGATATTTGGTTTTATTATTTCCTCCAGAGATAATGGGACAGGGATATACGAATCTTAAATAATTTTTAAGAGACTAGATGTTACTTTTTAAAAAGCCAGTGTATGAATTTACTATGGAAAATCTATCTCTTTAGGAATCAAATGTTTGGGTTAGCTGGCTAGGGCATTTCTATTTGAGGAATTGACAGAATAGAACTATAGTAAATATGATTTGAGTAAGTTTCATTAGATGGTCTTAAAAGTATATTTTCTTTTATTTGTGCTATTCTCTGGAATCATTTTTCTCCACTAAAAAGAAATACTTTCCAAACAGGCAACTGCTTTAATTAGCCCCAAGGGAGGTTTAAGAGGGTTCCTTTCATTGACAGTGTCAGCAAAACACGACTACATTTCTTTCTCTTCTCTTTTTCTCTCTCTCTTATATTTAAGGTTCATCCTCTCTCTTTTATACTTAAGGTTCATCTGCTTACATCATTTTAGCACCAAAGAATTTCATCTCAACACACTGTATATGTTAGGCTTCTCTAAAAATGCAGATGTAGCAAGCAGTAAATTCCCTGAAAGCAAGAGCGGTGTCTCAGGCAGTCAGGGTGTACTGGAAGAGGTATGGGCTTTGGGGTAGAGAGTCCTGGGTTCAAATTGTGGCTTTATTTGACCATAATCTCTCTCTGTGTGTGTGTGTGTGTGTGAGAGAGAGATCTGGGAGAATTGCTTAATTACTCTGACCCTCAGTTTCTTAATCTGCAAACAAATGAATAACTAACTCAAGGTTTCCTGGGGATTGAGTAAGGTAGAAGTGAAAGCATTTTTGGCTGAATACCTGGTACCAGGTGCTCAACACAGGTTGACTTCTTTGCCTTGTCTTGTCTGATCTTCTTTGTAAGGCACTATACACAGTAAGCACTGGGTAGATTGTCTCATTTTAGGTGGCCTTATTGTTGATGATGTAGACAAAACTCTTCATGTTGGTGGCAAATTATTTCCAAATCACATTGCAGAACGGATTGGTATTGGAAAATTGTCTTGTAAACTAGCACCTTTAAATTTTTACTGCTGCAATGAGAGTGAGAGAGAGAGAGACAGAGAAATAGAGAGAGAGACAGAAAAAGAAAACCTCATTTGTTTTTCTGAGGAGGGCAGTGGTTGTTATATTTTCATTATTGGGAAGTTTTATGGACATAAAAATTACAATAGTTCTTGCTGAGACTCCCTTTGCCTCCTCAGCAGTTGAGTGGTTCAGCAGTTGATGGCTAATTCTAACCATCTTCTGTGGATTTTGGTTAGTTAACCTCAGAGGATGGCTCTTTGCATGTAGCCTCTGTTTGAGGATTTCTTTTATGAACTTGTAGTTCTTCGTGTATTGAATTAACCAGTCAGTGCTAGCATACTTTTAAATGGTTGGAACCAATGAAAGCTTTTGAAAATAAATCTGTCTTGGGCAATATGTGGCAACTTCTCTTTGAGTAATAGATGGTTTAAAATCTAACTTTACTTTTTCTTGCTTATAGATTCTTTGCCACACTTTATAAAGCCAAGAAATTTTAATTTTTTTTAAAGCCCTTATGAAGATAAAAGATACAAGATAATATGTGCTTGCAATTGTTTTACTAAGGTTTCAAAAGAAATAAAAACAAAACAAAACAATTAAGAAGTCTCTATCAAAGGTCTGGAAAATACGACTTTTGGATAGATTTTTCAGGAGACCTGTTTTGCATTAAAATACCAAATAAAACAAAATGATGGATTGTTTTGGCACCATTTAGGTTAGGCTTATGTGATGAGAACTATACATAAAAGACAGCCAGTTATTGTCATAGTTGACAGATTTTTGAGTACTGTCTAGTTGTTCAGTATAGTAAAGTCCCAGGGGTCAGAAGCTTTTCCAAAATTCTTATACCAGGAACAACACAAACTTTTTCTGTAACAGACACTGACATTCTCTTCCTACTTTATAGACATCTATAAGTTGTGGTCTTTCCTGGCACACCAAATTAGTTCCTGTGACTTTCTGTGTAATGCATTATTGTTCCTGATGTGACTTCATTTTCACTTGCAAAACATGTTTGAAATTTGCCTTAAAGTATTGGTCATATTTTAATGGAGATAGGTGCAGAGGTTTTCAAGTGGAGCAGACAGCTCAGGCAAAGAGAAAATGAGGCTAAGTGTGTCCTAGGAAAAGCAAGATGATGAGTTTAGTTGGAGTCTAGGTTATATCAAGGGGTTCTCTGAGAAATAATATTGGAAAGGTGTTTTGGGGACCTATTTGGAAGGCTCTGAGTTCCTGGTTTTTAATTTTTAGGCAATGTGGATCCATTTTCATCTGATGAAACACGTGTTCAAGAAATTCCTAAGGAGGCCCCTGGAGTGACCTAGAGGAGAGGTGGCAAGGTTGGAATAGGGTAGCAGTGATAACAGGAAGCATGCAATGACAGAATATCTTAATTTTGCCTTTATACTTTATATTTTATACACTTGTGATACAAGGTGACATATGTCACTGAAAGATCCTATTAATAAATAAACCTATTAATAGAAATAACAGAGGCCTTACATTAAGTCCAAGGTTAAGAGAGAAATGTGTGCAAGAAATATTCGTGTTTGTTAGGTGGGTGTGAGGAGAAGTTGCCACCACAAATTCACAGATCTGGGTTAGAGATTTAATTGAAAGATGATTATTGAAGCCAACAAAGCCTAATAACACTCTATCTGTATTCAGCACATCACAGTTTTTAACATTTATCCCCCACTTTTTAAAAATGGAATTTCATCTTTATAGTAGTTCCATAAGATAGCTCCTAGAATCCTCATTTTATAGAAACTGAGGCAAAAAGAGGTTAAGTAATTTTCCCGGAGCATACTGGTGACAGAAACCAGACCCTGAATCTCTGCTTACAGGGGCCCTGCTTCCTCAGCTGTACTTGATGACCTATTAATTAGCAACAAAATGAATTTGTTTACTAATGTGGCCTGTTCACCATTTTCATCAAGGCTATGTTAATCATCCACCAAACATTTTTGTTTTCTATTTCTTCTGATGACAGTATGAGAATTGCATCATAAATTACTTGCTTATTGTTATTGGCATTGAGTTAAGAAGAGAATGTAGGCATGTTTAGATTAAACATATTTGAATGAACCCCTGTAGCATTTCCAATGACAGGTCAGAACCTTTAAATGCTGAATAAATGTTAGTTGAACAGTGTTCCTGGGAATAAGAAAGATGCTTAGGAATGTGCCTAAAATGGAACATTAAATGATCCCCTAGTGGCTTGAGAATCACTGTGCTTTTCTAAGTGCCTCATTTATGGCAAAGCCTGGGGGAGACCTTAGCTCCATGAGTTTTATCGTTTGTAATATTTGATATTTTTTCTGAAGTAAATTGAAAGCATTCCTTCTTTAGAAAGAATTGCTTCTTTCTAGTGTCTCCCATCTTTTTTTCTCAATATGTAGTTCCCAGTTTAACTTACAGCTTAATTCTTGACTTTCAACTGAACTCACAGAAACAGGATTTAAGGTTTGTCAGTCAGTTGCTTGTAGGAAACATCTGATAAGGATCTAATTGGATGATGAGATCCCAGACTTCTATCCAGAGCCTAAGTCAGAGCTGGATGCCATAATGGCCAGTCTTGGGAGAGAGTGAGTCTATGTTTCATGTGGGAGGAATGTTAATAATCTGTGGCCAGAGGGAGGATTGTGGCAATTTTAAAACATGGCTACAGATTCATTAAGAGGTGGGTGGGTCTTGTCCTCTGTCCTTGAATCTGGGAAGGCTTATGACTACTTTAAAAAGTAGAGTATGACAGAAATGATGCTGTGTGACTTCCAAGATAAGGTCATTGGAGACTGAGTGTTTTGTGCTTTGTTCATTGCAATACATGCTCTGGAACCTTGTACTGTCATAGAAGAGGTGAGCACCATGAGGCCATCATCCTGGAGAGGCCTCCAGTAAGTGTTCTGGTCAATAGTTCCTACTGAGTTTAGTCTTCCAGCCATCTCTACCGAGGTGCAAGACATGGAAGTGAAGCTGTTGTGGACTCTTCAGACATGTCCAGTCATTAGTTGAATATCAATAAATAACCTGCATTGATGCCACATGAAACAGAAGAATCACCCAGCTGAGCCCTGCCCAAATTATAGATCCACAAAATTGTGAGATAATAAAATGGCACAAAGTTTGGAGGTAGTTTGTTATACAAACTAGAAATGGATAAGTTGAACAGAATTTGGTACTAGAAGTAGAAAAAATTTCACACCGAAGGCTGAGGTCGGGGAAGGCCACCCATGTGAGACCACCAGGGACAACTGCCCTTGCATCCCTGTGCTGCACCCTGAAGTGGGACTGCCACTGGCCGCCTGCTGGTTGACCTGGGACACAGTGAGCCACCAGTTAAGTCCAGAGCTCACGAATGGCAGCTGGTCTACCCTGGAGGGCTGATCGAGAAGCATCCACTTGGGGTCCAGTTCATCCCCATGGGAGGCCTGGCTGCCCTCTCAGCCGTGCCTCCCTGCCAGAAGTCTTTATGCATTAATGGTTAAGTAGTACCCAAGGGATGTCTAGATGCACAGAGAAATGTCTCCACTGATCTGAAAATACTTGAAGAAGTGCATGTATGTGTGTGTGTAGTAGTAGTAGTAGTAGTAGTAGTAGTTATATAGTTCTTAAAGACGAGCTCTAGAGTGAATTATTATACAGATGATTTGTCTTCTTTACTTCTTACTCTCCAGAAGATAATACTCTAAATCCCTGCTATTCAGAGTACTGTGGTCTGAGTACCAGCAGCATTGATATTACTTGGGAGTTTGTTAGCAAAATAATATCTTAGGTCCCACTCCAGATGTTGAATCAGAACCTGCATTTTAGCAAAATCCCAAGAGATACCAGTGAACATTAATATTGGAGGAATGCTGATCTCAGCATTGCTGATCACTATTATTACTGCTTCTGTTACTGTCACTACCACTCAAAACCAGAGGAGAGCTCCCACTTGTTGCGCCATATGCTAGTGACTTAAATACATTGACACATGTAACTCCATTTTCATGATAACATTGCAATATAGATAATATCATCCCCATTATATACATGAGGGAACTGAGGCTTAGACTTTAAGAAATGTATCCAAGGCTGCACAGCTAGTAAGCAGCAATGATAGGAGTAGAATCTAAGCCTGTCTGTTTCCAAGGCCTGTACACAATCAACCTCAAGGATTCAAATATGGTTGATTTGAGGGTGACCTCAGAAGATACCAGTAGGAGAGTGCAGATATGAAATAGAGAAGAACGGGAGCAATAACGGGTACATTGTTGAGCCAGTTTCCATTCTGGGCATCTGCAGCCTAATCCCAGGAGTCTCTGGGACATGATTTAAAATTCATTTCAGGGTTATTCCCCTAAGCAATGAGGGAACTTGGGTATCTATACTGTCATAGGTAAAGGGCTGCTTCTGGGGGTACTAATTTCCTGGCATTTCTGGGCAGCTGCACATGTGAAAAAAGTGGGCTCAGGTGGTCAGAGACTGTAGGCAAAGAAATGCAGGTGCTGGCCGTTAGAAGTCTGGCCAGGATTAGGGTGAGAGAATATGACTGGACATCAACAGTGTCTACTGTACTATGCTTGCCTTACCTTATAGAAATATTATTTAGAAGGACATTTTTCTCTTTAATTTTATTTATTGGATCAATATTGTTACTTCTTCTTCTTAGGGATACTGGCATGTTTTTTAGACATTAAAAGAAAATTTGAATAATGAAAAAAATCATATCAAATCATTTTACCTTAACAAATAAGAAGCTTTCATTTCACTGTGTTCTCTAACAGTGCTTATCTATATACACGTTATTATATTCTATTGTTTAAACTTAATGTATCATTGCCACTTTCTATGTGGCTACCTAAGCAGGTAATTTTGCATGGCTGAGAAACATCCCATTATGTGGCTGTCACAATGCATTGAACAAGTCCTTTATTGCTGCATATTTAGGCTGAGAAATATAAGTGGCACAAATATAGGAATAGACACTTTTTTCAGCATGTGAGTGCAATTTAGTTTATTTCACAGTGACTGAGGCACTTCCACAGGCTTTGTTTCATTCAAGAAATATGTGTTGAGGAGCTGCTACATGCCCAGCTCTGTGTTGGGTATAGTGGTAAGATACAGATAAAGACAGTCTTTGTCCTCCAGGAGACAAGTTTATTGTGAGGCAATTGGTGAAAAGTTAAATAGCAAACAAAACATTAAATACCATAAGAAGAAATGTGATGTGCTAATGGGTGCTAAACCTGGGCTGTATTTTTATGAGCTTAGAAATGTGGGTTATATAAAAGGTCACTGACTTTTACCTTGTTATCTTATAATTCTGTAACTCAGAGGCAGAAAATCCATATTGATTTTTTTCTTCTTTAATGACAGGGTGTAATTCTGTTGCCCAGGCTGGAGAGCAGTGGTGCGATCACAGCTCGCTATACCCTTATCCTCCTGGGCTCCAGCGATCCTCCCACCTCAGCCTCTTAGGTAGCTGTGACTACAGGTGAGCGATATCCAGCTAACTTTTGTATTTTTTTTGGAGTTGGAGTTTGGCCATGTTGCTTAGGCTGGTCTTGAACTCCTGGGCTCCAGCTATCTGCACACCTTGGCCTCTCAAAGTGCTTCTGTATTGATTCTAATGAAACTTATGAAAGGAAAGGACCTTGGACCCTTGAATGCACATTCGGCAAGCACATATTTATTGGCAATGGGTGAGGAAGGTATGGAAGCATATGGTGTGATCATATAGTTGGCTGAGGGCCCCAGATTTCTCTGAGGATTTGCTTTCATGTGGAGCTGGGGTTTGAGTCCAGGGTCATCAGACTCCAGAGCCATGCCCTGACTCCTATGCTACATTACCTGCTAAGAAAACTGAGGATAGGATGCTAATTGATGTATTATACAGGGATATGAGGCTTGATAAAGAGGTTCTTACTATAAACAGCAATACCCATTACTAGTCTAAAATGAATTTTAGCTGATTTAAGCAGAAAAGAAACATTAAAAATATACTAGATGGCTCATAGAATTTCTGGAAAGATTTGGGGCTTGGAGGTCATGTATCCAGGAATAATGCCCCATATTACATGGCAAAAGAGACCCAGTGAAGATATTTCTGTGCTGTTGACTACACCACGGGCCCCTATGACACGGGTCCTGCTTCTTGAACTCCTGCCTTGGCTGCCTCTGGGATGAAGATCCAACTATCCATGGTTCACATGCATACTGCATGCTCCTTGCTTCTTCCCGACATGGCACTGGATATTGGGGTGATTCCAATTGGCAGAACCTAGATCATGCGTTAGACTAATTGTCAGGGAGACTTGGAATGCAAATATCTGGTACTCTTAGTTCCCACGATGGACAAGGGCATTAGATTACTCAGGAGACCAAAGAGTGACAAATTCCACAACTGTTCTCTTGGTTCTTTCATATTTTCCTTCTCACTCTCTTCTATTAGGCAAAATCTACCCACCCTTTAAGGTTCAGTTTATATCCCATTTCATCTGTGAAATTTTCTCTGACTTTGCTAGTCTTTCATTTTATTCCTCCTCTGAGCATTACTTATAGCCAGAATAAGTTGTGAAAACATAATACTCAGAAGTTGACTTCATATCATTAGCCCTGACCCTTATTGTGCCAATAAAGTATTATAGCTAACATTATATTTGGTGGTGTTTTTGAATAGTTGATAGAGAAATAGCCTACAAGACAGAAATCAGTGAGTATTTATAGCTTCCTCTTTTTCCATCCAACCTGTCCTTCTTGTTATGTCTTTGGTTTTTATGTAATAGTCAATACTGTGTTGTTGCTATTATTTTGTATTTTCTTATCTCTTTAACAGAAGGAATTCCTGAAGAAGATAGCAACCATATCTAGTCCTTCTTTTGTTATGTCCATAAAATGGTGCAAACAGTACATACTCATTGATTGGTTGAGAATAAGTGTGCCTAAAAAATGCAACGTTTGGTATGTTTGGGTCCTTTGATCCAAGTAAGTGTTCACTTGAAGTCAGAATACCTTATTTATAGAAACAGTAACAAAACTTTCTCCCTTCCTGTAAAATCTTGCTTTCAATAGGATTGATAATGGAACTGAAGCTTAGGAATGTTAGGTTCACAGTCCACATAGTAAAGAACCTTCTTCGAATGTCCGCACACAAAGACTGACTGCATAATCCTTTAATATGCTTTTCACAGACTGAATTCGATGGGAGTCAGGAGCAGGCTTTCAATACTGAAGAGTTTACCTGTCAGATTTGTCTTGGTAAAGATACATACCTATTCTAATAACTGCTATCTATCATAAGAATGATTTGGGCCGGGTGCGGTGGCTCACGCCTGTAATCCCAGTACTTTGGGAGGCTGAGGCAGGCAGATCACCTGAGGTCAGGAGTTCGAGACCAGCCTGGCTAACATGGTGCAATCCCGTTTCTACTAAAAATACAAAAAATTAGCCAGGTGTGGTGGCGCACACCTGTAATCCCATCCTGTAATCCCAGCTACTCGGGAGACTGAGGCAGGAGAATCGCTTGAACCTGGGAGGCAGAGGTTGCAGTGAGCTGAGATCGTGCCATTGCACTCCAGCTTGGGAAATGAGCAAAACTCCATCTCAAAAAAAAAAAAGAAAAAAGAATGATTTGAAAGACTAATATCTGATTTTCCCATTAAAATGCATGCAACCCATATTTTCTATTATGGTTTTCTTTCAAAAAAAGTTTTTAAATGATAATTTTTTAAAGCAATCTGAGAAATGTGCATACCCTCTAAAACAAATCTCACTATATGCTACACTTAAATAATTTCCAAGTAGTAGGTTTAGATTTGCTGTTACCATTTTTTTATTACCTTATTCTAAGCATCTTGCATACTCATTTGAAGATGTGACGGTATAACTCTGCATCATTTGTACATTTAAATCTCATAAACCCTTTTCAAAGAACTATTTTTTTCTACTTTTTTATTTAAAAATATTTATTAAGCAGATTGGGAGAAATATTTGCAATTCATGTATCTGGTGGAGGATGTATGTCCAGACTATACAAAAAACTTCTAAAACCCCAAGAAAACAAACAACTCCCCCAAATTGAATAAAATATTTGAGTATACACTTTGCTAAAGATATATGGATGGCAAATAGACACACTAAAATGTGCTCAACATCATTAGTTTCTAGATAAGATGCAAATTCAAATTACATGTATTAGAATGGCTAATATACAAAGAAACTGATTATGTCTCGTGTTGGTGAGGATGTAGAGAAACTAGAATTCATAGACAGCTGCTGGGAATGTGAAAGGAAATATAGCCTCTGGAAACAGTTAAGCAGGTTCTTATGAAGTTAAACTTGTACTTACCATGACCCAATAATCCTATTCCTAGTTAGTTATCTAAATGAAGTAAAACCATGTATTCACATAAAAAGCTGAATGTGATTATTTATAGCTGCTTTATTCACCGTCTCCTCAAATTGGAAACAACTCAAATGTCTCTCAGCTGGGAATGGGTATAATTACTGTGGCAGATTTATAAATGGAATACTTCTTAGCAATAAAAAGGAATGAACTACTGCTACAGTAATAACATGGATGGACCTCAAATGCGTTATGTTAAGTGATAGGAGCCATACTCCAAAGACTGCAGACTGAATGCTTTCATATATATATAACATGCAGGACCATAGGAACAGAAAACAGGGATGCCAAGGACTGGGGCTGAGGGGAAGGGGTTAGCTATAATAGGATGGGGTATGTTTTGGGGCAATGGAACTGGTCTATATCTTGATTGTGGTGGTGGTGGTTACATGACTGTATGCAATTATCAAATTTCACGGAACTGTACATGAAAAAGGGAGAATTTGACATACGTAAATTATACTTTAACACAAGAAACATTACTAATTAAGTTTATTTGAGGACTGAACTAACTGGTAAGCCCTGAGAATACAGAGATCAATAAGAAGGTCAATCTAGCTGAATAAGTAAATGTGAAGGGACATAGGTAAATATAATACAAGTCAGTCCATGGTATTTTATAATAGAGATGTAATACAGTACTAGGGTAGCCTAAAGAAGGTTGCAATAAGTGCAGCACAGTGGCTTGCACCTGTAATCCCAGTACTTTGGGAGGCCAAGGCAGGCGGATTGCTTGAGCCCAGGAGTTCAAGACCAGCCAGGACAACATGGTGAAACTCCGTCTTTACTAAAACTACAAAATTTAGCTGGGTATGGTGGCACACACCTGTAATCCCAGCTACCCAGGAGGCCAAGGCAGAAGGATCACTTGAGCCCAGGAGGTCAAGGCTGAGTGAGTTATGATCGTGCCACTGCACTCCAGCCTGGGTGACAAAGCAAGAGCCTGTCTCAAAAACAGAAAAGATTGCAGTAAACTCTAATATTGTCTGTATGTGTGTGCTCATGTTCTGGGGGCAGGTGGTTGGGGGGCAAGTGTGTAACAGAGCCTCACAAGGAAGTGACATTTAGTGAATGGAAAACAATTCCTCTGTAAGTTAGGTTGAGTGAGGAACAGGGAGCAGGCATATCCAAATCACAGTGACTAATGTGAGTAGAGTAAATGAAGAGTTCTCAAAAAAAGAAAGAAAGAAAAAGGAGAGCACGAGTTTTTGTTTTTATTTATTTATTTATTTATTTATTTATTTATTTTTTGAGACCGAGTCTCACTCTGTCGCCCAGGCTGGAGTGCAATGGTGTGATCTCAGCTCACTGCAACCTCCATCTCTGGGGTTCAAGCAATTCTCTTGCCTCAGCCTCCCAAATAACTGGGATTACAGATACATGCTGCCACGTCCAGCTAATTTTTTTGTATTTTACTAGAGATGACGGTTTCACCATGTTGCTCAGGCTGGTCTCAAACTCCTGAACTCAGGCAATCCACCCGCCTGGGCCTCTCAAAGTGCTAGGATTACAGGCATGAGTCACCGTGCCCGGCCTGTGAGTTTTTAATAAACCATTTAAAATGTGTTTATCCAAAGGAGAAACACAAACAATACTGGACACATGCAAGATGTGTTTTTTCTTAGCGGCAGCTTCTAACCATCCTGGCTTCCTGGCAGGGAGCAGGTTATCTATCCTGTGACTACGAGGGCACACCCTGCGTTAGCCCTGAGGCAAAGAGATAATAGCATGCTAGACTGGCAGCCTACACTCTAGAAGGGTTTATGAGGAGGAAGTCCGCAATTACATATTTCTGGGCAAACATTAACCAAGATTGAAACCCAGATTTGAAGAAAAATAACAGGCTGGAATCTTCAGACATATTCTGTAGCTGTTCTGTGGATTGAAACAGTAGTCAGACGCTCTGCTGACTCCAAAAGCTAAGGAAAAAATTGAGATGGCAGTATATAAAACTTGGTAAGAAACCTTTTCCACACCTGCCCACAGAATGTGTTCTGTAACACACAGAGCATTGTCCACATATGAATGATGAGAAACTATTTACATTCATGACAACAGAGCCGAAGCCACAACATAGGGTCTATTGTTCACCTCATAGCAGTGACCGAATCTATTTATCCATGTGGTTTGGGAGCTCACCACTGTGCATTGAAGGGCCTCCTCTTGGCAACATCAACCAAGAGCATTTCAATCACTGTTACTACAGTCTGAACAATTTGGGTTCCATGCTGTGGTTTTGTAATTTCCATTTTTAAAACTTCTTAGACTGAACCATGGTGTGTCCAGTCTTGGTTGGGCATAGTTAAAATGAAACTGTTAAGCTAAAATTAGCTTGACATCAAGACGTTGCATGTTCATTTTCCTTGTATTTATAGCTGACCACAGTCATTATACGGAAGGCATCTAGTCTTTACTGTGCACTCTAGGGAACAGGAGGGGCAGTGGGAGTAACCAAAAAAAGAACTACAAGTTTTTCCAAAGGCAGATGGTCGTAACTACTGCCTGAGCAGAGCAGTGCCTGCATCTTAGTGAGGTCAGCCCGCGTGGGACTGACCTCACTAAGATGAGGACTTTTCATTGAACAGCTGTTTACTCTTCAGTTCTTCTGCAGTTAATCAAGAGTGATGAGACCTTTTCTAAAAGTTTTGCTTGAGTGCTCAGAATTTAACTTACATCACCACAAAGGAAGTATATACAACAAAGCTTCCTCTTAGTATTTCTTCACCAAGTAATTTATCTACTGACATATCCAACAGATATGTTGGATATCTGTTGATAAATGGACTCATCATGGTGTAGAAAAGAATTTTTGACTAAGAGTCAGAAGATCTTAGTTTTAGTTCAGTTTTTGCTTCCAGTTAGGCATGTGGTTTGGGCCTCAATTTCATCCAATGAAATTCAAAGGGTTGAACTAAGATCCTTCAAGTTCAAAATTCTTATATTTCTCAACTCCTCGGAAGGAAGAAAGATAAATTGCATCATTCTAATCATATGTCAAATTAAACAACAACTACAGAGGAAAGAAGACCCATATAATCAATATTTTAATTTTTTTTAAATTCCAGAATATCATGTGGAAAATCGTCATGCTTTAGGGATAATATTTATTGTGAGATAATATACATTATCCTTGACTTTGTCTAGCATTTTACTTTGAAATGATAAGCAATATATTTTTGGCTGTTTCATGTTATCTCAGTTTCACTATCATTCATTTGACTGGGATTTGTGAGTTAAGGCAGAGGTGCAAACCTTTTTGATAATAAGCTGTGCTATATATCATATTTCTTCTTTGAGTTTACTAGCTCCACTTTCCAAGTAACAGCTTTCAGGTATGTCACTGAGGGATGCTTTATGGGTTATGTCAAATACCCCAACTAAAATGACAATGAGAGATTGCTTACAATCCCTGCTATTGACTTCTGAATGCATTGTTAGAGACTTTACCGCATGTTTCTCTGATTATTCATTTTATTGTGTTTACTAAAGAAGAAGAATCAAAGGTAGTAGATGCCCCAGTTATCTTGTGAATAATTGCAGATATGGAGAAATGGCAAGTAAGAAAGAAATCAGGGCCTCAGTCACAGGGGAGGGTTGATAATGAGATTTATAAGAAGACAGCAAATTCTGAAGAATATTTGTTACACATGAAAACTTTGTGACAATTACCACTTACTTAATGACTCCTAAGGGATCTTCTAGATGAGGAGTTGTCAAACTTTTCCTGTAATGGAACAGATAGTAAATATATTATGTTTTGTGAGTCATGTGGTTTTATCCCAACAACCCAACTCTGCTTTTTTTTTTTTTTTTTTTTTTTGAGATGGAGTCTCACACTGTCACCCAGGCTGAAGTGTAGTGGCACGATCTTGGCTCACTGCAGCCTCTGCTTCCTGGGTTCAAGCGATTCTCCTGCCTTAGCCTCCCAAGTAGCTGGAATTACAGGTGCCTGCCACCATGCCCAGCTAATTTTTAGTATTTTTAGTAGAGATGGGGTTTCACTATGTTGGTTTCAAACTCCTGACCTTGTGATCTGCCCACCTCAGCCTCCCAAAGTGTCAGGATTACAGATGTGAGCCACCGTGCCCGGCCTCAACTCTGCTTTTATAGCATGAAAGCAGTTATAAGCGACATGCAAATGAATGGATGTGCTGTGTTCAATGAAACTTTATTTACCAGAACAGGCAATGGGTCAGATTTGGCCTGTTGGGCCTTAGTTTATTGAACCCTGGTCTATTTTGATCATCCACATCATCATCATCATTATTATTATTTATTTATTTTTTTGAAACGGAGTCTTACTCTGTCACCCAGGCTGGAGTGCAGTGGTGTGATCTCAGCTAGCTACAACCTCTGCCTCCCAGGTTTAAGTGATTCTCTTGCCTCAGCCCCCCAAGTAGCCGGGACTGCAGGTTCATGTTACCATGCCCAGCTAAGTTTTGTATTTTTAGTGGAGACAGGGTTTTACCATATTGGCCAGGCTGGTCTCAAATTCCTGACCTCGTGATTTGCCCGCCTCGGCCTCCCAAAGTGTTGGGATTACAGGTGTGAGCCACTGCCCCCAGCCCATCCACATCATTCTTAACATCAATAAGAAACATTTATTGGACCCCTGTGATTTTTGGTGGAGTTGGGATCAGTGTTAAATGTTAAGAAGAGAAGGATGTGAACTTGAGTACCCATGGGCCACAAATCAGCGTCAACTTTACCTATCAAATAAAGAGCAGTTTTTAAAAGAGAAAACCGGTACCATATAGTATGACGTTCAAGACAGATTCTCTTTTTATTCTACAGGTGTACTCTTCAGTTGTAACCCAAATTTTTAAGTGTTCACAGGTATGTTTCTTTTTAATTATCACATGCCTTTTCTGATTGTACAACTCTAGGACAAACAAATTTCTGAAATTAAAATCAAACTCCTCTATTTAAACTCTCTTTTGGGAATATCTTGTTGGTCCTATAGAATGCTTTAGAAATCCCAAGATGTTGAGTGACATCAACATTCTAAATGACATTCTAAGCTAAGTCATGGCTCTTTCTTATGATTTATGTGTGTTTGAATAAGCAAATATTGGTGAAAATGAGGGTATAGAGATAACTTCTTTCTGTAGCGTCATAGGATTGACCCCACCTAAGATGAGTTAAGACTAATTTTATCAGATCCATTTGTCCTATTTCTACTTTCAAGACTAACATCTAGTTTTCCCTGGTAATCACTGACAAAATCCAACTCACATTGTTTTAGAAAATTTAGGAGATGGGTGGTCTTGTCGTCTTACTATGACTGCTCATTTTTAGCTTTGGTTTTGATTTCTCAATTGTCCTTCGTAGTAGAAAGCTAAATAAAAGTATGGTTCATGAATTTGATTATTTGACATTTTAGCTTCTAGTGAGGCTCTAATTTTAGGAGTGAGAGATAGACCCACACATAGGCAGATATCTAGGGGTGCTAAAAGCATCTATTGTGCAATATTATCCTTTTCCTTTAGTGTTTGGAAAACCTGCTTCTTTGCCTTTGGGCCTATTAAAATACACGTATTTTATATGATAGAGGGGTATTATCGGCCATTAACTTCTCATCACAAATTTGCTGATATCATGGCTAGTAGAGATAGGGTCCTAAGGGAATGAGGCCCCAGAAAGACACTTTTAAAGAAAAGGAAAAAGGGGCGGTTTGTTTTCCCTCTTATGATCTCATTTTCTCATTCTATGTTGATAACACCAAGTATACAAACCTTCTGCAGCAAACTCAGTGTGTGTTCTCTGGAACATGATGCTCAAATAAAAAATATTAAGTTAAAAATGATCAGTTGCCTTATTTTGTCAAATTTTGTGTTTAGCATGTGTAATCTTGATGCAGAGAAACTTCAGCAATGTGAATGGCAGACTTTACACTTACTGGAGAAAAGTTCTTTTCTGATGGCCAATCAAAACATACCAAGAAAACAGGAATGATTTGAAAAGTTACATGAACTTTATTTGACCTTTTTATGTAGTGTATTTAGAGATAAAACAGTTTTGCAGTAAGAAACCATGTCAGTAGTTCTCAGGTCTGATTTTTTTTTTTTTTTTTTTTTTTCCTCATTCCTTAAGCTTCCCTGTATTGAGGAAATTGCTGTGGCAACTGAGATGTAGATATTAAGACTTTTGATGAAAAACCCTGGGACATGTGTAAATTGACATGTCCTTAAGGGAGAATTCCCACTGCAAAGAGAGTTTTCCAGACCACTTTACCTTTCCTCAGAAGTTAAGAGTGTACTCTGGCTAATACTAAGAATGGTCAGCCAGGCAATCGGGTGATTCAAAGAGACAAAGTCAGTGAATGTGTCTCATGCTGATCCTGAGAAGAGGGTCCATTGCAGCCTCTGAGAGAGAAGACTATGAAGTATCACCAAGTTTATATGTATGGAACATTTTGTTTTTAATTTTAGAAAATTAAAAGAAAAAGGTAATATGGGTAAAGATTCTCAAAAAAGGGATTCAGAGATACTCTATTGCCAGAGAAGACTGTCCATGGAGCAAAGGTAGAAAACTACCAATATTCTTGGATATCACTGCGAAGTCACAGTTCAGGGATATCAAAGTGGTTTCCTGGAAACTGTGTTGGGAAGGATTCTGGAGATGTTTGTCCTCAGGGAAAAGACTACTTTGATGAATTAGTGATGTCTGCTATAGGTGTGCGAGGGGGAAGTAATTGTGCATGCCCAGCAAATTTGCTTAGTTCTGGTTGAGGTACAATCTTATAGCAAGTTTTTTGATATCTAATCCTTAATTTCTTTATCTGTAATGAAGACAATTTTACCTGGTCTACTTACCTGGAGACCTGTTGCGAGAATGGAATGAGAGAGTAACTGTGAAAGCATTTTGAGAACTATAAAGTGTTGGGGAGAAAAAAAAACCTTTCCCCCGTCATCTTAGGTTCAAGACATGGGGACCTGTGAATTAAACTAACAAAAGACAGATTAACAGGAAAAAGACACACAATTTTTGTTAATATTTACATGCCTGGGAATTCATAAAAGAGAAGTGAAACTCAAATAAGTAGTTAGACTTACGGGTTTATATACTCTTTTAACAAAGGAAAGAGCATTTGGGATTCAAGGGGTAATAAATTGTGGGAAGTGATTAGGAAATAGATGGGAGAATGAATGGAAGATAAGGGATATTTTAGTAAGATCTGTTTATGCAGACTCATTTTGATGTTGACTCTCCATCTCAATGATAAGAGCTGTGTTTCCCTTCCTGGTAAGGGTGGTGGTGGTGGTGATAATGGTGCACCCTCAAAAAGGGAAATCTTGGCCCTGATTTTAGGCAGATAAGAGGAGAGCAGAGAACTCTTCTTATGTCTATTGATTCCCAATTGCCTTCAGATAAAAATAATTCTTAAGCTAATGTGACATATTTTGGGATGGCATATCCTGATCCCCTTCAAAAGCATTATTCTACACATGTGAAGGTTTATTCTTATATTGTAGGTTGTATATTCTTTCCTCAAATTAAAATCTCAGTTTCTTATAAATTCACGATGAAATTGACCCCATTGAAAAAAATGCAATGGAGATGACAGAAACAAAAACATCCTTATGTATCCTTCCCAAAATGCACCTATCCTTTCACTGTCAGCCAAGAAAGATAGGACTGGAACTAATTATCTGCAAATATTCCTTGACTTTCTCACTTCCCATCTGAGATTTATTATTAAAAAAGAGATCCTGATGGATTCCTGCCTTCAGGTATAATTACCTCAAAATTGACTGACATTTAAAGCACACATGACACTTTTTAGATTTAATTAGAGTAAATTGGTGGAATTTACTCGACTGGTGGTTTTGGGGATGGTTGGAGGCATGAGAGTATACTTAACATTATAATTTCCTGCTGATGCTAAGATTTAGCCCCTATTGGAAGGTTCTATATTCAGAATAAAATCACTTAAGAAACGAAGCCCCAGTGACTGTTTTGGTCATGAAATAATGAGCCCAGTCACTGAGAGATGCTCTGAGAAAAAAAAAAAATTGCCACTGACAACAATGGAAACCCAAAATCTATAGATATTTTAGTTAAACAGTCTTGAAGATTTTCATGATTTAACAACGTTAAAATTCACTTGCTTTGCTATGACATTTTTTTGACATTGATATTATGAACAGCAAAAAGAAATGGAGTATTTTAGACTGATTCCAAAAATTATGGATAAAAACATATTTATCTGAGTGTCTGTAATGATTGTTTTAAATTCCTCCATATTTGTGGCTATTTCTTTTTCATAATTGTGTTAATGTTCTTTTTTGTCTGGACTAAGCCTGCTACTGGTTTATTTCATTAATTATTTCAATAAATCAGTTTTTGTATTAATCACTAATACTTTTTGTATTTTGGTATAATTAACTGATCTTATTTTTCTAATTCATAGTATTTGTTCTTCCTTTTCCTGCCTTTCATTTTCTCTAATTTTATTTTGTTTTCTTTTTTTCTGATGTATTGACTTGAATGTTAATTTATTTTTTCTTTCTTATCTTAATAATGTGTTTATGATTATGGGTTTAATTCAAAGTAGTGTTTCAGCCTGGCCCATATTTTAAAATATGTAATGCATTTCATTATTATTTTATAGATACTTTGAAACTTTCGTTTTGATATTTTCTTTGATCAAAGTATAGATTAAAAGCAAGTTTCTTAATATTTATGTGGTTGATTTTCTTCTTCACGACCTTTTCTTCCTTCTTGACTCCTCTTTCTTCTCCTCCTCTTCTTCATCTATAGTTTATCAGTGGGGTTACAGTCAATAAAGTGTTCTATGCATTTCTAGTTGTTGCTTTGTTTCGGTTTGATTTAGAGTCAAAATTTTATAAAAGTACCATGAATTCTTGTAAAGTAGGTGAATTATTTTTATTAGGACAGCAATTTCTACAGATTTATTATGTTAATATTAATCAATTATAGAATTGATACCAAACATTCTTAATTCTTTTTTCTTTAATTGATTTTTCCATGGGCTAAAATTATGAGTTAGAGTCTCCTAATCTTACGTTGTAGTCTATTTTCCCTTGCATTCCATATAGTCTATGCATTATGAAATTAATATAACTTTTGTGCACCAAGAAAGTTATAATCTCGTTGTGGGTTATATTCTATATCATAAAGTTTAGTATTTGTTTTGTTTAACACTTTTGCTTGAATTTAGCCTTGTCCAACATTAATGCTGTGACCAGAATTTATGATAGTATTACAAATGTAATAATTATAAATTAGATGAGTAAAGAAAATGTAGCTTCTATATTTTTTACATTGGAGCTAATTTTCTTCCTAAACCTTTACCTTGTTAGAAAGAAAGAAAACAGCAGGGTGCAGTGGCTCATGCCTGTAATCCTAGCACTTTGGGAGGCTGACGCAGGCAGATCATGAGGTCAAGAGATCGAGACAATCCTGGCCAACATGGTGAAACCCCGTCTCTACTAAAAATACAAAAATTAGCTGGGTGTGGCGGTGCGTACCTGTAGTCCCAGTTACTCGGGAGGCTGAGGCAGGAGAATCGCTTGAATCAGGAAGCAGAGGTTGCAATGAGCTGAGAACGCACCACTGTACTCCAGTATGGGCGACAGAGTAAGACTCTGTCACAAAAAAAAAAAAAAAAAAAAAGAAAGAACGAAAGAAAGACAGAAAGAAGCTTGACAAGTAATGGTATCCATATCCTTTGGATTACTTACTCTCTTTTAGAGAGAGGTTTTTTGAATTCCTTCTCCTCTCCCTGCATCTCCTCAAGATGACATTGTAGTGTATGAGGTTGGTTAAAGTCACACGGCAGGATCTGACACCATTCTCCTGTTCCTTATTGGTCTCTGTTGTGCCGTGTCTGCTGAGGTAGAACGGATCCTATCTAGGCTTTCAGTTGTTCTGGCATGGGATTGAGAAATATTCATATTCTGTGGTCATTATTTTTTCTGATGTCAGGTCTGTGTTTTTTCCACCAGGTTGTCTTGCTCATTGAGGTTCACTGCTACGGCACATATGACCTTCTGGGTCCCTTGCAAACTGCGCATGGGCTATGGGGAAACACTTACTAGCCCACGTTTGTGAGCCCAGCTCCTCCCCTCTGTCAGTTCATATTGCCTATTTTTTTTTTTTTTTTCATATCATACTGATATGGCATTAAGCAGTGAGAAGGATTTTCCCTAGTGGCCTGCAGCCTTCTGCAGACTATGTGGAGGAAGAGGGCTACTAGCCCTGATGTTTTCAGGTTTCCTCCATACTTATTGGAAAGTTTTTATAGCCCTATCCCTTTTTATGTCCATTTTAGAACTTTTAACTTTTATAAGTCATTTTATGCCTTAAATTAGAGCTAAATCTAAAGCACAGTATAGTCGTTTGCCACATAATGATGTATGAGTCAACGTTGAACTGCATATGTGACTGTGGTCCTATAGGATTATAATACCATATTTTGACTATATTTTTTCTATGTTTGGATATGTTGGGGTATACATATAATCATTTTGTGTTACAATTGCCTGCTGTCTTCAGAACAGTGACATTCTGTACAGATTTGCAGCCCAGGACTCACAAGCTATACCAGCTAAGGTGTGTAGTGTGTTATATCATCGAGGTTTGGGTAAGCACACTTCATGATGTTTATACAACAACAAAACTGCCCAACACTGCATTTCTCAGAATGCATCCTTGTCATTACTTGACGCATGACTGTATTAAAAAGGTGCAGCGTCGTCTGAACATCCTTTTCCTTTAGAAAGCATATTTACCTCAGTTACCTATATTGTTGCTCCATCAGCACATCCTGTTGATTTTATCTTCAAAACCTATCCCAACTCCATCTACTTTTGTCTCAACCACTCCCATCCTAATATAAGCTACCTCCTCTTTTTGTTTGTTTTGTTTTGGTTGGATTACTAAGAGCCTCCAAGTTTATCTCCTTGATTCCAATCTACACAGCAGTCAGAGTGATTATTTAAAAATATAAATGAGATCATGTAAATTTGAAGACCCAACAAAGGTAACTCCTTGTACTTGAAATACATTTAAATTCTCTCTCAGGTTCTAGGTGTCTATATTTTCTAGCCAATGCCTACCTTTCTGGCATCATTTCCTATTCCTCTCTTCCTTGCTGACTACACTCCAGCCAAACCACACTGACATTCCTTCTGCTGTGGAACAAGACAAGCTCCTTCCTGCCTTAAGGCTTTTGGGTAGTTTTCTCTGTCTATGGAATGCTCCTTCTCCATGACTTCTTAAGGCTTGCTTTTCCTGGTTTTACCTTCAATCGTCACATCCTTTGAGAGGCCTTCTCTGACCATCCAATCTAAAGTAGTCTTTCAGTCACACTTTATCACAGTACCCTTTCCTATATTAATCACAGCACATATTATTACCCGATTAATTTTATTGATATAGTTATTAATCTGCCTCAAGCAGTGATACGTAAGCTGCATGAGAGTAGGAACATGCCAGCCAGTTATCACCAATAATAATAATAGCAAAATAATACAGTATAAACTGTGATTCCTCAGTCTGACTCTGTTGTAAGCCCTTTCCATGTATTAGGCTCTCTAATCTTCACTGAAATCTCATGAGGTTGTTATTATCCTTATTTTTACAGATGAAAGAACTGAGGCATAGACAATTTCAGTGACTTAGTCATAGTTACAAAGCAATTAAATGGTAAAGTTGGGATTTGAACACAGGCAAAGTGGCTTGGGACACCACAGTGCTATGTGTTAGTTACAGAAATTACAGATCTGAAAAAGAGGAGTAATACTCCTTTCAAACACTTAACAGTTGGGAAGATAGGCAAGTGAAAGCAAAATCACAACAAAACCTAAGTTACATATTACAGGCATCAGAGGAGGGTCACTGTTGGGTCATCTGCATTTGCTTATATAGGAGTAGAAATTGTAGCAATGTGGAGGTAGCAAATGAAACATTTTCCAGTTTAAAGTATTTTGAGTAACTGAAGTCTGTAAGACTAAATTCTTTTTCTGAAAAGATTTTGATATTGATTTCCTATTCATTTGCCCTGGCAAAGAGAGAGATTATTTCATGAATGAAAAGTGATGTGAGGAGAATGAAAGAAGGTGAACCCCATCATCAGGAGAAAACCATTCTTTGCCTACTTTGAATAAATCATTTTGAAATAGTGAGACATAATTAATGTCAGTGCTTTGGACTATATGAACATTTGCAAAGATATCCAGTGCAATTCTAATGGCCAGAAATGGCAGTATGATTACAGTTAATGCCTTACAGAATGTAGCAGTAAAATGAAATTAACTGTTGGCATCAAGTAATAAGACTATGATTACAACCAATAGTGGCCAGTCTTTATTTAGTGCCATGAGCTAGTTCTGAGGGCCTTGTAGGAATTAGCTCACTTGATTCTCACAGCAAACCTGTTGTGATAGGTATTATTATGGAGCCCCATTTTACTGTGGAGGAAATTGAGGCCCAGAAAGCTTAAGCAACTTGCCTAAAATTGCACAGCAATAAAGTGGCAGAGCTGGAATTTAAACCCAGCCATAGGATTGTGTAAATAAAGCAAGCAAATAATAACCACTATTCAGTGGCTATGTTTGCCTGGTGATGTGTTAGTCACTTTCATGTAAAGGTGATGTGAGGAGACTGAAGAAAGGCGAACCTTTTCATGTATTGTCTTATTTATTCCTAAAACCCTGCTTGGTGGGTGTTAAACTCATGTTACAGATAAATAAACCTAGATGCAGATAGGATTAGGGAATTTTCCCAAGGTTATGTCAAACCAGGTCTGTCTGACTCCGAAGTCTATAGAAACTAGTAATTCATTAAACTCTTTCTAGTAGCAAGTGCGATACTGTTCTTCCTTCTCCGTAATTACCTTTACCACCTCAAGGTCCTTTCCTCTGATACTTTTCTTTCATTCTTTGTGCTTTTATGATACACAGCTCAATAAAGCCTAATATGCAACCTGCTAGCATTTTCAGAGCCCAGATTGTGTGCTGGGCATTGTGCTAAACTGTTTTCCATTAATTACCTCATTTAATCCTTCCAGCAACCATACATCATAGGTACTATTATTAGCACCTTTTTATATATGAGGCAACTGAAGTTGAGAAAGACGTTCTTGGCAGAGGTTTGATGAAGAGTCTGGTGATGCAATTTTTCTGGAGAGAAAATGCAGCATTTCAAAGCCTCATTGCCTTCCTCTGTACTGAGAATAAATGAACCCAGATTCAGAAGTTTTAACATTTTTGAGCATTAAAAAATATGTAATATTACTTTAGAATGCTTTTCTTTTGGGAATCAGGGTGGTTTGGAGTTGTATTCTTTGTGGTGTATTTCTTGAAAAGATCCGTTGGGCTAATCTGCCTAATTCAGGACACTTCCTCTTCCTCTCCTCTTTCTGTGGCTCTCTCTTCTGTTCTCAGGGCAGCCACCATTAGCATGTGTCTACTGAAGGAACAAGTGTAGTGGGGAACAGGGTGTTGGGTCTCTGGGAAACTTATTTGCATACTTCTTTTTACAAAGGCCAACCACATCCTGGTTAAGACAATGTGCTGTCTGATAAACAGACTGCATCCCCCAGTGTCTGCCTGGAGCTCAGCCAGCGTGTGGCCCCCCTTTGTCACAAGGTGCTGTTTATTCTGCCTGGAAATCCAAGGACAGAACAAACCAGCTAAATGAACCTTTTATTTCTCCCATTCTTTGACAGAAATTCCTTGAGTCAAAAACATGTATTAATATTAGGTTAAGGGAAAAGAATCAGAATTCTCCAAAGATGCCTTCCTAATCCTGTGGAAAACATATAAAAAGCTTTGGTTTTCCTCTCTAGCTACAAATTCTTTGGGGTCTGAGAAAACTAGGAAACTTGGAAAATATAGTGCAAGGGCGATACAAAGATCATAGTTTGCCAAGACTTTTTGTTGATAAATACTTCTTTCCACATCTGTTTTCTATGTGTTCCCTTTCTCTTTTCCTCCCTCCCATCCCAGCATACACAGACAAAAGGAAGTGGAGGCTTAAACAATTAACTGGTGACTGCAGGACTCATTGTTTAGGAATCTGGATAATTGAGTCCTAATTTCTCTGACTCCCTTCACTTTGGTAAATTATAAAAAGAAAAAGATTTTGAGACTCAGTCTCATCTTTGGCAGTTAAGGTAAGAAATCCATCTATGTTTCCCTTTTACTGTTTTTTTTTTTTTTTTTTTTTTTTTTTCTCCTCGCAAAACAATTCACCAGTTCCTTCTCTGCTTATTTTCAAATCTACATGTGGTACATATTTTAAGACATATTTTAACCACAAATTTTATTGGTGACTGCAATCACTGAAAAGAAGGTACTCTGTGAACATAGAAATTGTTTTAATGTTTTTAATCAATAATTCCTATAAACAAATTTCATCTTCAGGAAATAGAATATGCAGCTATTTCCTTTCTGCATTTCCAGTGACCTCTGATACATATTACAACCACTCATCTGTATCTAATCCCACATGTGTGGTGAATACTTTCAGGAAAGTATTGACTAGAATCCTTCTGGAGGTATCTGTGGAGGATGATGATAGAGATGATGTTACAGAGCAGTTTGAAAAAGACGCCAATTGGCATTTTGAAGGATTACCAACATTTCTAATAAAGTCTCTGAAGAGATTTCTGGCTGCTTAAGAACAATAATACGATAGAGATTGATTATTTTGAGGTTTCGAAGTTAAATACTTGCATGTGGTGAATACTGAGGCTTATTGTGAAAATGAAAATTAAACCTACGTAGAAATCCTTGTGGAGAATGAGACGGTCAGGCCTTTTATCAACGCCGCTCTTTATACAACTGCCTCTTTGGAGCAGAAGTCGGTTCACTGTCCTTGTTAAATTTCAACTGTGGCTGATTCTGAATCTTGAGGATCATTATGATGTAAAAAAAGAAAAAAAAACACACACACACACTAAAGGTTAATGATCTTTTCCTAATCTTTCAGAAAAGCTGATACTGACTGGTAGATAGTAAATTCTCTGTCAGAATTGTAGAATGAACGAATCAAGCTGATATAATTTACTAACCATCTACCTAAGCCAGGGTCTGTGTTAGAGCTTTAGAGGCACACCTTGTTGTGTTGTGCTTCACAGGCACTGCATTTTCTGCAAATTGAAGGTTTGTGGCAACCTTGCATTGAGCAAGTCTATCACCCCATTCTTCCCAATAGCATGTGCCCACTTAGTGTCTCTGTGTCACATTTTGGTAATTTTCACAATATTTCGAACGTTTTCATTATTATTATATATATATTTTAAATTTTACTTTAAGTTCTGAGATACACGTGCTGAACGTGCAGATCTATTACATAGGTATACATGTGCCATGGTGGTTTGCTGCGTTGATTATTATATCTGTTATGGTGATCTGTAATCATGATCTTTGATGTCCCTATTGTAATTTTGGTGGGGGCACCACGAACCGCTCCCATATAAGATGCTGTGTTCTGACTGCTCCACATACCAATGGTTTTCTGGTCTCTCTTGGGCCTCCCCATTCCCTCAGACACATGATATTGAAATAAGGCCAATGAATAACCCTATAATGGCTTCTAAGTGTTCAAGTGAAAGGAAGAGTTGCAAGTCTCTCACTTTAAATC
Source organism: Mandrillus leucophaeus (assembly GCF_000951045.1). Lineage (NCBI taxonomy): Eukaryota > Metazoa > Chordata > Mammalia > Primates > Cercopithecidae > Mandrillus > Mandrillus leucophaeus. The sequence goes on along the minus strand of NW_012101932.1, from coordinate 4,654,660 downwards.
CAATTTAGAAATGAATAAGTGAGGAAGGCATGTTGAAAGTCAAGACAGGCCAAAAGCTAGACCTCTTATGCCAAACAGCCAAGTTGTGAGTGCAAAGGAAAAGTTCTTGAAGAAATTAAAAGTGCTATTCCAATGAACACACGAATGATAAGAAAGCACAACAGAGGCCTGGCATGGTAGCTCACTCTTCTAATCCCAGCACTTTGGGAGGCCAAGGCAGGAGGATCACTTGAGCCCAAGAGTTGGAGACCAGCCTGGGCAGCATAGTGAGACCCTATCTCTATTTAAAAAGAAAAGAAAGGAAAAGAAAGTGCAACAGTCTTATGCTGATATGGAGAAAGTTTAAGTGGTCTGGATAAAAGATCAAGCCAGCCACAGCATTCCCGTAAGCCAAAGCCCCAGAGCAGGACTCTAACTCTCTTCGATTTTATGAAGGTCTGAGAGAGGTGAGGAAGCTATAGAAGAAAAATTGGAAGCTAGCAGAGGTTGGTTCCTGAGGTTTAAGGAAAGAAGGCCTCTCCCTAACATAAAAGTGCAAAGTGAAGCAGTCAGTGCTGATGTAGAAGTCATCCAGAATGACTAGCTAATTGATAAAAGCAACCACACTAAACAAGGGGCTTTCACTGTAGACAAAACAGCCTTCAGCTGGAAGAAGATGCCACCTAGGACTTTCACAGTGTTACAATAGGGAGTCAGGCAGACATGAGCAGGGCAGGAGAGGGCCCCCTTCCCAACAGGAATGTCAGGCTACCATCAGGTGATGGTCAGGTGGTTGTTAACAGTCTCTCTAAAATAATAATTGATTGCAGCCAGCGCCAGAGAAAGGCAGTCTCCCAATAGATAGAAATATCTGAAAGTGGTGATCAGCAGCTTCCTGATAAAATCTAGGAGCTGAGTGAGTGGGCTCAAGCATGTGCACTAAGAGGCAAAATATTGGAGTTTAACTGGTATTTGACCTTCTAGGAACATTCGACTGGTAAGGGAAAAACACCTCAAGTGAGCACGCATACATACAACTCCAGTAAACACACTGTGTATGCAGTCCCTCACAAGTGCTGGCAGCCACTGTGCATACGGATAGCCTGCCCAAGGGAAGAAACGGGAGATGTAATGCAACCTTGGAAGCATGCCAACATATGAGACCCCCAAATCAAAGGTCAAACCACGTACTTGATTTTTTTTTTTTTTTTTTTT
>NW_012101932.1:4587549-4653266 GCF_000951045.1 Mandrillus leucophaeus | reverse complement strand
TCTCGATCTCCTGACCTTGTGATCCGCCCGTCTCGGCCTCCCAAAGTGCTGGGATTACAGGCTTGAGCCACCGCGCCCGGCCTTGATTTTCTTAAGTTGCCCACTTGGTCCTCTTCCAAGCGTACTTCCTTTCATTCCTGCCCTAAAACTTCTATTTTTATTTCATTTTTTTTTTCTATTTTGAGATGGAGTTGCACTCTGTCACCCAGGCTGGAGTGCAGTGGGACAATCTTGGCTCACTGCAACCTCCGGCTCCTGGGTTCAAGCGATTCTCTTCCTTCAGTCTCCTGACATGTGCTGGGATTACAAGCATGCACCACATGTCCAGCTAATTTTTGTATTTTTATTAGAGACAAGGTTTCGCCATGTTGGCCATGCTGGTCTCGAACTCCTGAGCTCAAGTGATTCGCCTGCCTTGGCCTCCCAAAGTGCTGGGATTACAGACGTGAGCCACTGTGCCTGGTCCCTAAAACTTTTAAATAAACTTTCACTCGTACTGTAAAACTTGAGTTAGTCTCTCACTCTGCCTTATGACTCTTGGTCGAATTATTTCTTGTGAGGATGTGAGAATTCAGATTGCTGCAAACCCAAATGGATTTGCAGCTGCCAACACAGCTACAGGGGAAAAGTCAATGTCTGGCTTCAAGGCTGCAAAGGACAGGCTGACTCTCTTGTTAGGGGCTAATGCAGCTTGTGACTTTAAGTTGAAGCCAATGTTCATTTACCATCTGAAAATCCTAGGGCCCCTAAGAATTATGTTAAATCTACTCTGCCTGTGCTCTATAAGTGGGGCAACAAAGCCTGGAAGACAGCACATCTATTTACAGCATGGTTTACTAAATATTTTATGTATACTGATGATCTATTGTTCAGAAAAAAAGACTCCTTTCAAAATATTAGTGTTCATTAACAATGGACCTGATCACCCAAAAGCACTTATAAAGATGTACAAGGACATGAATGTTGTTTTTATGCCTGCTGATGGAACACCCATTCTGCGGCCCAGGTATCAAGAAGTAATTTAGACTTTAATGTTTTATGATTTAAGAAATACATTTTGTGGCTGGGTGCGGTGGCTCATGCCTGTAATCCCAGCACTTTGGGAGGCTGAGGCAGGTGGATCACGAGGTCAGGAGATTGAGACCATCCTGGCTAACAGGGTGAAACCCCGTCTCTACTAAAAATACAAAAAAATCAGCTGGGCATGGTGGCGGGCGCCTGTAGTCCCAGCTACTCGGGAAGCTGAGGCAAGAGAATGGCGTGAACCCGGGAGGCGGAGCTTGCAGTGAGCCGAGATGGCGCCACTGCACTCCAGCCTGGGCAACAGAGGGAGACTCCGTCTAAAAAAAGAAAAAAGAAAAAAAACAAACATTTTGTAAGGCAATAGTTGCCATAGACAGTGAATGCTCTGATGGAATCTGGATGGATCTGGGAAAAGTCAGTTGAAAACCTTCTGGAAATAATTCGTGACTTTAGATGCCATTTAAAGCACTCGTGATTCAGGAAGGACGTCAAAATATCGTTAACAGAAATTGGGAAGAAGTTGATTCCAACATCATGGATGACTTTGAGAGGTTAAAGGCTTGGGTGGAGCAAGTAACTACAGGTGTGATGAAAATAGCAAGAGCACTAGAATTAGACATGGAGCCTGATTATATGATTGAATTGCTGCAACCTCATAAACTTTAATGGATGAGGAGTTGCTTCTTGTGGATGGATGAGCAAAGAAAGTGGTTTCTTGAGGTGGAATCTACTCCTAGTGAAAAACCTGTGAACACTGTTGAAATGACAACAAAAGATTTAGAATATTATATAAACTTAGTTGATAAAGCAGTAGCAGGGTTTGAGAAGAGTGACTCCAATTTTTAAAGAAGTTCTGCTGCTGTAAAATGCTATCAAACAGTATTTTATGTTATGAGGAATCTTTCATGAAAGGATGAGTCAATTGATTTGGCAACCTTTATTATTGTCCTAAAGAAATTGTCAAAACTGGCCGGGTGCAGTGGCTCACTCCTGTTATCCCAGCACTTTGGGAGGCTGAGGTGGGCGGATCATGAGGTCAGGAGATTGAGACGAGCCTGGCTAACATGGTGAAACCCTGTCTCTACTAAAAATACAAAAAGATTAGCTGGGTGTGGTGGCGGGCGCCTGTAGTCCCAGCTACACGGGAGGCTGAGGCAGGAGACTGGTGTGAACCCAGGAGGTGGAGCTTGCAGTGAGCAGAGATAGTGCCACTGCATTCCAGCCTGGGCGACAGAGCAAGACTCTGTCTCAAAAAAATTAAAAAAAAAAAATTGCGAAAACCACCCCAACCTTCAGTAGTCACCAGCCTATACAATGAGTAGCCATCAGTATCAAGGCAAGACCTTCTACCAGCAAAAAGATCATGACTCACTGAAGGCTCACAGGATTGCTAGAATTTTTTAGCAATAAAGTATTTTTAAAATTAAGGTATGTACATTTTTTAGATGTAATGCAATTGTACACTTAGTAGACTATAGTGTAGTATAAATGTAACTTTTATATTCACTGGGAAAATTCATGTTACTCACTTTATTGCAATATTTACTGTATTGTAGTGCTCTGAAACTAAACCCCCACTATTTCTTAGGCATACTCATGTTTACATTATTTTATTTATTATGATATACATCAAGTAAACATTTTCTTCATATGCTTTAGAAAAATAGATGTATGAAAGGAATTGCAACAAAAGCAAAAATTGACAAGTGAGATCTAATTAAATCAAAGAGCTTCTGTACAGCAAAGAAACTCATCTGAGTGAACAGACAACCTACAGAGTGGGAGAAAATTTTTGCAATTCATCCATCTGACAGAGGTCTAACATTCAGCATCTATAAGGAACTTGAATTTATAACAAAAAACAATAAACCCCATTAAAAAGTGGGCAAAGGACATGAACAGACACTTCTCAAAAGGAGACATACAGGTGGCCAAAAAACATGAAAAAAAGCTCAACGTCACTGATCATTAGAGAAATTCAAATCAAAACCACAGTGAAATACCATCTCATACCAGTCAGAATGGCTATTATTAAAATGTCACAAAACAACATATGCTGGCAAGATTGTGGAGAAAAAGAAATGCTTTTACACTGTTGGTGGGAGTGTGAATTAATTCAACCATTGTGGAAGACAGTGTGGCAATTCCTTAAAGACTTGGAGGTAGAAATAGCCTTTGACCCAACAATCACATTACTGGATATATACCCAAAGGAATATAAATGATTCTATTATAAAGACACATGCATGTGTATGTTCATTGCTGCACTATTCACAATAGCAAAGACATGGAACCAACCTAAATGCCCATCAATGATAGACTTGATAAAGAAAATATGGTACATATACAATGGAATACTAGGCAGCTATAAAAAGGAATGAGATTATGTCCTTTGTAGGGACATGGATGAAGCTGAGAGCCATTATCCTCAGCAAACTAACACAGGAACAGAAAATCAAATACCCCATGTTTTCACTTATCAGTGGGAACCAAATGATGAGATCACATGGACACATTGGGAGAAACAACACACACTGAGGCCTGTTGGAGCGTGGGGAGTAGGAGGAGGGAGAGCCTCAGGAAGAATGGCTAATGGATGCTGGGCTTAATACCTGGGTGATGGGATGATCTGTGCAGCAAACCACCATGGCACACGTTTACCTGTGTAAACCTGCACGTTCTGCACATGTACCCCTGAACCTAAAAGTTGAAAAAAAGAAAAAAAATGAAAAATAGATGTAAAAAGTCTGTTCGTTATCAGATTTTTTCACTCTGTTTCTCCAGCTTTCCATGTTTCCATGTCCTCTGCTCCAGGGTACTTCGATGAAATGTGTCCTGCCATGGCTGCTTTATGATCTTATATTGAAAAGAACTGTAGACATTTAGAATGCATATTTTTTTTGTCTTTAGATATTCAGTACTACAACATAACGATTTCCACAAAGTGTTTCGAGTCCTGCTATAGCTGTAGCTTAGCTCGTCTTGTGGGAACCTGTGTGTCTCATGTTCTCTGCTTCCTCCAGGAGCCCCAGTTATCTCTTCAGGATCTAAGGGAGATCAACATGGCTGCCTCTTGGATATTTGACTGTTCAATATCATTTCTACCAGATGGTGCAAGAGGGAAATAAAAAAACACTGCAACTCAAACCAGTTTGAGTTTTAGCGATTTTGCTACTTGGTTCTAAGTCTGGTAAATGACTGGACCACAGAAGGAAGTTGAAGTTGCAGGTTTTTCATAGCCATTTGGCTCATTTCCCAGAGGTTTTGCTGGCCAGGGTGTTTGAAGATAGGAAGTGGCCACAGTGTGGTTTCAAATCTGGGGCTTGTCTCTCTCATGAGAGAAAATGGGATAAAATATAAAGATCATTCATATGTTTGAAAAAATGATTGACCAGGCTTGAGATGAGATTATTTCTGCAACACCATGTGGAAGGTGTGTATGCCAATCATGTGGCTCTGTAAGGTGGAAGGAGGCGTGATGTTCAGTTATGGTTGTTTTTATCTCAAGTTCTTTGACATTCAGGGCATGAGACAAAAGTATATAGTTTTGGTTTGGCATTCTGTGACTATCCAGCTGAGTTTGTTTTCTTCCTCTTCTTTTATGAGGTATTTTAAGGTTTAGATGTTCTTTTTACCGTGAAATCTAATTTAATTGTGGTTATTTTATTTTTCTGTATATGTGCCCAGAGATTTTTGGTTTATTGGTAAACTTTAAAAAAATACCGCAGTGTGTATAAACATATATAATTTAAGAACCAGTCATGACTGAGGCCTATGATATCCTTTGGAACATTCTTACTTGGAAGCAATTCTAATTAACAAGATATTTTCTGGTTTCCTTCTTGTATGCTTTATTAATAATAATGCTGTTAGTTAGCTAGAAATCTTTAGTCCTACGGTTGACTTTTTCTCCATTCCCTTTCCTAGTAACCAACTCTATTGTGGTTATTTTTCATAAAAAATGTGGCAAACTTGTGATAACAATCAACCAACATGATAGTGGTAAGAATAGTCAAACTCTTAAAAGTCAGAATTTTGCAGATGTTATTTTATTTTTTAAGACAGACTGTCACTCTGTTGCCCAGACTGGAGTGCCGTGGTGCGATCTCAGCTTACTGCAACCTCCGCTTCCTGGGTTCAAGTGATTCTCCCACCTCAACCTCCTGAAGTAGCTGGGACTACAAGCACGCGCCCCGACACCCGGCTAATTTTTGTATTTTAGTCGAGATGGGGTTTCACCATGTTGGCCAGGCTGATCTCAAACTCCTGACCTTAAGTGATCTGCCCGCCTTGGCTCCCAAAGTGCTGGGATTACAGGGGTGAGCCACCGTGCCCGGCCAGGTATTCTTTTATAATAAACTCAGTGAAAGTGAATTACAAGGAAACCTCATTAAATTACAACTGGTTTATTCAAAAGAATCTTACTTTTTAAAAAACACACTCTTCCCCCAGTTAACTAGATTCTCTATTTTTTTTTAAAAATAAGGATATTGAATAACTTGCTTGGCTATTCAGAACTATATTGTTTTTCCTGTCATTTAAATTCTAGATTGAGACAGTTTAATTCTTTTAAGGAGTGAAGAGACTAATGTCTGAGAGAAACATTGATAGATTTTTTTTTTTTTTGAGACAGAGTCTCACTGTCACCCAGGCTGGACTACAGTGCCATGATCTCAACTCACTGTAATTTCCACCTCCTGGGTTCAAGCAATTCTTCTGCCTCAGCCTTCTAAGTAGCTGAGACTACAGGCACCTGGCACTGTGTCTGGCTGTTTTTTTGTATTTTTAGTAGAGATGGGGTTTCACCATGTTGGCCTGGCTGGTCTCGAACTCCTGACCTCAAGTGATCCACCTACCTCGGCCTCCCAAAGTGTTGGGATTACAGGCATGAGCCACCATTCCCGGCCACACTGATAGAATTTACTGTTTCTACCTATGCTTTGGACCACAGTGAACAAGAGTGATTAAGCTGTGAAATTTTCATATTCAAAAGATACTTGAATTTGTATTCTGAATCTTATTCTTGAGCATGTCAAGGTCTAGTGAAGCAAAGGTTGTTATGTTTAGGAAAGATCAGATTGCAGGTCAGTTCTAATATGTAAGGTGCACATGCTGCATTTCTGAATGCATGTACCATAACTGTTCATTGACCATTTTCACTTCCGGCATGAGAATTATTTGGAGAAAAAACAATTGTGTAGATGAAATATGTATTTACCAAATTATTTACCTCTTGATGCCAATTGATGGCTCAAATATGTATTAAGCATGTAATATTTCTTGGGAGCTATTTTATGCTATAGCCCTAAACTAAAAGCTGAGAACTTCTCATGGCTTTAAGAAAGTTATACTTGATACAACAAAGCAACATACACCACTGCCTTCAGCATAATTTCTAGAATTCCCTCCTACATTGCCAAAGAATTTTAAAATACATCTATTTTGTAAGAACTGAAAGTAGTTTCTTTTTTTTTTTTTTGTTTTGAGGCGGAGTTTTGCTCTTGTTGCCCAAGCTGGAGTGCAATGGCACAATATCAGGTCACTGCAACCTCTGCCTCCTGGGCTCAAGTGATTCTCCTGCCTCAACCTCTCGAGTAGCTGGGATTACAGGTGTGCGCCACCACACCCCGCTAATTTTTTTCTATTTTTGGTGGAAATGGGGTTTCACCATGTTAGCCAGGCTGGTCTAGAACTCCTGACCTCATATGATCTGCCTGCCTCGGCCTCCCAAAGTGTTGGGATTACAGGTGTGAGCCACCATGCCTGGCCTAGAAGTAGTTTCTAAAACATGTATGACAACTATTTATTGATGTTATTATGTGTAATACAAAATGCACAGGAACACAAAAATATTTATAATGTATACTTACTTAGTACTTAGTACATATAAACTTGGATTCTGTCTTTAGTAAATGAACTTTAGTGTCTTCCTGGATAGGTATATTTCTACTGTTGAAAGACTATCTTCTCCAGGTGCCATTTCCTTGGAAAGAGGCTTTGTTTGTGATTATATTACTGTTGGATTAGAGGGTGAGCCAGGATTGATATGCTGTAGCCACCATTCTTTTAAATGTTTCTCTGCCCAACTTTATGTTTGTCAGGGTTGGGGAAGGAGCAAACAGTAACAGAGATTATCATAAATATAAGAGAGATAGTTATCTTCGACAAATGAATGCTGTTAGTCTTGAATGAGTAGCTGAAGGAAGCTATGGAAATTCCATCATCTTCTCCTAAATCTTCATTCTGCTCTTGATGGTTAATATTTGTTCGGTATGGAGTGTCCGCTAAACTGGGGGAAAGGCTTAAAGTCACTTTATGGTTCTTAATTCAGCTCTTTCAATGTCACCCAGGGAGTAGGTTTAAACAATTTTTTAAGTACAGATAGTAACATAATTTAATGGTAAGTTATTTTGGAAAAGATATTTTGAGAAAAATAAGAAAAGGTATTTGCAATGTATTTTAGCTAATTTAGGATTTATAAATGCACACTGTGGGTGCTCTCGGGGATTATTAAAGAACACTATATAATATGTATCTCCATCTAGTTTGGAATGCTAATGGAAAGAAACTGATGTTTCTTGGGTGCCCACTATGAACTATGCACTTTGCAAGTGTCTTAATATACACTGGAGCATTTAATCCTCTGAGGTGGTATTACTAGGTCTATTTTAAGGATGAAGGAACTGAGATTTTGAAAGACTTAACCAACTTTCCCAAGGTCACACAGGTAGTAAGTGGTAAGCCAATCTTATCTGAAAGTCCATGCTCTTCCGATCACACCACTAAGGTCTATTTTTTCTAGCATCCCTCGGTCTTTGCTGATAGTGAAATGTATGATATTTGCCAAATTTATAGTATCAGATATTTAAGCAAACTCCTCACACACAGTTGTAAAGCAGCATTCTATTATTCTTAACGTAGATATTTACATGTTCATCACCATTGGCCTGTCCCCTATCAATTGGCTAACTTGGTCCTGGAATTCTTCCTTTATGAGATATAATAGATTCATCTTTTCCTATCTACTGTATGGGCTAAATTGCAATTCATGCCCTTGAAATTTTTCACTTGAGGCCGGGTGCGGTGGCTCACGCCTGTAATCCCAGCATTTTGGGAGGCTGAGGAGATCGAGACCATCCTGGCCAACATGTTGAAACCCCGTCTCTACTAAAAATACAAAAATTAGCTGGGCGTGGTGGCACGTGCCTGTAATCCGAGATACTCGGGAGGCTGAGGTAGGAGAATTTCTTGAACCAGGGAGTTGGAGGTTGCGGTGAGCTGAGATTGTGCCACTGCTATCTTTTTTTTTTTGAGACTCTATGTCTCAAAAAAAAAAAAAAAAAAAGTATCACTTGAACTATTAACTGGTGCTTGTCGACTCTGGACCGTGTTGAGAGATGTGGCTAAATGAATATATCTAATCACCATTTTCATTGTCATCCAGTCTTTCAGTTGCCTACCGAGAAGTCAAAATGTCTAAGGATGGCACTCAAGAATGTATACATTCTGTACCCAACCTACTTTTTTAGAATCACCGGCCACTACTCCCCTATCTGACCCTGGGTCCAGTGTTCGCTATCTCTACCTGTGCATGATGCTATTTCTTCTGCCTGTTTGGAACTTAACAAACCTGAACATCATAGCTCAATGCTGATGTCAGCTCTTCTCTGAAAGCCACCCCTATTAGCTCTGAGGTGAAGAGATCTCTCCCATTTAGGCCACTTCTTATTGTCTAACCCAGCTGCTTGGCATAACCATTTACTGAAAAGAATCATGAAAAGAGAACAGGTTTGACCTCCTTATCTGTGATCTATGTGACTTTAAGCAGGTCACTTTACATATAAGACTCAGTTTTCTGAAGTAGAAAATGGGTAAGATATATAACTATCCCCTTTGACTTACCACAGACAAGCTTCTTTTCTTCTTTATGGTTCAGTTTCTTAAGTTGTAAAATGGAGATAATAAAAGTAACTAATATAGAATTGCTGTGAGAATTAACTGTGTATTAATCAAGATAGGTTGGGTTATGATCCAGTAAAAATTAACCCCAAATCTTAGTACCTTAAAACTACAAAACTTTATTTCTTGCATGTCCATCTCAGACTGGCAGGAACTCTGCTCCATATTGTCCATATTCAGGGTCCTTGTCTGCCAGAGCTTTCACTGTCTGGAATAATGCAAGTCACTGTGGCAGGAGAAAGGGGTTGTAGTGAATCGTGTTGGTTCTTAAAGCTTCTGCTTAAAAGTGATGCACATCACTTCTCACATTTCATTAGCCAAGCAAATCACATGGCTACAGCTAACTTCAAAGGGGCAGGGAAGAACAATCCTACCACATACTCCAAAGAACAAGGCCCAGAAACATCAGAGAATGGTGCTAATGGTGACCATATCACAAGTTGTGTTCTTTGGCAACTTTCATATGGTACATTTCCAATTTTATCTGTCTTTCTACAGCATAGCCTCCTTGGAGTCAGAGTGAGAGTTGTATTCACTATCCTGTCTGCCACGCAGTGATCAGGACAGGTCTTCAGTAAGTGTTTTGCTACATAAGGTGAGCAGAGTACTACCCCAAGTGGCTTTTCCCCCAGTGTTGGAGAGGAACTCAGGTTTCTAGTCCCAGGATATATATATATTTTTTGTATCCAGGAAAGTCTTTAGTAGAATATATATAATGTAACTCAAAATCAAGGTGAGGTCTTGCAAAGGATCTTACCATCTCCTGCTGTCTTTTTGCTTGAGCCCATATGGAAATGTCAAGTGTGAACTTGGAGCCATTAAGAGAGCCTACTCTTTAAATGCTTCATTTTTTCCTCTTCTAAAGAACCGTAGTCAAAGGTCAGGATCGATTTCTGATTTGTTTTAAGCAACAATATGGTTCAGGAAGAGGTGAGCACATTGTATCAGAACTTGGGCTTGATCAGCCTCAGAAATAGGCTTGAAATCAACTTAACTGGATCTGCAGGAAGGGCTGGAAAAAAAATAAAGTTTTTGGTGTTAAATGATTTTCAGTGGAAAATCACCTACTGAATAGTCTGAAGTCATATATCAACATCTTACTTGCTTTTTCTTTTCTAATTATGTAAGACATTTATATTGTTTTTGTAGAAAAGTCAGCAAATACAGATGAACGAAAATTTTAAAAAAGCACCATAAAAGAAGAAATTACCTATAAGAAAAACATCTTAATTCCTGTCTTGGGTTAATGTATTTTAAACGAAATATCATCTATTCTTTCACTGTTGTAGTGAATGTTTCTTACAGCACTGATCAATTAACATACTGTGTTATAGTTTCTGTCACTACATTGTAAATTTACAGGCAGTAAATTTACATCATAAGCTTGGCCTGATGTTTTCAAAGAAATTCCTTTTTATTAAACAAATTTTAAACAATACATAACAACTGTCTTTCTCTGACTTAGAATTACAAATTCCAGATGCAGGCATGGCTTTTTAAAAGTCACGAAAACAATCTTTACGTAAACAAAATGAAGTGGCCACAAGTAAGCGGTTCCATGAGTTTATGGCTTGACGTGCAACAAGGATGAGAGAGGTGTTACGGAAAATCAAGATACTTTGAAAGAAATAGGCAAAGGGGGAGAATCTTCCCGGTTGTTTAGGAGCTAGACAGAGTATCAAGTTTGGAAAAAGAGTCATTTTTGTTGCTGTAAGAGCCATTCCAGGAGCCTGAGAAACTGGTGTCTGGTACCAGGTACCCTTTACCTTTCATGCATTTAATCAGACTTCTCAAGCACTAGGTTGGAGAGCTGGCAGCCATGGGGAGATGGCGCCAGTGGGCATTCCCTTTGATCTGACTCCACGACGCTATCCTCCTCTTGGCCACCCATGGATGAGAATGTCAAGGGGTAGATGATGGGATCTCTTTTGGGGACTGATTCAATCTGGAGATAACCCTGCTTATGACTCAGGGCATCTCTCCTGCCACTGGGCAGTGGGAGAGAATTTACATCCTCAACTCCTCTGTTGATCTTCAAAAAAAGACATGGCTGTGGCCTGGATTGGCGGTATCTAGTCTCCCCAAATAGACATCGCAACTTGAGACCAAATAAATCAACATAGAAATGGTATATGAAATGAAATTAAAATGTAAACCAAGGGAGCTGAGCAAGATGACAACTAATAATTTGTGTAAAGCATCATACATTAGTGTCATTATTACTATTATTATCTCCATTTTACAAGGAAATTGAGGCAAGAAGTGTCTTGCCCCAAATCACATGAAAATGGTGTTTAAATTTCCTTGTAGCTCAACATTAGATGTTTAGCGATCTATATTTTTTTTCCTATATATCCAAATAATGGTATTTCTTGCCTTGCCATCCACCATTTCTCTCCTTCGAACCCTATTTTCACCTCCAATCCCTCTATCTCCTCATGATCCTCTAAACATGCCATGGATGTTATTATCTGGGCCTCTTTGGCTATACCTTCGCCCTTCTGTTTTACTCTTTTCTATATGCTTAAATCCTACTTGTTTTCTCAGGAGGACCTCAGTTCCCACTCCTCTGTGGACCTTTCCTGGTTTGTCTAGCTCACGGAGATCTCTGTCACCGGAATATCTCTTCTTGCATTTGTTAGCTCTGGTGCTTACCCAGTGCTTAGAAGTGGTAATAATTTTTGTAAAAGTTTATGTGTTAAACCCCAATCTAGAGTATAAGTTCCTACAAGGCAGAACAGCCTTGCGTATAGCAAGCTTTAAGGAACACTGGTACTTATACTTCATTATGTACCTTTCCTCATATATAAAATATATAAAAAGTACTGTATACTCTTCAACCTCTAAAAGAAATGACTGCATGATTAATCTCATTGTTCATATTGACATAGTTCATGCAGGAAGCTAACTCAGAACTTTCAGCCTGGGAAATATTTACCCAGGCTTAATTTTATTTAGTATTTTTCCAATTAAATGGCACGTATGCTTTGTAACTCTTGTATACTTTATTTTGTGCCATGTACTTAAGCATCAGTAAGTTAAAATCACAAATGAGAAAGATACATTGCCAACCACGCAAGATAACATTCTATTTCCTCGAAGTCAGGCTTCTCCCTTGGAGTTGAGCTACTATTTGATGCTAACTCTAGTTGGTTTTATCAAAGACTTCTTCAGTCCTTTTTTCAGAGTCAAAATAAAGATCTGGGTAAAACCCAACTATCTGTAACTTAGGCCTGTTGATTTCAAAACGTTTCGCACAAAATGAAAAAAAGGCCCGGTAACTTTAGGGCACATATGTTCTCCATATATTCTCTCCAAAGACACAGGGTCCCAAGCCTGTGTTTGCAACTTTGATAATAAAGGGTGTTTGGTGTTTCACACAGCATTTGATATTTATGGATTAATTTATCTCTAAATCTATCTTGAGGAGAGCCCAGATTTGGTAAATAGATGATTAAACCAATTTTATGGGGAAGGACTGGAGTTTTGCCCTAAATGGGATCTTTCATAGACCAGAACCTCCAATTTGGCAACATACATTGATAAAAATAAATGAATAATTTCTAAATTTCCATTTCCCTTTGGTCTATGTCTTAATATTAGTTAATTGCCAGCAGCAAATGATTAAAAGATGCTGTGAGGGTTTAAATTCACTTGAGAGAGGCACAAGAGGCAGTCTCAGGGCCTGAAGTAACAGGATAGGTTTTTTTTTTTTTCTGAAGTATACATAATTGGTTCCTTTTTTTTGGCTTTCTTCCTTCAAACCTACCCATGCACAGGATAATCATAATCCCGGCAGTTTACATTTGCATAATGCCTTACCATTTGCTTTCACAGATTTTATTCCCACTTGATCAGAGGGTGTCTGCATTGTGCTGAGTACCTAATCTTGAAATAAATAATTTACTATATGAAGATTTAAACAGGTCTTTTAGATAAAAGTGCATTACATATTTATGAGCACTGATTTCAAGAATCGCTTTGAAAGAACTATTGATCTTGCTTTATATTAGAGATCTGAACTTAATCTCATTTGATTCATCCTTGATTTTTTTTCTGAGGTTCCAAATCATGTTTGTAAATCCCTGAGGGTCTTTTTCCTCCCTGTGAGAGGAAAAATGTTTAGGCACATGTCAGAAATTTAAGAACCTTCTGCCACTATTCTCAGTATATTGGGAAAACCAATTTTCTGAAATTAAAATGGCAGTCCATTTTGCAAGGCAATATGATGATGATGACGTTGATAATAAAACTTAGGAGTTCTAATTCAGTACAGCAGGAGAGAGATTTCGATCTATTAAAACAAAGTTCTTTGATGTCTGCTGGGAAGAGGGATCTCATAAATGGTTATTATTTACTTTTAAAATGCATTATTGCTTGAGCATCTGTGATTTACTTTTTAATTTCTGCTGTTTATAAAGGTTATTGCCTTTAAACCAGTCGCTTCTTGCATAACCAAACCCCAAACAAACTAGGAGAAAATAAAAGACAATTGCAAGTAACTGAAATTATTTTTCAAACTCCTGGGAAGAGAAAGAAAGACTAGAATAAACATTGTTTCCTGATTGCTACAGTTCAAATTCACTAAAAGATTTTGCTTGCTTAAATAAAACATGAAATTACGACAGGAAAGCTTTTTTTCCCTCTCTTTAAGAAGGGAGAGGAAAAAAAAAAAAAAAAAACCATGAAAGCAGGGAGAGCTTTGCAAGGCTACTGGTGCCTGAGTAGAATCACTAACTGGTTCCCTCGCTCTGTGCTAGGCTGTCTGTATTCACTGTATCACAAGCTTGAAACCAGACCTCATTTGACTGAGCCAAAAAATGGTCCTTTTGTTGCTGTTTTTTTTCCCTAGTGTCATCTCTCATGGTTGCCTGGGCAACCAGTGTGTATCCTTTCAGCATAGGTTACTGGGCCCCAGGAAGGAAGTGCTCCGGCGCTGGCCTGCTATTTTTATAGAACCGTTACATAATACAATCTATTAAAGCTTCCTCTTGGTGTTTTATTGCACAAAGGGGAAATTAAGTTTGATGACTCCTAAATGTTGGATGGAGGATGTCAGGTGACTCTAGGATTGTTTGGCTCAGGCCACATAGCAACAATATTCCCATATGCAATTCCAGAAGAACCCATATACAATCATGCCCTTGGCAATGTTCGCCTGCCTGGGGATCATTAGAGGAAACTGAGCTCTCAGCTGCTCAGGGGTGTAAGTTTTGTCCAACTACACAATACTCCCTCTCTGGTAGGATGGCAGCAGACAATGAAACACTATTCACAGTTAAGGGCAAGGAGAATTTTAAAGGTGTAGCACATATGCTTTTAATAGGTGGGGTGATTACTGGCAAAGAGAATTGGATTGAAAGACAGAGGGCCAGGGTCTCTCCCAAGTCTGCCACTGCAGCATTGCATGAATGTTGTGGTCAGTTTTGCTTCTGGGTAACTCTCAAGTGGTCCAGGGGAGGGAGGCATTGGGAAAGGGGGGTGTAATAGGTAAATGGCTTTTAAGTGGAGACCTAAGACCTCTGTAACACAACTTCAGGGATTCTCCACTTGCCACAGGAACCAATAGGGAATAAAAGCTCTTAACTCCTTTTATTTCCCCCTTACCAGTTACAGTTTGCCACCAGTCTGAAATAAGGAAGGTGCAAGTGTGCAGCTGGATCAGAAGCCTTGCCCTGGACCATAAATGAACCCCTGTATCCTCAGGGAGACATAAGGCCACAAGAGTTTCCTGGACTAGAGGGGTGTGAGCTGACCACATGTGCTTCCGTCTTCACATTTTCACTCTGCTATCCTATGCACCCCCATCACCTCGGCTAAACCCTGAGGACTCTGATTCTCAAATCTGTGTCTCTAGCCTGCTTTTATTCTAGTCCTGTATTTCCAACTGCCTGCTGGAGAGCTCTTTCTGGATATCTCATTTTGCTTCAAACTCAACAGATTCAAATGAAAAACTCCTGTTTCTGCTTTTATACTCTTTCAACACTTCCAACACCAAACATGTGGGTTTTTTTTCCCCCCACACTAACCAATTCTCCAGTTCTCAGTGGACACCAACTAGGTATCCTAAAATTTAACTTGACTCTGATCCTAATACCCCAAGTTAGCACGGAAGCCACAGATGAAGAGCTCAGTCCCACAAAACTGTCTCCCACTTCAGACACCAATCACAGGTGGTGGGTCCCCAGGTCACCCACGACTTCTGTCTGACTTGGCAACAAATCAGAGGTTCCTATAATCCTCTCCTTAGGTTTAATAATTTACTACAACAGCTCACACCCAGGTACAAGTTTACTTATGCTTACAGATTTGTTACAATGAATATTTTAAAGGATACAAATGAATAGTGAAATGAACAGATATGTAAGGTGAGGTTTGCCAGGGTCCCAAGCACAGGAGCTTCTATCCTCATGATGCACCTCTCGACAAATGCATTTGTTCTTATTGACCAACCTGGAAAGTATCTGAATCCCTTCAGTTAGGGGTTTTATGGCGCCTTCATTACATAAGCATGACTGATGAAATCATTGGCCGTTGGTGATCAGCACAACCTTAAGCTCCTCTCCCTTCCCCAGAGGTCAGGCAGTAGAGCTGAAAGTTGCAACTCTCTAACCACTTGGTTAGTTCTTCTGGCAAACAGCTTCCCCCACACTCTTTATGGACTTCCCAAAAGTTACTTTATTAACATAAACTCAGGTGTGATTAAAAGGGGCCCGTTTTGAAAAACAAAAGATGCTACTTTCACCTTAATGAGCTCCGGAGCTGTTTCAGGAGCCAGAAACAAGACATATATATATATATATATATATTTCTCATTATGTCACAATTTCACAATATTCAGCACAAAACACATTTTTTTCCCCCCAATCAAAGGCTCTTGCTGACTCCCTCATTTCCATGAATACCCATATTCAGAGAATGCTCAATTTTGGTGATCATCTGGTCTACCTTTTTCATTTTATAGATGAAGAAAGTGAGGCTAAAGAGGTTAAGGGATTTATTGAAGGTCCCTCAAAGAGTTGGGAGCTGAAGGACCTCGCTTTATGGTGGAACCCTCTACATTCTTCTCTGCCCATTTCACCTGGTTTTGATATCCCTAGGAATTGTGAGCACTTCTCCTGCACCTAGTCTTATCAGTTCTTCTTTCATGATCTCTCATAATCGAGTCTGTCTTTCCCATTTCCACTCCTATCTCAGTAACTGAGCCTTACTTACATCAAGCCTAGACTATTTAGTTTCCAAGTCAGTTGCTCTACCCCTTCAATCAGCACTGAATTTTACTTCTGGAATAATCTCCAGCTTTATCATGTCACTTTATTATGCAGATACTTTTGATTGTTTATACTGTATTAAAGTCCAAATTTAACTCTCCATAATCTGATTTCCTCTCACCATTTCAACTTGCCTTTCTAGATTTAGTGTCCAGCAAAATCAGTGGCTCTTTATTTGGTAAAGTTTATTTACTGTTCCCTTTTTACAGGTCAGAGATTTATTGACTGCTTTCCTTTTTTAATTCTATTGCTTCAGACAGTATGATTTCTGATGAAATACTTTCAGTCTTCATTCTGTAGGCTTCCAGAAAATAAAAAATAATATGGAGTTGATAGGATGGTAATGAATATTTGGTGCACATCTTTAAATTTTTTTAAAATTTTTATTTTCGTTTTTACAGATTTTGGCAGTACCAGTGCAGTTTTGGTACATGGGTATATTGTGTAGTGGTGAAGTCTGGGCTTTTAGTGTACCGATCATCCGAATAGTGAACATTGTACCCAATAGGTAACCTTTCAACAAATCTTTAGTCACTCATTCAAAACATTTCATTGAGTATTTACATTATGCTCAAGTGGTGACCAAGAAGGATATGCTTCCTACTATCTTGAATGTATAAACACAGAAGGAGGCATTACATAAAAATTACATAGCCATTAAATATATGATTATACAAAGAATGAGTTTACCACAAAATGAGAGTTTTAAGGGCTATGAAACACAAGTTAGAGTACATGAGAGCAAATAATGATGAGGAGTGGGGTAAGAGTGGGCTTTAATATAGACTAGGGATTCAGGGAAGAATTTCTCAAGCAAGAATTTCCATTTCCACCGAAACATGAAGAATGAGATCAAGTTGGAGAAGCAAAGAGAGTGAATGAGGGAAGAAGAAGAGGTGATCCAGGCAGAGGGATTAGTGCGGTGAAAGGAAGAAAGGATCTAGAAGTTTTGCAGCGACTGAGAAGAGGGTGGAATGCTGAGCCAGGAGACGTTGGGGGAAATTATAGAGTGTTGTATATAAAAAGCTTAGAGAAAGTACACTCTGACAACACCTCATCGCTGCAGAATTTCCAGTCTATAATAAGTGAAAGCTTTTGTTTTTAGGGAAACCCTTCTATTTTGTAAAATTTCTACTTGGAGAACAATATACAAATAATTGTGTACTAATAACAGTGTTTACTTTCTTTGTTTTAGAGATGTAATGAATTAGTGGATTGTGGATTGAGTTTGAGCATTCCTCAAACCACTGGCTTTTTTAGTAAAGTTAAATTTATTGTGGTTTCTTATTCTAGGAATTTGACCTTATTTTCCCTATGGGAAGAAGTGGATTCTTTTGTGTGTGTTTTAGTTTTTTTTTAAGTGCAAGCTCAATCTCAAGAAATAGCTGGCTCACCCTGGAATAGTGGACGAAGGGAACTTCGAATTATTTAACTTTGATCCATTTAAAGAAGACAATGTAACTTCTTAGATTAGGTGATTAAAACAGTCTTTTATTTCTATAAATTCATTTGAGGTAATGGAAAAAAGTAGAAGATATATAAAAGGTGGGGGTTTAAAACTTGAAGATAAAATTAAAATTCTTTTTCTTAAAAACTTTGACCTAAAAAAGCTACTCTACGCAGCAGGGGAAAAATAACGGAGCTAGAATGAGTTACGTGACTCTGTTCTATTCCTGTCAACAGGAAGGATGCAGAAAATTTTTTCTTTCTTTTTTTTTTTTTCCCTTTGGCAAGATCTCCTCCCAGCTTCCTATGGTTGGAAATGGGCAATAAATGGCAGGGTATCCAGTGATCTCTTTCTAGGCCTCTTGGTTACTAGCATTGGCAAGGACACTACTCTCCTTTTCTTTCTTCTTATTTTTAGAGTGTTCTCTTTTTTTCCTTTATTTCTTTTTCAGGCTTGTGGGGAAAGCAAGGGCCTGTCATTATCAGGGAGTGAGGTGAACCACAGGGGTTGGTTTCCCAAGAATCCGGACGCAGCTGCCAACCTAGTGGGTCAGAGTCATCGTCTTTATTACTGAGGGCGGTTTTCCTGTGAAAGTGAGACTTCCTTTCAATTAACACTCACATGGTCACGGGAGCTGTTACATTTCTCCCTCTATCAGTTAATGAGAAAATAGACTATTCGTCCTTATTCCCTTCTGCAAATAATGCGCTATGGTTTAACTGCAAAGCAAAGTGCTAAGTAATTTCTAAAGACGAGAGGTCATTACATTTTCTCTGGTGTTTTATAGTGATTTGCCAAATACTTTTTGTTGGCTTCAGCTAAGAGCAGGATTTTCCCCCTTCTACTAATGAACAGAAGAAGTAATCTATCATTTTAAAAGGCTTTGGAATTCCTGAAAAAGAAATTTGTTGCAATTTATAGGTTTGGGTCAGACTGAGTTTATTTGGAGAGGCTAAAAGAGGGAGAAACAAGGATAATAATAGTTTTCTAGTTGAGGACAATCTACTTCTATACATACTAAATGCAGTCAATATATAACGAGTTGCTATAAAAACTCCTGCAACCATCTCCCCTCCCTGGCTGGGTGCAGTGGCTCCCGCCTATAATCCCAGCACTTTGGGAGGCCGAGGCAGTAGATCACCTAAGCTCAAGAATTCAAGAGCAGCCTGGCTACCATGGCAAAGCCCTGTCTCTACAAAAATGCAAAAATTAGCCGGGTGTGGTGGTGCGTGTTGGTTGTCGCAGCTACTTGGGAGGCTGAGATGGGAGGATTGCTTGAGTGCAGGAGGTAGAGGCCTCAGTGAGCCCAAGATCACACCACTGCACTCCAGCCTGGGTGACAGGGAGAGAGTCTGTCTCAAAAAAAAAAAACAACCCAAAAACAAAAACAAAATATGAAGTAACTTTATCTTTGGGGGACACTCTTTTTTGGGAGGGACTAATTTCCTCAGGGAAACTAAACAGAATCCGCTCACTCATTTTATTTTGTATTAAAGTGCAATGACCCCTTTTCAATGACTGTGGATTCTGTAACTAAGTGTGCACCTACAGGGCCTGGATACTTGAGCTTGATTTTCCCACTTTCTTGGCTGGAGGTGCATTGCTTCCTCTAAAGAGTTATGTCTCCTAGCTATTGTTCCGTCTTGTGAAGTATTTGAACATCATTCAAAAGACTATGGTAGAGAGCTGTGAAAAATTAAATAATTGATGTTCTGACTAGCCCAAGGGTGAAGAAAGTGTTTTTCTGTCCAAGTATAAACATGATAATTTTGTATTTAGGTGACAGGATGTTGTGCCTCTACCTCCTGGTGGCTGGAAGGATGTAGTTTAATAGGTATCTGGTATTATATTTTAAAATACTGTTGTCTTTGATTCCCTTGGTTTTAAAAATGTATGCCTTCTCCTAAGATAAACTGTCTAAGTTGTATCACTGAATTCATGACTGTTTGGGGACAGGTGCTCATTCGTATTAGACCCCTGAGGTTTTTTGTTTGTTTGTTTTGTTTTTTTGTTTTGAGACAGAGTCTCACGCTGTCACCCAGGCTGGAGTGCAGTAGCATGATTTTGGCTCACTGCAAACTCCAACTCCTGGGTTCAAGTGATTCTCCTGCCTCAGCCTCCTGAGTAGCTGGGATTGCAGGCGCGCACGACCACGCCTGGCTAATTTTTTATAGTTTTGGTAGAAGCAGGGTTTCACCATGTTGGCCAGGCTGGTCTCGAACTCCTGACCTCAAGTGATCCACCTGCCTTGGACTCCCAAAGTGCCGAGGTTACAGGTGTGAGCCGCCGCGTCTGGCCTAGACCCCCCAGTTTTAATTCATGTGTGATTCTCTCCCTCCAGAGGATATGGTGAGAGTGACATATACTTTCTCTGTGGCTACTTTTTTGTAGTCTGTTTGTTTGGACAAATGAAAACCATACAATTTTATAGAATCTTTGCTTTACTGTCCACTGGTGACATTAATAGTTGTATGAGATTGACAAAAATTTCTAAGAGCAGCAACTAAATTTCCTAAGGCTCACGCTTTTTCAGACCTCTCTGTTTTGTGGAATATGATTCTCAGTGCTTTTGGGTGTCAGTCAACCAAGATGGGGCAAGAATTTTAACCATCTTTAATTCCATTATTAGGAGTAAATCTAAAGTCTCAGAAGTTCAGACCTGAAAGGTACTTTAAAGATCTTGTCTAATTTCTTATTATGCAAATAAGAAAAGACAAAGGTGAAGTGTCTCAGATAAAGCCACATAGTCAGTGCGAATGCCAGGTTGCAGGCTAGCTGTCGTATTGGGACCTGCGTTGTATTATGCAACAGCGTCTATGTAAAGAAGCTTCCACCTCACAGAAGCCTGATACTTGGCCAGATGTTTTATAGACAAGATGACGTTGGCAGACTCCCAGCTTGAATCCTTGTGCTACCTCTTAATAGCAGTGTGACTTTGTGAGTATATTGAACCTCTTTAAGCCTCATTTTTTTCTCAGTTGTAAAAGTATGATAGTAATAATCTCTACCTTTTAGGATCACTGTGGGGATTAGATCAGGCAATTGATGTAAAAATTTAGCCCACAGTAAGTACTCTCAAAATGTTCGTTATTATTGGGCTCAATTTCATTAATCATTTAATCTGTTTGAAAGTCATTATGTTATAAATTCTAATTATCAACCTAGTAACCTCTTAGGAGTTTGCCCCATTCATCCAATATTTTTATTAAACATCTACTATGTGTAAGACACTGTGCTGAGTCCTTGGCAAAATAGAAATATGAATGAGAAGTAATACCGGCCTTCAGACTCTGTGTGTGTGTGTGTGTGTGTGTGTGTGTGTGTGTGTGTGTGTGTGTGTAAGTAACATGCGATGGGGATAAAGGAAGTGGTAGAAGTAGGGTTTGATAATTTTTACTAATGATTATTATCTTGCTTTGTCTGTACACTCGCTGCTAGTGGCATGTAATTTACTATTTGTCCTTTAAGAGTTTCTTTCCCAGCAACTTCACTGAATTTTGAAAATTTCCAATGACCTCTTACAACTCTTGGTCGTCCTCTAACAGGGGTTCATCCACCACCTATTTTGGGAAGCCTGTTAAGACCATCAATTACTCCTCCTTCCCCCGTCTGAACTGTCTTCTGCTTTCTACCTGCACATAGGAGCAAGACTACCTAGTGGACGTTATCAATTATAATTTCTGAGAATGTAAGTACCCAAGGAAAAGGGCAGATTATTTTCACTGGCAGTTTCTATCAAACATTTTTCTTAAAGTTTCTGCACCATGAAGTCACAGAGCAGAAATACCCCCACTCCTGGGGAATCTTCAGTCATCCAGCAGTATCTCCACTCATTCTAGGGCTGTGAGTTCTCGTTAGATAGGGGTTATCTTGTCTCCTGTAAACAGATATTGTGTTCTTAACCTTTTATCTTTAGTACTATGTGCTGATATATTGCTGAATTTTTTTTCTTGCTGTTAAAAATACCTGGGTCTCTTTCTTTCTTTAAGAAAGTACCAAGTGGTCTCCACTCCCATATATTTATAATGTCATCTCATTAAGAAAGAAAAAGAAACATCTTTATCTTCTTTTCAAGGATAAACTCATGGAACATGTATATACATCTTTATAGCCATATTTCCTTACCCCTGCTCCCCCAAGCCCTGCCAGCCTTGCAATTGCCATTTGACAGTAACCACTTACACCATGGTCTGTACCCAATGTTTTTACTTCTGATTTTGCCCTCCGAAACATTAGTCATTTATGGCTTCAGTGTCAGTGATGGCAGAGCTTTTTGTTTATCCTCATGTCACTGGCTTCTTTCTGTTTTCCAGCAGTGAGTATCCATGACAGTCCTCTTTGCTCCCCTTGGAAATGTAACCTCTGACATGGTTCCATGTTATCAGCCCTGTCTAGATGACTCTTAAATTCATATATACAGCTCTTAGTGTAACCAACACATGTCTGACATAACACTTACCAGAAGTCTCTCCACTTGAATATCCCACAACCTTAGGTTGTGTCATATGAAATTATTAATTTAATAGGTAAAAATGGTTAAATGGCAATTGTACATGATGCAACCTAATATTTATGTTCCCAAACTGAAGTTAGTTGTTTTTCTCCAAACCTGCATTTTCCCCAACTAGCCTATTATTATCATTGACAACTCTGGACACTTGTTTACCAGGCTGATGATACTGGAGTCATCTGTAACATCTCCCTCCTTTGTTCATACCTCCATTTCTCCTGTAAGTGAGAAGGCTGTTAGCTGATCTCTGATTTTTTTTTCTTCTTCCTCACCATGCTATCCCTGGATTGCCATAATGAAGCTTGCATGCCCGTTTTTATATTCTGATGTATGCTCTGAAGCAGCGATTCTTAGGTAGTACTGGTTTGTTCATTGTCCTTTCCTTGAAGAGTCTTTTGTCGTCTCTTGTTTGAAGTTAAAATGCTTGTGATTAGATTATTTTCTTACTTGATTTTTCAGCTTATATCTCCTATTGTACCCTCAGTTTATTATTCTAGTTCAATAAACCACTGTTTAATTTTGGTAAGCTCTGGTTTTTAAATCTGTAAATTGGTACTAATAATATTAACAATCTTATAAGATTGTGGTTAGGATTAATTTAATACCTACAAATCACTTAGAATAGTGTCTGGGACGTAGTGAGCCCTTATTAAATGTTAATTACTTTGAAAAAAAATTAGAAGATTCATTATCATCTTTTGATGAGGTCAGATTTCTTTTATTGTTTTCTGTATTTTTGCCAAACAATAAAAACACCTCAAAACCCACAGCTTTTAAAAGATTTATGTTTAATTCTGGGTCTGTGAAAAACTTTTGGTTAATTCTCACTCGTCTTGATTTAATTTCATCCTCCTTAACTGTAGTGTTCCTGAATGATGATTTAAAAAAAGAAAGATAAGAAAGCATGTATTTTTTTAGAAGGTGTTGAATATTAAGTATTCTAATAAAGGGTTGCTATGAAGAAAATCTTTTGGTAAAGGTGATTCTCAAACTTTAGTTTGCTGAAGTGGCCCAAGAAATATTGTCAGGGATTTGCAGTGCGGTAATGTCTTTGAAGTCTAGTCGCCTGCCTTTAATTTTGCAGTAAGCGCCTAATCTCATTAGATTTCATACACTCTGTGTTTGCACTTGCACAAAAGCTGTCCAAACAAAGCCAAAATGTTGACACCACCGTCCTCTGATGGCATTTAGAATGAATATATTAAACACACTTGCACTAGCATTGCATTAAGCTAAGAAATAAATTTTGAACTTTGAACTCAGCAGGATAAAAAAGCTTTACTTGATAGCTGAGAAATTGTGTTGCGGTATCGTGTAGGGAATTCATTGTGTTGTTCAGAGAATCCAAACATGCAAACATTCTCTACATACAGTAGGTACCGCACAAGTAAAGAATTAAAGTAAAGAGCAGTCCTCAAATCCTGTTGTTAGGGACCTAAATGGAAGGTAAAGTGGGCTGGTGGATTTGCTTTGAAATTCACTGAATAAACTTTGATTAAATTCACTTCAGAGAAGGGCTCACAATGAAAGAATATCTCCTAGTTACCGTGTGAATGAGAGTATGTCTCCTCTTCAATTCACTTCGCTAATTTACAGATTTAGAAATTCTCTTTAAAAACTGGCAGTCATCTTTTTATTGAAGATTTGGAATCTGACGATTATAACAAGAGTTCAAATGATAACTTCTTTGTCCCTTCTCATAAAATGAAGATAGCAACGAGGCTGGAATTGAGGACTAACTATATCTAGTGGCTAGGAGTATTTAATGTTTTCTAATTGTATAGTAACTAAAAGAAATAGACTTATCCATAAAATATGTATACATGTTTATAAACCTACATATCTGGAATATGACCACCAATTAAGAGGTATATGCCAACAGCCTTCCATCAAGGAAAATAGTGACTACACAGCCCATATAGTGCACGTTACTTACTAAAAGTCTCTTAGTTCCTTGCTATGCTTGCTTTTTTAAGATGTTATTTGCTTGGGTTTTTGCTTTTGGCTTATATTAAGTGATTTCATAACAAGCACTATTTGGTATGTATTACATTAGCTATTGTCAGAATGCCATTGAAGACATTATTCTATCCTATATTACCCTTCTTTATGAATACGATGAAAAAATTCTCTTAGGTCTTAATATTAAGAGTGGTAGTACTTTTCTGAATAGCTGGTGTGTTTTTATTTTCGGAGCATTGTGAACCTATAACTAATGGAATGCCTTTTTATGTTTGCTTTGGCTTCCAGGAAATCCAGAGCTCTATTTGCTACCTAGCAGTAGCAATTACAGAGAGCTACAGAGCATGCAATCTGCATGTGTTACCTACCTTGGCTTTATTATTTATCTATTCTTATTTTCCTTTTGTTCAAATTCCTTCAAAAATTATTCTTTTTGTAATTGCATAATTTTAAAAAGCCACCATACATCCTTTGTGGAAAGGGATAAGTGTATACACATTTATAAATTTATGCATAAGTACATTTATAGATTCATACTTATGGCATGAGTGGTTTCCCAAACTATAGCAAATTAGAAGCCACAAATTAGGAGAGGGATGATTGCTAGAGAAAGGGCACTAAGAACGTCAACAGATGTGACAACCGATAAACTCCACTGAGGACACCAGAAGACTATCATTAAAAAGACAAGTGTGGGAACTCAAAAAGCACAGCTACCTAAGATCATGTATACAGGGCCAAAAAACTCTGCATGTCTCTCTGATCCAAGAAGTAGCAAGGTGCTATGATTGCTGTCTTAAAATGACCTCAACAGTAAAATAAGATAATACTATACTCCACATACTCTAACAGGACAGTGTTCTGTTTATTATCAGCCAGAAATATGTCCCCTTCCCTACCCCGAAAGTGGTTCTCTTTAAAAAAGACTGAACTTCAGGTATTCAAAAAACTGACTTAGCAGAAAGAAAACCCTTACTTGTTCTTTTAAAAGCACCACATGTAAAACATCTGTTGCATGACCTGGTTAGAAATCATTACTTTGCTTCCCTACAAACCAATATTGCATCACCCGAACTGATCTGTCTTCAAAGTTAACTGAAGCCCATTGAGGGTAAGACTATGAAGATGATTCATTATTCATGGAGGGGAGATTTAGTTACCAAGGACTGAGAGTGATAATATAATATAATATAATAGTAATAGCAATAATGGCAGCTAACGTACCTCTCTTTGGCTCAGCTACTTTTTTTTGTCTCATTCTGTTGCGTGGGCTGGAGTGCAGTGGCGTAATCTCAGCTCACTGCAGTCTTGACCCCCTGGGCTCAAGCAATCCTCCTGCCTCAGCCTCTTGAGTAGCTGGAACTACAGGCACACACCACCATGCCCAGCTAATTTTTTTTTTTTTTGTAAAGACAGAGTTTCACCATGTTGCCCAGGCTGGTCTTGAACTCCTGGGCTCAAGCTATTCTCCTGCCTCAGCCTCCCAATGTGCTGGGATTACAGATATGAGACACTGCACCCAGCTACTTTCGTTTTAATAAGGTGGTAGAAAGTCCATGGCTCCCTGGCCTGCATGAGGAGGGGTGCACGTGGCAGCGAGAAACAGATATTTTTTTCTCAACTTGTGAGTGAATGAAGTCAATAGAACGATTACTTGAGCCAGTGTGGCATAGTGCCTAAAAGCATGGACTCTAGAGCAGAAATACTAGGTTTAAATCTTGGTTTCACTACTTGCTGGCTGTGTGATCTTAGACAAGTTACTTAATTTCTCTGTGTCTTAATTTTGCCAGCTTTAAAATTGAGATAGCAATATTTCATACCACAAAGGGTTGTGAGAGTTAAAAGAGGTACCATAAATAAAGTGCTTAAAACAATGCCTGGCTATATTAAACATTATTTAAATGATGTTATTTTTATTATTAAATATTACCACTAAGCTCAGAAGATGCAAGAATTTGTTTTGAGTTCTAAGGTAATATAAACATCCCCTTTCTTTTCAAATTGCATTATATTTCTCTTTATATGACATTAAATTTGCAAATATGTGAATATCCTTATCCTATTCTATTCATATGCCTCTGAAAAAGGGGCAGGGTTCTGGTGAAATAGATTTGTGTCTTGGCAATAAAAGTTTGGGGGTCTATTAAGAATTATTCCATATATCAAACCACAGATCTCACTTTTTAAAAAGTTAAATTTAATTTAAATGTGGTTTTCATCTTATTATGAAAGTAACCTAATCACATTACAAAAATTTGTCTGTTCTTTATCTAGTTTAATTCCATGAGCAAAACCAAACCACCATTATGGAATAAATGATACTATGTGTTTGTATGTAGGGTTTTTTTTTTTTTTTTAATGGTATATGGGTGTGTATGGATAGGTGTATGTGTTTGTTACAGTGATTCTCACACATTCTTTTTCCTGCCACACTTAAACATGCTTAAAATATTCCCATAAACACTTTCTGGCATGAAACTGTATTTTAGCTCTTCACTAAAATCATTGCAAATTTGAACATCTTAACAGATGACTTGCAACTCAGCATCAACACGTTAATGCATTACTAGTTAATGGTCATAGTACTGTTGAGTGGACAAGCTTATATTCTGCCTTTTCAATTAATATTATTCATAAGCATTTTTTATGTAATTATGAGTTTTAGAAATTATTATTATAAAAATCTTTCAAATATACACACAAAAAGGGAAACTATAATGACCCTACATACACCTCACCCAGATTAAACAATTATCCACATTTTACAACATTTACTTCATCCTTCTCTTTTCTCTCTCTTTGTAGAAACATTTTTTTTTTTTTTTTTGAGACAGAGTGTTCCTCTGTCACCTAGGCTGGAATGCAGTGGTGTGATCTCGGCTCACTGCAACCTCTGCTTCCTATGTTCAAGCGATCCTCTCTCCTCAACCTCCCAAGTAGTTGGGATTACAGGTGCCTGCCACCACACCCAGCTAGTTTTGGCATTTTTAGTAAATGTGGGGTTTCACCATGTTGGCCAGGCTGGTCTTCAACTCCTGACCTCAAGTGATCCACCTGCCTTAGCCTCCCAAAGTGCTGGGATTACAGGCGTGAGCTACGGTGTCCAGGGTAGAAGCATTTTAAAGCAAATCCCAGGCATTGTGACATTTTGACATTTTATCTCTAAACATTTCAGCATGAGTCTCTAAAAAATCAGTTAAGTTTATGGCATGACCACCACAATACCTTTATTACCCTAAACAGAATTAACTCTACCTCAGGCTATATTCAAATTTCCCTGAAAGACTCAGACAGGTCTTTCCGAGTCTGTTTGCTTCAGAATCCAACAAAATCTACACATTGCATATAGTTGCGTATCTCTTTGAATCTTTTAAATCTAGAACTGTGTCATCCAATATGGTAGCCACTGGCCAAAAGTGGATTTTTAAATTTAAATTATTAAAATGAAATGAGATTAAGAAAGTCAGAGCATAAGTCACACTAGCCACATTTCAAGGGCTCAGTAGTGACCGCCATATTGAACAGCACAGATGCGGAACATTTCCATCATCACCAAACGTTCAATGAAACACGGAACTCTTGGAGAGATGAACTCCTCCTTCCCTTCCCCTAGATCACCAGATTATTAAAGAAGCTAAATCAATTGTCCATAGTTCTTGAGTTGCTTACTTATGGACAGTTTGTCTTGTTCCTTTCAATCTGAGTTTCCCTATACATTAGAAGTTTCATTGAAAAGCTTGATTCAAGTTTTACTGTTTTGTGGGAGTTGTGGGGAGGCAGAAATACTTCATAGGTGGTGCTGTGTATTTCAATAATCAGGATTTTTGTGATAGATTTTTATTTCATTGAGTGAATGTACAAGAATATTTTACTAAAGTTTTATTTTATTATTGGATATTTAGCTTGTTACTGTTTTTTCACTTCGTATCAAGTGTTGTCACGAATATTTCTGTGAATAGAGATTTTTTTAATATTTAGAGTATTTCTATAGGATAGATGACCAGAAAAGAAAATTCTACATTAAAACTATTAACAGTTTTATGGCTTTAGATTTGTATTGTATTGTTTAATTATCTTTCAAAAGGATTGTACCAATTGATGCTGTTCCCAGTAATATGTGGGTGCTCACATCTTCAGTAATATCACATATTATCATGGAAATAACAGAGTTTTAAAAAACTTAATAGCGTCCTGAAATTCAAATGAGTTTTTCTTCAGTTCTTTTTTATTCCCTAATGTCTTGGGCAGGCTATACCAATGAGGTGCTTCTTCCAGCAAGGAACGGTTTCCAATATCTTAGACCTGAAGACAGGATGTACCAGGAAGCTTTGCCCTGAGCCCTTCCTGCCTAGATCCTTTGGGCTAATAATCCTTTTTCTCTCTTTATGATTCATTCTGAGAAGGCTTAGTGGTTAATCTTCTATTTCCAGTTTTATGCTCTGTTCCTCCCCCTCGCCTAGATCTGAAACATCCTTTCCTTCAACAATTCAAATGTCTTGGCTATTCATTTTCCCCTTTGGTTGAGAAAGCTTTAGTTGTCAATTCTATTCCCTTGTCAGCAACAATTTTTATTCTTACTGGCTTAGTCAGGCTGTCTGCCCTGGCTTTCTTTATAAGTGTTTTTGTGTAGAATTTTTGCCTCCTAGGAAGCCCACTGTAGCATAACATAATTAAGTGACAATATATGAGGTGCCAGGACTTTACAAGCAGTTAATGACTGGTCAGAAGATTTATAAGCAAGAGGTGAAATCAAAGTGAACCAAACGCTCAAGTTCTATATAAATAAAAAATAAATAAAATTAATGTGGTTCAAATGGTTGTTTAACAGTTATTTGAAAAGAAGTACATGAAAACATGCATATGAAGAAATCTTGAAATGCAATTGCGTATTCACTAACACAATTCCATCTGTGCCTCCTATTTCCTTTTCTGGGCTCCCCTATTTGTGTGCCTCCCATAATCGTCTCCCTCAGCATTTGCTTTCCAGCCTGCTCACCTCTGGCACTACTTTAATTCTTCATTACTCCCCCTTACATTTTCAGTAAAAATAAAATGGGTGTCACTGAAGTTAGAATCTGACTCTTTATACAAAGCTACACATGTAAGATGCTAATGAGCACAGAAAATGTCTATCATGGGAAAGTTAAAATTGCAATGAGACACCTAACCTCGGAATTTCCTGCTGCTCTGTCTCTTGAGTTAATGTTTTAATTTGATGTTCTTATTTGGCTTTAAATGAAAAGTTAGAGCAGAGGTAGAAAAGAACAAATAAACAAACAAACAAACACAAAAGACTTACATACAACTTATTATGGTTGTGATGTAGTTAAGACCACACAACAGCACGTAACTCTCAAATGGTTGTGCTGAGTGTTTGTAGAATCTTATAACCTCGACCAGACTATCTGACTGAATACTTACAAGGATTGCACTGCAAATCCTTAGTGATTTACAAAGTGATTTTTGAATTCCTGATAGTTGTATCATAGCTTCAACTCTTATTTTCCATTTTTTCAGGAGCTCAAAAACAGGCATGTGGAAAGGTCTACTTTAAAAAAAAAGGTCCCCAGCACTTTGGGAGGCTGAGACAGGCGGATCACGAGGTCAGGAGATCGAGACCATCCTGGCTAACACGGTGAAACCCCGTCTCTACTAAAAAGTACAAAAAGCTAGCCGAGCGAGGTGGTGGGCGCCTGTAGTCCCAGCTACTCGGGAGGCTGAGGCGGGAGAATGGCGTAAACACGGGAGGGGGAGCTTGCAGTGAGCTGAGATCTGGCCACTGCACTCCAGCCTGGGCGACAGAGCGAGACTCCTTCTCAAAAAAAAAAAAAAAAAAAAAAAAAGTTCAGCTGAATTGATACTCTATACAAGGTAACTATCTTAACTCAATTTTCAATCCAAGAAAATATCCCTACCACACTCCAAATAAACTTAAAGTGGTTGAACATCTCATATTGGCTTGGAAAAAGAGTTTAGCGATTTTAGAATGAACTATTTCCTTCTAAAGGCATTATCTGGCACAAAGGTATTAATTGTAAGTATGTGATTAGTGAGTGTGTAGTGAGGATTACTGGAAGATGGGCATCTTATCTATACTATTCTAGCATTCATTCTTTTCTATATTTCATGATTTTTTAAAATTATACTTTAAGTTATGGGACATATGTGCAGAATGTGCAGGTTTGTTACATAGGCATACATGTGCCATGGTGGCTTGCTGCACCTATCAACCCATAATCTACATTAGATATTTCTCCCAATGCTATCCCTCCCCTTGCACCCCACCACTCGACAGGCCCCAGTGGGTGATGTTCCCCTCCCTGTGCCCATATGTTCTCACTGTTCGACTCCCATTTATGAGTGAGTACATGTGGTATTTGGTTTTCTGTTCCTGTGTTAGTTTGCTGAGAATGATGGTTTCCAGCTTCATCCACGTCTCTGCAAAGGACATGAGCTCATTCTTAATTATGGCTGCATGGTATTCCATGGTGTATATGTGCACATTTTCTTTATCCAGTGTATCATTGATGGGCATTTGGGTTGGTTCCAAGTCTTTGCTATTGTGAATAGTGCTGCAATAAACATATGTGTGCATGTATCTTTACAGTAAAATGATCTACAATCCTTTGGGTATATACTCAGTAATGGGATTGCTGGGTCAAATGGTATTTCTGGTTCTAGATCCTTGAGGAATCGCCATACAGTCTTCCACAATGGTTGAACTAATTTATACTTCCACCAACAGTGTAAAAGTGTTCCTATTTCTTCACAGCCTTGCCAGCATCTGTTGTTTCCTGACATTTTAATGATCACCGTTCTAACTGGCGTGAGATGGTATCTCATTTTGGTTTTGATTTGCATTTCTCTAATGACCAGTGTTGATGAGTTTTTTTTCATATGTTTGTTGGCTGCATAAATGTCTTCTTTTGAGAAGTGTCTGTGCATATCCTTTGCCCACTTTTTGATGGGGTGATTTGTTTTTTTCTTGTAAATTTGTTTAAGTTCCTTGTAGATTCTGGATATTAGACTTTTGTCAGGTGGATGGATTGTAAAAGTTTTCTCCTATTCTGTAGTTTGCCTGTTCACTCTGATGATAATGTCTTTTGCTGTGCATAAGCTCTTTGGTTTGATTGGACACTATTTGTCAATTTTGTCTTTTGTTGCCATTGCTTTAGATTTTTTGGTCATGAAGTCTTTGCCCATGCCTATGTCCTAAATGATATTGCCTAGGTTTTCTTCTAGAGTTTTTGTGGTTTTAGGTTTTACACTTAAGTTTTTCATCCATCTTGAGTTAATTTTTGTATAAGGTGTAAGAAAGGGGTCCAGTTTCAGTTTTCTGCATATGGCTAACCAGTTTTTCCAACACCATTTATTAAATGGGGAATCATTTCCCCATTGCTTGTTTTTGTCAGATTTGTCAAAGATCAGATGGTTGTAGATGTGTGGTGTTATTTCTAAGGCCTCTGTTCTGTTCCATTGGTGTATATATCTGTTTTGGTACCAGGACCATGCTGTTTTGTAGTACTGTAGCCTTGTAGTATAGTTTGAAGTCAGGTAGTATGATGCCTCCAGCTTTGTTCTTTTTGCTTAGGATTGTCTTGGCTATATGGGGTCTTTTTTGGTTCCATATGAAATTTAAAGTAGTTTTTTCTAATTCTGTGAAGTCAGTGGTAGCAATAGTGTTGACTCTATAAATTACTTTGGGCAGTATGGGCATTTTCACGATATTGATTTTTCCTATCCATGAGCATGGAATGTTTTTACGTTTGTTTGTGTCCTCCCTTTTTTCCTTGAGCAGTGGTTTGTAGTTCTCCTTGAAGAAGTCCTTCATGTTCCTTGTAAGTTGACTTCCTAGGTATTTTATTTTCTTTGTAGCAATTATGAATGGGAGTTCACTCATGATTTGGCTCTCTATTATTGGTGTATAGGAATGCTTGTGATTTTTGCACATTGATTTTGTATCCTGAGACTTTGCTGAAATTGCTTATCAGATTAAGGAGTTTTTGGGCTGAGATGATGGGGTTTTCTAAATATACAATCATGTCATCTGCAAACCGAGACAATTTGATTTCCTCTGTTCCTATTTGAATACCTTTATTTGTTTCTCTTGCCTGATTGCCCTGGCCAGAACTTCCAATAGTATGTTGAATAGGAGTGGTAAGAGAGGGCATCCTTTCCTTCTGCCTGTTTTCAGATGGAATGCTTCCAGATTTTGCCCATTCAGTATGATATTGGCTGTGGGTTTTTCATAAATAGCTCTTATTATTTTGAGATATGTTCCATCAGTACCTAGTTTCTTGAGTGTTTTTAGCATGAAGGGGTGTTGAATTTTATCAAAGGCCTTTTCTGCATCTATTGAGGCAATCATATGGTTTTTGTCATTGGTTCTGTTTATGTGATGGGTTATGTTTATTGATTTGTGTATGTTGAACCAGCCTTGCATCCCAGGGATGAAGCCAACTTTATCATGGTGGATAAGCTTTTTGATGTGCTGCTGGATTTGGTTTGTCAGTATTTAGTTGAGGATTTTTGCATCGATGTTCATCAGAGATATTGGTCTGAAATTTTTTTGTTTTGTTATGTCTCTGCCAGCAAAAATTTGGTATCAGGATGCTGCTGGCCTCATAAAATGAGTGAGGGATGAGTCCCTCTTTTTCTATTGTTTGGAATAGTTTCAGAAAGAATGGTACCAGCCCCTGTTTGTACCTCTGGTAGAATTTGGCTGTGAATCCGTCTGGTCCTGGGCTTTTTTTGGTTGGTAGGCTATTCATTACTGCCTCAATTTCAGAACTTGTTATTAGTCTATTCAGGGATTTGACTTCTTCCTGGGTTAGTCTTGGGAGGGTGTATGTGTCTAGGAATTTATGCATTTCTCCAAGATTTTGTAGTGTATTTGTGTGGAGATGTTTATTGTGTTCTCTGATGGTAGTTTGTATTTCTGTAGGATTGATGGTGATATCCCCTTTATCATTTTTTGTTGTGTCTATTTGATTCTTCTCTCTTTTCTTCTTTATTAGTCTGGCTAGTGGGCTATCTGTTTTTTAATCTTTACAAAAAACCAGCCCTTGGATTCATTGATGTTTTTGAAGGGTTTTTCAAAAAGTGTCTCTATCACCTTCAGTTCTGCTCTGATCTTAGTTATTTCTTGTCTTCTGCTAGCTTTTGAATTTGTTTGCTCTTGCTTCTCTAGGTCTTTCAATTGTGATGTTAGGGTATCAATTTCAAATGTTTCTCACTTTCTCATTTGGGCATTTTAGTACTATAAATTTCCCTCTAAACACTGCTTTAGCTGTGTCCCAGAGGTTCTGGTACTTTGTGTCCTTGTTCTCATTGGTTTCAAATAACTTATTTATTTCTGCCTTAATTTCGTTATTTACTCAGTAGTCATTCAGGAGCGGATTGTTCAGTTTCCATGTAGTTGTGTGGTTTCGAGTGAGTTTCTTAATCGTGAGTTCTAATTTGATTGCACTGACTGTTATGATTTCCATTCTTTTGCATTTGCTGAGGAGTGTTTTAGTTCCAATTATGTAGTTGATTTTAGAACAAGTGCTATGTGGTGCTAAGAAGAATGTATATTCTGTTGATTTGGGGCGGAGAGTTCCGTAGATGTCTATTAGGTCCGCTGGTCCAGAGCTGAGTTCAAGTCTTGAATATCCTTGTTAATTTTCTGTCTTGTTGATCTGTCCAATATTGACAGTGGGGTGTGAAAGTCTCCCACTATTATTGTGTGGGAGTCTAAGTCTCCTTGTACATCTCTAAGAACTTGCTTTATGAATCTAGGTGCTCCTGTATTCGGTGCATGTATATTTAGGATAGTTCTTCTTGTTGCATTGATCCCTTTACCATTATGTAATGCCCTTCTTTGTTTTTGTGATCTTTGTTGGTTTAAAGTTTGTTTTATCAGAGTCTAGGATTGCAACCCCTGCTTTTTTTTTGCTTTCCATTTGCTTGGTAAATCTTCATCTCTTTATTTTGTGCTTATGTGTGTCTTTGCACATGAGATGGGTCTGCTGAATACAGCACCTATGGTTCTTGACTCTTTATCCAATTTGCTGGTCTGTGCCTTTTAATTGGGGCATTTAGCCCCTTTACATTTAAGGTTAATATTGTTATGTGTAAATTTGATCCTGTCATTATCATGCTAGCTGGTTATCTTGCCCATTAGTTGATGTAGTTTCTTCATAGTATTGATGGTCTTTACATTTTGGTTTGTTTTTGTAGTGGCTGGTACCAGTTTTTCCTTTCCAGATTTAGTGCTTCCTTCAGGAGCTCTTGTAAGGGAGGCCTGGTGGTGACAAAATCTCTCAGCATTTGTTTATCTGTAAAGGATTTTATTTCTTCTTCACTTATGAAGCTTAGTTAGGCTAGATATGACATTCTGGGTTGAAAATTCTTTTCTTTAAGAATGTTGAATATTGACCCCCACTTTCTTCTGGCTTGTAGGGTTTTTGCAGAGAGATCCCCTGTTAGCCTGATGGCCTTCCATTTGTGGGTAATCCAACCTTTCTCTCTGGCTGCCCTTAACGTTCTTTTCATTCATTTCAACCTTGGTGAATCTGACATTTATGTGTCTTGGGGTTGGTCTTCTCAAGGAGTATCTTTGTGGTGTTCTCTGTATTTCCTGAATTTGAATGTTGGCCTGTCTTGCTTGGTTGGGGAAGTTTTCCTGGATAATATCCTGAAGTGTGTTTTCCAACTTGGTTCCATTCTCCCCATCACTTTCAGGTACATTAATCAAATGTGGGTTTGGTCTTTTAACACAGTCTTGTCTTTTTTGGAGGCTTTATTCATTCCTTTTCATTTTTTTTTCTCTAATCTTGTCTTCACACTTTATTTCATTAAGTTGATCTTCAATCACTGATATCCTTTCTTTCACTTGATTGATTTGGCTTTTGAAACTTGTGTATGCTTCATGAAGTTCTTGTGCTGTATTTTTCACCTCCATCACATCATTTATGTTCTTCTGTAAACTGGTTATTCTAGTTATCAATTCCTCTAACCTTTTATCAAGGTTCTTAGCTTCCTTGCATTGGGTTAGAACATGTTCCTTTAGCTTGGAGGAGTTTGTTATTATCCACCTTCTGAAGCCTACCTCTGTCAATTCGTGAAACACATTCTCCGTCCATTTTTGTTCCCTTGCTGGTGAGGAGTTGTGATCTTTTGGAGGAGAAGAGACTTTCTGTTTTTTTGAATTTTCAGCCTTTTTGTGTTGGTTTTTCCTCATCTCAGTGGAGTTATCTACATTTGGTCTTTGCTATTGGTGACCTTCTGATGGAGTTTTTGCGTAGTCGTCCTCTTTGTTGATGTTGATACTATTGCTTTCTTTTTGTTAGTTTTCCTTCTAACAGGCCCCTGTTCTGCAGGTCTTTTGGAGTTTGCTGGAGGTTTACTCCAGACTGATTGCCTGGTATCACCATCGGACACTGCAGAACAACAAAGATTGCTGCTTGTGCCTTCCTCTGGAAGCTTCATCCCAGAGGGGCACCTGCCAGATGCCAGCCAGAGCTCTATTGTATGAGGTGTCTGTTGACCCCTGCTGGGAGGTGTCTCCCCATCAGGAGTCATTTGGGTCAGGAACCCACTTAAGGAGGCAATCTGTCCCTTAGCAGAGTTTGAGCACTGTGCTGGGGGATCCACTACTCTCTTCAGAGACGGCAGGCAGGAACATTTAAGTCTGCTGAAGCTGCACCCACAGCTGCCCCTTCCCCCAGGTACCCTGTCTCAGGGAGATGGGAGTTTTATCTATAAGCTGCTGATTGGGGCTGCTGCCTTTGTTTCAGAGATGTCCTGCCCAGAGAGGAGGAATCTAGAGAGGCAGTGTGGCTACAGCGGCTTTGTAGTGCTCCGGTGGGCTCTGCTCAGTCCGAACTTCTTGGGGGGCTTTGTTTACACCATGAGGGGAAAACCACCTACTGAAGCCTCAGTAATGGTGGATGCCCCTCCCCTCACCAAGCTGGAGCATCCCAGGTCAATTTCAGACTGCTGTGCTGGCAGTGAGAATTTCAAGCCAGTGGGTCTTAGCTTGCTGGGCTCCATTGGGGTGGGATCTGCTGAGCCAGACCACTTGGCTCCCTGGCTTCAGCCCCCTTTCCAGGGAAGTGAAAACTTCTGTCTCGCTGGGGTTCCAGGTGCCATTGGGGTAAGAAAATAAACTCCTGCAGCTAACTCGATATCTGCCTAATCAGCCGCCTAGTTTTGTGCTTGAAATCCAGGGCCCTTGTGGTGTAGGCACCTGAGGGCATCTCCTGGTCTGTGGGTTGCAATGACTGTGGGAAAAGTGTTGTATCTGGGTCAGATAGCACCGTCCCTCACAGCTTCCCCTGGCGAGGGGAGGGAGTTCCCCGACCTCTTGTGCTTCCTGGGTGAGGCGACACCCCACCCTGCTTCAGCTCACCCTCCATGGGCTGCACCCATTGTCTAACCAGTCCCAGTGAGATGAACTGGGTACCTTAGTTGGAAATGCAGAAATCACCCACCTTCTGTGTTGGTCTCGCTGGCAGCTGCCGACTAGAGCTGTTCCTATTTGGCCATCTTGCCTGGGAAAACTGCCGATGATGAGATCTTAGGGTAATCAACTCAGAAATGAAACCAATATTCTGAGAGCTTTTCATATTTTCTTTTAGAAGTTAATGAGAGCCAGGTCTTTGACCAATGGGTGAGGGAATTGGTGTGAGTGACTTTAGAATTTATAATTGTGTTTAGTGTTTAAGTCTGTTTTTGGTATAACTTCCAGGGCTTTTATTGTGATGAGGCCATTTTCAAGGTGGTGTTCCAGCAGGCTCCACTTACCTTTCCTTTCCAAAAACATCTTAGGAAAAAGGATCTGTTGTGAAGTACCAGTAAGCCTGACTGCTGAGACAGATGTGGGTCATTTTGGTATTCATCTTCACAGATGTTTCTCACTCTGGGGGATTTGTTTATAGTCACTGACTTTACTAGGGATTTAGTGAAAAATCAAAATCTCATTTTTTAATATATAAGTGAAGACACATCTGACCCTGGGACACATCTTGCCTCTGACAAAGTTAGGACTGAGCTAGAACCAAAGCATTTGGGTGTTTTTCAGGGGGAATTTCTGTTAACCCATAATAGTCTCATGATTATCGTTCTCACCATGGACATTCCCTGTACAGAGGTAGGAAAAATCGCGGCGCAGAAGTACCTTTTAGTTAGTGGTAAGGATGTTGACACTTTCTTCCTATGAATCAGTCTATTTTTTTCAAATATTGAGTCATGAAAATTTCCTTCTATTAAAACATTGCCTCATCAGTAGCACATGTACAAATGAGCACATATACTGGCCCACTGAAAGTAGATTAGACAGGTCAGTGGGGTAGGTATGGTGAAGGCACCTTGCTGCAGTGCCACCCGTGTCCACCTCCTTGGGAAGTCCCCAAGTCTCAGATAGAGGTGGGCTCAAATTTTGTCACTTGAAAGTACAGCAATTAATCCAGAAGTGTTAGGGGGCAATTATCAAGCAGGACTTTCCCAGGGCCCACAAGCTACAGCACCTAGATAATATTCGGGTTTCATATCTTGGGTGTGGATTTATCAGTCTCAAACTCCAGTATGCAAAAAGTAAAAAGGAATGAAAAGGGGAAGGAAGAAAAGAAGGAAGAAAGGAAAGAGGGAGGGAGGGAAGGAAGGGAGGCAGGGAGGAAGGGAGGGAGGGAAGAAGGAAGGAAGGAGGGAGGGAAGGAGGGAAGAAAGGAAGGCAGGGAAGAAGGGAGAGAGGGAGGAAGGAGGGAGGGAGGGAAAGAAGGAAGGAAAGAAAGAAGGAAAGAAGGAAGGAAGGAAGGAAAAGGAATAATATTACTTTTTCTATAACTCAACCTGGACTTATCTGGGCCTTTATTTTGAACGGTAGATTTAATCTTTGTCTGGTACACCGTCAATTCCATAACATCCAAGCATTTCAGGGAGTAAGTATAGTTGAGGCTCCCCACCTCCCTGTCTTTTATTCTTGTGTTGAACACTGGAAGCTGTGCCATGACACTAGTGAGCAACAGACTTCCAGCCCACTCTGTTCTCAGACCTCTAACAGGTTCCTTTTGATTTGTTCACAGCCCTCCTGCTGTGACACCCATCACCAGGCCTTCTTAAGTTACTCTGTAGCCCCCTTTTCTGGATCACAAGACTCCGTTGGGCCTCCCTACTCTTTCTCAGAAACTCATCTCTGGCGGCCCAAAGGCTACCTCTGATATCCGCTTCCAGATGGGCCTAGACTAGGCCCGCCGCCCCAGCTCTGTGGTTATTGCTTTCTGTGTGCTGGATTCCTTAGTGTTTCCTCCAGCTTCCTTGGGGAGTTAGGCACACATTTCCTCTTTCTTTGGTGTTCCTTAAACGTCTCTGGGCTTTTCATTACCTTCCTTTTCCCAGGGGTACAGCACAGGGTCAGATAAAGTGATTATTTTTTTTTCTTAGAGATTCACCAGTGCTATTCACTCAGTTGCTTAGGCCAAAAGCTTCACAGTCACACTTGAATCCTCTCTTATATCCCATATCAATAGAATCAACTGCTCCTGTTCTGTTTATAAATTACATATTTTAAATTCTATCTGTTTTCCTCACTTGAGTTTTCCTTACTTTTACTCTTTTAAAAGTAAAGAACTTTAAAAATTTACTATTGTATTATCAGAAGACTGTGATGTGGTATATGTGCAAAAAATTTGTTTAATGAATGCCTGAACAAATTTCCTATTGTTAGAAATATTAATATAAGTTGTTTTCTTTTAGAATTATTTTTATAAACTACTTTTTTTCTTTGAGACAGAGTCTCTCTCTTTTGCCCAAGCTGGAGTGCAGTAGCGTGAGCTCTGCTCACTACAACCTCTGCCTTCCAGGTTCAAGTGATTCTCCCACCTCAGCTTTCCGAGTAACTGGGACTACTGGTATGTGCCGCCACACCTGGCTAATTTTTGTATTTTCAGTAGAGACAGGGTTTTGCTATGTTGCTTAGGCTGATCTTGAACTCCTGGATTCAAGCAATCCACCTGCCTTGGCTACTCAAGAGTGCTGGGATTGTAAGCGTGAGCCACTGCGCCTGGCCATTATAAACTACCTTTTATGAACATCTTTTGAATTATCCCTCAATATCCAAATTTGCTAAGAGTTAATTCCTAGCAATTAAATTTCTAGATTAAATAATGTGCACATTAAAAAATATTGATGTATATTGACAAATTTCCTCCCAAAAATTTACATCAAATTACACTTCTACTAGTAGTACGTGGAAGTGCTGATCTTTCTGACTCCTCAGCAGTACTGGGCATGATCCTTCAAAATCTTTACCAATTTGTTAGTTGAAAGAAACACATAATCTGATTGCCTTAATTTAGGTATACATATTTTCGGTATTCTTAATTCAGAGTAAAATGTTCTGATTCTGTTGCCAGATTCTGGGTGGATTGGGATAATATCACTTAGTACAGAATAGCAGAAGACTTCATTATTACATACTACTTAAATTACAAGATAAAATAATAAAAGTTATGCCTTTCAAACTAAAACTTCATCGCTTTAGACCTGGAAACTGCCCCCATAATGATCCCATACTGTGTATCGATTTCACTAGTTTTGCAGAAGTTTTTGTAGAGGTGTCTGAGCTTTACTCACTCAATCCTTCATGCTTATGTTTCATATCAATAAATAATAAAGACATATGTATTTTTC
This sequence comes from Mandrillus leucophaeus, assembly GCF_000951045.1. Classification (NCBI taxonomy): domain Eukaryota; kingdom Metazoa; phylum Chordata; class Mammalia; order Primates; family Cercopithecidae; genus Mandrillus; species Mandrillus leucophaeus. Next base: position 4,613,422 of record NW_012101932.1, on the reverse strand, counting down.
TATAAGATGCTCTACATATGAGAGTCGAATGGTTCAATTTGGGGGGAAGGGAATAATTACTTTATAAAGAGTTCCTGCACACAGTAACATGCCTCTTGAGGGAAAAAATAAGGTTACAATTTTTTTTTTTGTTTAGCTGTAATGAATATAAGGAGGTAAACCTGGCCTTATGCTATGTGTGGTAGCTTTCCTTCTAGCATACTGAAAGACAATGTGTTTTGTAATGGAACAGAAACATTCCAAGCCACCCTTCTGTGTCTCTTGCTTAGCAGATTTATGTACTCTTGGCTAATAAGTGTATCCTTGTAAACCAATGGACTCTTTCCATTCTCTACACCTTGTAGCTCTGAAGAGACGATCCCTGTCTTTAGTTCTATGAGCCCTAAAACCTTTGAAGCAAACAGTAATATATTACTTTCCTCTTTGTGTTTTACTGCTTTCTCTAAAATGTGAAAAATAGCTAGAAGGGTATGTGTATACATATTTGTATGTTTCTAAGCTTTAGTTTGGAAAGGCTGAAGTTTCAGATAAAAAAATACAGCATTTTAATCACAATGCATGGCTTATATGACCTCTATTACTTAAAATACTGGAAATATCTATTAAATATCTTCTTTTTTGCCTATAAGCATTCACACATTTTCTTGGTTTTATTTGACCAAAGAATATTTCAGCATCAGACTAACTTGCACCAGTATCTGTTCATCTTTTTCAAATTAATAGTTCTTGAAAGAACGAACAGGTCATATTGCTCTCATTTACATTTTTTGGCTTGTACATGGATTTTCATAGACTGCAATGGAAATACTGTGGACAGAGATTGTCTCTTCAGACTTAGCTATAAACACTAGAACTTACTATAATAACTTGGATCATGCACTGTCCTAGGAACTAGGGTTATTTCCTTGAGACACTTGAGTGAATGGATCAGTTGCCAAGCAACTTGCATTCTTATGGGACTGGGCTGGGGAACAAAAGGGCGCCAGGTGGTAATACATAAAAGGAAAATAACAAAGACACATGGAAAAAGAAAGCCTTCATCTGGGAATTGTAGTGTATGACTCTTCAGAAATTTGGAACATGCTCTTCCTTATTCAATTCATTTCAACAGTTATCAATCTATGATAACATCTTTAATATCTGTGGCTATCCATCCATCACCCACCTATTCATCCACTCATCCATCCATATGGACAGACTTATTTTGAGTTTAGAAATTACAAATAGTTAGCTAGAACTGTATGTCTCTTATATTAACTACTTTGCCAATAATTATTTTTCATTAATTTTTTACCCTTTCTCATAATTTCCTCTATTCCTCTTACCCTTCTATGTCTTATAAATATTTTTACTTTTAACCTTCTTCTGGTACATGCTTTCTTTTTCTCTCAGAAGTGATTTTACACACTGAGGCCACTAGATGGGGGGGAGGAGGGCAAAATTTAAAGGACTAACTGTTGGGTTCTATGCTCACAATCAAGTGTACCCTAAATCTCAGCATCATGCGGTATACCCATGTAATGAATCTACACATGTATGCCCTGAATCTAAAATAAAAGTTGAAATTATGAAAATAAAACAAAATCCTATATTCCATCTAAAAACAAAACAAAACAAAAAAGAAGTGATTTTATTGCTTCACTGTTACTTGGTGCTTAGGCACTCAATCTAGGTGGGAACATATATTCCTGCAGAAGATTGTCAGACCAGGCCTTATGCCCCCACTCTATATGAGACTTCATTCCTTGACAGCCATATGCTGAAACTTAACATCCTTGAGTCCAAGTGGAAAACAATGAAGATAGTCTAACATGTCAGAAGTTTGGACGCACAGTTATACATACAGTCAGCTTTATATATTTTAAAACATAGGTCAGTTCTATTTGTTCAAATACACTATAAAAATAAACTTTTTCTCATCTAGAAGCTAAAACTAAAGAAAACTATGAGTTCCTTCTTTTTGAGAGCTCTGCCAGCATCATGTCAGGTTGTGTTCATAAGGATCTGTACTTTTTAATAGACTGCCCCTAGTACATGTAACAATTGGAATCCAGTTGTTCTCAAGAATTTCACGGAAAAAAAGTACAATCCAGTTCAGAAACATGTGTCAAGGAACAAGGAAACTATTATTTATTTAGTGCCTATTATATGCCTGATGTTGTGCTAGGCATTTCTTGATAGATTTTAAAAATTAATCTTCAAAAATCATTGTATAGTGAGTATTATTAACCACATTGAAAAATATGAAACTAAGCCTTGGAGAAGTTAAATAACTTGCACAAAGTTACTCAGCTCCTAGAAGGCATGCTTTTTGCCCTCAGTATATTTAATTCTACTAAGTTACACTAATGAGGGTCTCACTGGTGATTGTAGAGACATTAGAGACAGTGTCTCACTCTGTCACCCAGGCTGGAGTGCAGTGGCACAATCATAGCTCATTGTAGCCTTGGACTTCTGGGCTCAAGCAATCCTCCTAAGTAGCTAGGACAGTCCTAGCTACACCTGGCTAATTAAAATTTTTTTTTTTTTTTTTTTTTTTTTTTTTTTTTTTTTGTAGGGATAGGATTTTACTATGTTGTCTATCCTACACTCAAACTCCTGGCTATATATATATATATATATATGTATATAGCTTATCTGAAACATAGGAACTTGAACTTCAAACTTTCTGAGACATACTAATACTGCTTTCTTTTGCATCATTTAAAAATTACTATCATTCTTCTTTGCAATATGTGTGATTTACTCAGGAGTGAGATACATTCATCAAGATATCCCTGAGCTAGAAATGGAAAAGTTGGGTGTCAGGCTGGTTTCCCAAAAGTGAATCCTTTTAGATGATAATTCTTATGCAAGTCAGTAATTAAGGACATGTCTCCAGGAGAACCCAATAATTTAATGAGCGAACGAGGAAAAGAAAGGGAATAAGCCATGCAAAAGTGCTTTTTTTTTTTTTTTTTTTTTTTTTTGAGACAGGGTATCGCTCTGTCACCAAGCTTATATATATTTGTACATGTATACACACATATATATAATATTTAGGCTTATATATGTGTGTATATGTTTATAATATATATGTATGCCTAAATATTAGAAGCTTAAATCAGAAGCTGGTAATTGTCACTGGAAACAACAGAGGGTTCTGCCCCCAAAATCACTCTTTGCTCTCCTGGGAGGGGAAAAGGGGAGTTGATACTGAGGGGAACGCTGAAAGGGCTTGTCTCCCACTTCCTCTTAGGGCAGTGGTTTTCAAGGTGTGCCTATCTTAATCATATGAGAATATTTCTCTTTATTTTCAAAATATACAAACATGTGTGCCTCTACTGCAAATCTTTTGAATCATAACCGTGTGGACCAGTGGAGAGGTGTAGATAAAAGTAGTATTAGCTTGTGCAAAGTTAATTTTTCTCATCTTTCTATTCTGAAAAAATTTAAACATACAAAAGAAGTTTAAAGAGGTAGTACACTGACACCCATATACCTACACCCACATGACTAATCTACATAATTCGGATTCAGAAACCCTCAGGTGATTCTGATGATGATTAATTACTGTAGGTCTTGAAACCTGCATCCAATCAACTTTCTCTTGGGTTGGATCAGGGATAGAGAATGGCCTTGCATTGACCCACATCTCCGCAGTCATAAGTGTGTCTTGGGATTATCTTTCTAGATGAGCCTGAGGACCAGCAACCTCTAGTGACTTCCTTTTAGCCTGTTAGATATGTCTCTGAAATAGTCATGGAGAGGTTGTTGGGTTGTAACTGACAACCGAACAAAAGTCATTTGCCCGTATTTGCCTTATTGATATTTCAAGAGCACATGTTATTATGATCTTGAAATAGGTAATTAAACACAAATGTTGGATTATAAACCAATTTTTAAAAATTATGTGGAATGAAGAAAATGAAGCTTGGCCTATGGGGGGGGGGGGGGGGGGGGGAGGCCAAGTCAACTTTTTGAAAGATTCCAGAGCAATGGACTACTTTAGACTCATCTGTCTGAGTGCCTGTATCCTTTTTTTGGGGGTCACAGAGCCCTTTAAAAATCTGATGAAAGTGCTAGATGTTCTCATTAGTGATTTGTATATAAACCATTTAGTTTATTTTGTATGTAAATTCAGGATGGATACTAAGAGAAATTTTTCATGAATCTGCCGGTTTATAAAACACTTTTCTATACCTTCCTTCAGTAAAGGAAGGTCCTGGTCTGTTGTGGGAGCCAAAATATGAATGAGGTCAAAAGATAGAATTAGTTAATGAAGTAGTATCAAGCTTTAGACTAAGACGTAAGTCTTCCACCAAATCATCCAGTTCAATTCTCTGGAAAACTGAGAGATGTAAAATATGGCAGAAATATTTTATCTAATTTAAGTTGTCATTAAGAACCCTGTGCAGCATTAGGTTTACCACAAATAGAATGCTTTTAGTTTATTAATTCAGAACTGTTTTCTTACCCAACAGGTCCCTTCTTATCAGGGAAGAAGTTTTTAAGCACTCAATATCTAAAGATAATCTATATTATTCTCATCATAAAGTCTTAATTTCCCTTTTAGCAAACTTGACACCAGTATTTGTATTACTTGTTGATTTATTTGTATTTGACTATCTCCCCATAGAATTTAACCTCAATCAGGATAAAGACCTCGTTTACCTTGTATATTACTGTATCCTTAGTTTAGTGTACAGTGCCATACACAGTTAAAGGCTAAGAAATACATGATGAATGAATGAATGATGAATTTACAGAGTTTATGGTAAGACCCAAGCTTACATAATTTTCTTGAGAGCACTTAGGAAAGATATCTGGGAAATTAACGTTTGTAATAAGTTCTTCTCTTGATGATAATGATGAAGACCATTGTGATGAAGATGACATCAGCTGCCTTTGCAGCTGCTGTGTGGTTAACTGAAGTGAGCAGACCAAAAGAAATACAAAGACACCAAAAGCACAACTTTAAATTATATCCTTTAATCTCTGGCTGCTGGGAAGAGCAGCCGCAGATAATCTAGTTTGTGCTCCAGGATCCCAAAAGAGCTGACAAACTATAAGCAAGATTAACTTTTAAGAAAAGAAAGGTAAAGTCTCTGATAGCAACAGGTATTGTAAACAGTGGTCACTGTTGCTAATGAGAGAATGGTCTTGGTGTGTATCTGGGCCACAAAGAACTGCGCCTCTCCCAGGCTTCCCAGTGAGTCTTGTGAAGCAGTCCTGACAATACTGGTGTCTTCCAAGGGGAAAATCCAGGAGGTCACACCCACCCATTTCTAGCTATTTTCTTATATAGCTCTAGTTTACTAAGAAAGACATACAGAGACATTTAGTGTAATTATTGTTACTACGTTTTCTGCCATTAAAAATTGTTTTATATGACTTAAAAGTGTATACTATGTAAATAAAACTTTTTCCACCTGTCTACTGTACTTGGCAAGTCTCGGTTTATTATTCATTGAAATGTTCACCTTAAGCATTAGGATAGCTGCATATTTCTTGCTATTTATCCTTTCAAACAGAACAAAACCTCAATTAAAAGAAATTAACTGGGTGTGGTATCTCATGCCTGTAATCTCAGGCTGAGGTAGGCATATCACTTGAACCCAGGAGTTCTAGACCAGCCTGGGCAACATAGTGAGACCCTGTCTCTACAAAAAAATACAAAAAATTACCCAGGCATGGTGGCATTTGCCTGTAATCCTAGTTACCTGGGAGATTGAGATGGGAGGGTCACTTGAGCCTGGGAGGTTGAGGTGGCAGTGAGCCAAGATTGCACTGCCAAAGTGAGACCCTATCTCCAAAAAACTAAAAAGGATTTAGATGTGTGTGAAGTTCATTCTACAATTCAGTGTGACACTTTTATAACCAAATAAGTACCAATACCCTTATGAACACACATGTATAAAGAAAAGAAAAGAAAGAGAGAAAGAAAAAGAAGAAAAACAAATGTGGTTAGAACTCCTTGTTTCATTTTACTCCGACTTGATTACTTCCCAGGCCCAAATCTAGAACTGGAAGAACTGGAAGGTGGTGGGCTTATTGTATCAGAGGTTAAGCTTGTGGCTTTTATTTCCTGCTCCAGCTAGAACCAAGATGTCCAAAGAGTATGTTTGGAAGGACTTTTTTTTTTTTTTTTTTAAATGATTTCTAGCTCTGTGTCTAGTCAGAGAATATGGGGGAGTTTGGACCAACTCCAGAAAACAACTTCAATGTAGAAAATCATGGAACGCAAGGTCCTGCTTCCACGTACTTATTTTCGTGGAGTAGGGGACAAGTGCTCAAAATAATTTTGTCTGTGAGATACAGATATTTCAAGGACATTTTCATAACCAGCTTCCTGCGGTAATTAGCTTCAGAGCTGGAGTATGCTAGAAACTACTGGGCCCTGGGCAGTGGTTAAATTAGGTGTGAACGTAAGCTGGGCTGATCTCCATTGTGTAGTTAAAAACCAAAGGTGGGCACAGAGAGAGTATTTGTTCTGCCCTTTCTTCACCCACTGCATTTTCATTTCCGCTTTCTCTACTCTAGAGGCCTAATAAAGGACTCTAACGTACGATATTCAACACAGCTTTAAAACATCCACACAGAGTGCAAAATTGTAGTAGGAATTTGAGTTTTGTTTTTCTTTTGAGTTTAATATGACTTCCTAGGTTCAGCGTACTTTGTAATATATTTCTTAAACCGCAGGATCATGAGGGCAAATTCCCTTGGGGGAAAGTGGCTCTGTGAGTTGATTAGCACCGTTTGCCTGCTTCCTAACCCTGTTCTGCTCAGGTATTAGTTGTTCAGACAGCAGAGATCCAGTTCAGCTCTCCAGGTCTCGCACTCCATTTTAATGCAAGCCAGTGATGCAAAGTCCCTGGCTTGGCCTGTCAGAACTTGATAGCTCTGTAAACACTGAAATCCTTGTTGCCATAACACCAGGAAAAATAATATGGGCTCCTGCATATAAATATAACGAAGGCCTTGGGGAATGGGAGCATTTCTAAATGACTTGAAGCTCTGTCACGGCATAATCTCTTATAAATAAATGTCAGTGTAGTCACTGAATGCAGACTGGATTTTTGCCTGACTACAGTGCTCAGCCTTCTAGACAATAGTTATGCTAAGGGATTATCTTTTAACATTGTGCAGTTATCTCCTTTGTTTGTTTTCTTTTTTCATTATTCACATAAGCCAAGGGAAATGAAAAGCATCTTATTTCAGGCAAAAAGGCCTGTGAATGATTAACTCGGGTTCCATGCATTGGGACTTTGCATAGCAACCCCTTGGCTTGCAATGACAAAAAAGCTCAAGGCAGAACAGCAGCCCAGGGACCTGAGACCAACGTTCTCAAATGAAGGTGGTGAGAAACAGATTAAGTATAAGCATTGTGTTTATGGGTAGAATTCTCTGTAGCTGGCCCATTTAATTTGGCATTGATTTTACTGCACTTTTCTTGGTGAAGATGTGTTTTGCTGACCTTTACTCTTGCTTTTTGAATACATTTGAGAATTCAAGTGAAACTTGGCCATGATTATGGCTTAATGTGGTTTATGCCACCATATTTTATGGGTTCTCCCTAATACTATCCCAAATTGGGCTAACTCTGGCTAATTTTATATTAAAAAATGGAAATAACAGATCACTTCATAATAGCATGAAGGTTTAATTTTAGCTCAACTAAAACTTTGTTGGTAAATTTTGGCACTCTTGAAATTGTATATAACACAAAGCATTATATGAAATAAAGATAAACAAATGGTGTGATTATATAATTCCAATTAAAAGCATATAAGTATGTAAAGAACCCACATTGTACAAATATTAAATCTGAAATCAATGTCAATTCCATATCTTTTTATAGACATTTGATGCTTAAACATTTATACAACAAGGTCCATTTAAAGATTTGAGTTAAAAGAGTTAGAAGAAAATGAAGTATAAGCTAAGGACAGAAGAAACATTTGAGAATTTAGAAAAAAGCAGTATAGTTAAAATTGAGCCAAAATATTTAGGACACTTAAATTTAGACTGCAAGTCAATCCAGATGTTTATTTATTAATGTTAATAATGTTTCCAGTGTTGTTATAGAATGCTAAATCCCAGGGGTTCTGCTTCTAAGTTTAAAGACAAATGCAATGATCTTTATTCTTTTCCAGCTCTGTTTTAATTTTAGGAGCTTTTCTATAGCCATGATTTTCCCATAAATGTGTTTGCAAAATCTTGAGCAGCTCCTGAAGTCTTGCAGAAAGTCTGAGTGAAACACTGCTCTAGCAAAGCTTTCCATGTTCTGCGTTGCTCGTCTTGCTTCCATGGCAATAAAGAGAGAAACTTGGCATAAGAATATAATCTGTTCCTGCCTGTTTCTCATCTGAAGTCATAAACCTCTGCCATCCCACCCAAGACTAGAATTTCAGCTGGCATGAAACAGCTGTCTGCTTACAGGTTTATTCCGGTAGTAACCAAAGACAAAACTATTTTAATTGAAGGCCCTAGGCTGTTCTCCAAACCCTCACAATCTCTGGGTCATCCCCAGGAGGAAACCATTGAGGAAAAGGTACAAGTTACATTCTTTCTTATAGTTTTTGACACAATGTATATTTATGAAGTTGAGAACATTTTACCCTTCTGATTTGACTACATTGGATGCCATGGAGAAAAGGAGGGCCACAAACTCAAAAGCCCGAGGGTTCAGGCACACAAGCTAAGTCAGCAGAGAGTAGGCTGTAGTGCATGGGAGGAGTGTCCTGTCCGAAGGGGCATCTGCTGCTTTGCTTCACTTATTGCTACCATGTGGGTATGTGGAGGCCCAAGTTGCTAGATATTCTGATTTGTCAATAGAAGTTCTCAGTCCTGCTTTTTATGAGAATTCTGCATAGTTTTACATATTGGCAATTATTTTGGATAAAAATCAAAACATTATGAATGTTAACCCAAACATGGCTCTGGATTGGATGTCTGGGACTGCTTGGGTTCAACCCTTAGACTTTGCTCTTGATTCACTACCGGCAGACTTTGCATTTATCAATTGCTTAGGTTCTGTAACTGTCAAGTAGCATAATTTATTTACACATTTTCCTTCTTACTCTGGTTAGTACTGTATAAAGAATACGAGTTTTGGAGTTGGGGAGAGATGTAGATTTTACTAGTTCCAGAGTTTACCAAATTGTGACTTCCAGCCTCTTAATTCCTTGAAAATCTCTCTTATGCCATGCAGAAATGAAAACCTATTTTACAGGAAGTTTGGAGGATTAAATAAACTAATAAGTAAAATATTTAGCCCAGCCCTACAGGTACTCTTTGCATAGTGTTACCATTCTGATCACTACTATTAAGAACAAACAATACCATACAGTGATCCTCTTTAGAAGACACAAGGACTCAAATGAGAAAAAGTTTCTCTCAGTATAGGGAGAAGAGCCTCTTTGTAGATCTAACATGCAATATAATACAAAAAAATTGTATCAAGAGCCATCTTCGTGTTCTTAAAGAATTTTGGGATTTTGTTGCTAGAGAAGACCTTGAGGAAAGAGTTGACAGCTAGAAATGACAGAAACATCAATTTCATTGGAGTCATTAATATTTGGAACCATGACAAATGAATGCTTTCCTTGAAATACACTGTGACATGTTAAGAACGTAACTTGTTATGAAAATAAAACTGAAGACTATATCTGGAACTATGTTGTTAAGTAAAAGAATGTAGGCTAAATTTTTTTCCTATCCATTTCTGTGGGATTATTTACTTTGGAAATCAATGGATGAAAGTCACTTAGAACATTTCCTGTTTCTTTCTTTTTTTTTTTTTTTTTGTATCCAGGCAGATCTGCTGTTAGAGAAGAATTCTTTTGCCCTAACTGTGTCTCTGTGATCTGTGGATGAGGGTGGGAAAGGACCGCTCAATCAATTGGGGTGTACAAAATGGAGTTTGAGAAGGTAAGTGATGTTTTCTCCATGCTTTTGTTCAAAATTAGGTGCAATTAATTTTTTTTTTTTTTTGAGACAGAGTTTCACCCTGTTGCTCAGGCTGGAGTGCAATGGTGCAATCTCACTGCAACCTCCGCCTCCCAGATTCAAATGATTATCCTGCCTCAGCCTCCCGAGTGGCTGGGATTACAGGCACCCGCCACCACGCCCAGCTAATTTTTGTGTTTTTAGTAGAGAAGGGGTTTCACCATGTTGGCCAGGCTGGTCTCAAACTCCTGACCTTGTGATCCACCCGCCTCGTTCTCCCAAAGTGCTGGGATTGCAGGCGTGCGCTACCGTGCACAGCTGCAATTAAATCTTTAACATTCAAAGGAAGAGACTTTCTTCCTTCTTTCCTTTTCCTGGAACAATGGCAAGTAATAACAGAAAATAAATCAGTCTAACGAATTGTCCAGTGGTAAAAACAAAACAGGGTACTGATGTAATACGGTTCAGTGTATCTCGGGTCTTTCACATGACGTGTCCTCTTGCTTAATAAGAGCTCTATGACAGTATGATGTTGAGTGGTGAGATTGTGTAATGGATTATTTGAAGTGTTCATTTATAAGCCATTCATATATTACTGACAAAACGCTTTTATTTTTAAAGCTTAATGGCAGTTAGTGCTGGTTATATAGGAGTCTGCCATAAACTCCATATCTATATATGGGAGTTTATTAAGTATTAACTCACACGATCACAAGGTCCCACAATAGGCCGTCTGCCAGCTGAGGAGGAAGGAGACCCAGTCCAAGTTCCAAAACTGAAGAACCTGGAGTCTGATGTTTGAGGGCAGGAAGCATCCAGGATGGGAAAAAGATGTAGACTGGGAGGCTAGGCCAGGCTCTCTTTTCACATTTTTCTGCTTGCTTTATATTCTAGCCACGCTGGCAGCTGATTAGATTGTGCTCACCAGATTAAGGGCGGGTCTGCCTTTCCCAGCCCACTGACTCAAATGTTAATCTCCTTTGGCAACACCCTCACAGACATGCCCAGGATCAATACTTTGTATCCTTCAATCCAATCAAGTTGATACTCAGTATTAACCATCGCTTTAATGAATAATAATATCTCCATCTAGTGTGAGATAGGAACTATGCTAGGCACTTAAAAGACATTGCTTATAATACTTATCACCCTTTATGTGGTGATATGATTTGGCTGTGTCCCCACCCATATCTCATCTTGAATTGTACTCCCATAATTCCCACATGTTGTGGGAGGGACCCCGTGGGAGATAATTGAATCATGGGGGCAGTTCCCCCTATACTGCTCTCATGGTAGTGAATAAGTGTCATGAGATCTGTTGGTTTTAGCCGTTTCCACTTTTGCCTCTTCCTCATTTTCTCCTTGACTGCTGCCATCCATGTAAGATGGGGCTTGCTCCTCCTTGCTTTCCACCATGATTGTGATGCTTCCCCATCCATGTGGAACTGTAAAGTCCAATTAAACCTCTTTCTTTTGTAAATTGCCCAGTCTCAGATATGTCTTTATCAGCAGCATGATAATGGACTAATAAATGTAGGTCTTCATGTCCATTATACAGATGGGGTAAATGGAGTCTCAGGTATAAATGGCTTCCCTCAGGGCATGTAGATAGTTACAGGAGGCTAGAATTGAACCAGATTTGTTGTTCTAGGCTCCTCTACTGTATACTTTTTCAAGTATTTTAGGGAATACTTTGTCCTACTTGTGGGACAAATGGATTACTTAGAAATCATCAGCAATGTCTGACAGACAGGAATCCAACAGCAAAAACAGGTAGAACAGGATCAGTTAATGCATATCAGAAGCAAAGTTATTCAAGATCCCTTGCTATTTCTTAGCAGAGAAGGAAAGGTATTCGTCCCCTCTTGCTGACTGCATACATGACTTGAAAGGAAATGGAAAAGAATTGAAAATAAAATGGCAATGATAAGGTATAGAATAAAGAGAGAATGGGATTGACACAAGCAAAAAGAAACTAGCTTCCCCCTCTCCTTTTCTCTCATGAACTCAGGCTCTTGAAAATGAATTAAGGGGACTGGGCATGGTGGCTCACGCCTGTAATCCCAGCACTTTGGGAGGCCAAGGTGGGTGGATCATGAGGTCAGGAGTTCAAGACCAGCCTGACCAACATGCTGAAGCCCTGTCTCTACTAAAAATACACACACACACACAGATTAGCCGGGCCTGGTGGCACGTGCCTGTAATCCCAGCTACTCAGGAAGCTGGGGCAGGAGAATTGCTTGAACCTGGGAGGTAGAGGTTGCAGTGAGCAGAGATTGAGCTGCTGCACTCCAGCCTGGATGACAGAGGGAGACTCTTCCTCAAAAAAAAAAAAAAAAAAAAAAAAAAAAGAATTAAGGGCTACTAAATTTGATTGTAGAAAATGTCAATGACTAACAGTACCTGGCATTGAGTAGACAAGACATGGTCATTCAATAAATGTGTGAACAAGTAAGATCTTTGGTAACTTTGTTTCCATTCTTTCTAAAGATTCAAATACTTTTTTCAATCCTCGTTCAGATGTCCCCATGTTATGAAGAGTATTAGATGATAAATAAATCAAAGGGCCATCCTGAGTACAAAAAGAAATTCTCATACCTTATTGCAGATAAATTAGCATAACAAAATGCCTCCACTCTTTCTTTTCCTTTGGAAAAAGGTTTTGGGTTGTTTACTCATGTGTCCATGTATTAGTCTGTTCTCATGCTGCTAATAAAGACATACCTGAGACTGGGTAATTTATAAAGGAAAGAGGTTTAATTGACTCACAGTTCTACTGGCTGGGGAGGCCTCAGGACATTTACAATTATGGCAGAAGGTACCTCTTGACAGGGTGGCAGGAAAGAGAATGAGTGCTGAATGAAGGAGGAAGCTCCTTATAAAACCATCAGATCTTGTGAGAACTCACTCACTATCATGAGAACAGCATGAGCAGCATGATGGTAACTGTCCCCATGGTTAAATTATCTCCCACTGGGTCCCTCCTGTGACATGTGGGGATTATGGGAAATACAATTCAAGATGAGATTTGGGTGGGAACACAGCCAAACCATATCATTCTGCCCCTGGCTCCTCTCAAATCTCATGTCCTCACATTTCAAAACACAATCATGCCTTTTTAACAGTCCCCCAAAGTATTCCAGCATTAACTCAAAAGTCCAAGTCCAAAGTCTCATCTAAGACAAGGTAAGTCCCTTCCACCTATGAGCCTGTAAAATTAGGAGCAAGTTAGTTACTTCTTAGATACAATGGGGTACAGACATTGGGTAAATATATCCATTCCAAATGGGAGAAATTGTCCAAAACAAAGGGGCTACGAGTCCCATGCAATTCCAAAATCCAACAGGGCAGTCATTAAGCCTTAAAAATTCCAAAATGATCTTCTTTGACTCCAAGTCTCATATCTAGGGCATGCTGATGCAAGAGGTGGGCTCCAATGGCCTTGGGCAGCTCTGCTCCTGTGGCTTTGCAGGGTACAGCAGGGAGCCCAGGGCCTGGCCCATGAAACCATTTTTTTCTCCTAGGCCTCTGGGCCTGTGATGGGAGGGATTGCCATGAAGGTCTCTGACGTGCCCTGGAGACATTTTCCCCATTGTCTTAACATTCAGTTCCTCGTTACTTATGCAAATTTCTGCAACAGGCTTGAACTTCTCCCCAGAAAATTTTTTTTTCGATTGCATCATCAGACTGCAAATTTTCCAAACTATTATGCTTTGCTTCCTCTTGAATGCTTTGCCACTTAGAAATTTCTTCTGCCAGACGCCCTAAATCATCTCTCTCAATCTCAAATTTCCACAGATCTCTAGGGCAGAGGCAAAGTGCTGCCAGTCTCTTTACTAAAGCATAACAAGAGTTACCGTAGCTCCAGTTTCCAACAAGTTCCTCATCTCCATCTGAGACCACCTCACCCTGGACTTTATTGTCCATATTACTGTCAGCATTTTGGTTAAAGCGATTCAACAAGTCTCTAGGAAGTTCCAAACTTTCCCACATCTTCCTGTCTTCTGAACCCTCCAAGTCTCCAGGATGTTCCCAATTTTCCCACATTTTTCTGTCTTCTTCTGAGCCCTCCAAACTGTTCCATCCTCTGCCTATTACCCAGTTCCAAAGTCGCTTCCACATTTTTTTGGCAACACTGTTGGCAACACCCTCACAGACATACCCAGGATCAATATTTTGTATCCTTCAATCCAATCAAGTTGACACTCAGTATTAACCATCGCAGTAATGAATAATAATATCTCCATCTACTATAAGACAGGAACTATGCTAGGCACTTAAAGGACATTTATCATAATGTGCCACAATCTGGCATTTGCTGCCTGGATCCAGATGGCATCATATAAGACATTCCTCTGTCCCTTGTATCTTTATAACAGCGCTTCACTATCTGTGCTACCAATTTACTGTATTAGTCTGTTCTCACACTGCTATAAAGAGCTGCTCAAGACTGGGTAGTTAATAAAGGAAAGAGGTTTGATTGGTTCACAGTTCTGCATGACTGGGGAGACCTCAGGAAACTTAGAATTAAGGCAGAAGGCACCTCTTCACAGACTGGCAGGAGAGAGAATGAGTGCTGAGTGAAGGGGGAAGTCCCTTATAAAACTATCAGATCTCATGAGAACTCACTCACTATCAGGAGAACAGCACGACAAGCATGAGAGTAACCACCCCATGATTAAGTTACCTCCCTCCGGATCCCTTCCATGACACATGGGGATTATGGGAACTATAATTCAAGATGATATTTGGGTGGGGATACAGCTAAACTGTATCAGTCCATCTAAACAATTATTTTTGTTGTTACTTTAGAACATCCAGAGGGGGCTCTGAAGAGTAAGGAAACCATATAAAGTTTGGTTCTATGAAGAGAAGCAAAGAGGGCAAGGTGAAATCACAGAAGGCCAAGTTTATCACTTATATTAGTTCACAGAGATGAAGTTCCAGGAACTGTACCTTCCTTATAGCTATAGATGTCACTATCTCAAGAATCATGTAGATGAGTAGTTCTGTTTCCCATCAAGTTCCTGAATCAGAATTGCTCAGGGGAGGGAAAGGCATATCTTTTTCACTTTATGAAGATTCCACAGGTAGTTCTGATGTGCAACCTAGGTCACATAGCTGACTGAGACCCTTTAGGTAATTCACTCCAGGTTTTGTCCTCATTCATTCCAAATGAACATACACAACTGCACTATTTTTACATCAGGTACTCAGATCACAACAACGAGAATACAGCAAAGGGATTCTAAATAAAATAATATAAAATTCATCAAAATATGCTTCCCTCCAAAACATGGTGATTTTTGAACTAGATGTGGTAAAATGGAAACAGAATCTTGAAAGTGCACATGTAATTAAGGTCAAAACAACAGCGATAGTATAGTCAGATCCCTGATCAAAATTCCAGAGAGAGGGATGTTTGAAAGTTCACCAAACTAATGTGCCTGATTTGACCCTTGTGATTTTTCACCTAAGAGGTTAGGGATGCTGGCAGCAGAATTGCAAATAAACTTGAAGCTTTAGAAAAAATAAAATTTCAGAGGGGGAAGGATGAGGAGGGGAAGAGAGAGAGGGAGGGAGAAGAGGCACCACCATGAACTGATGTAAAGTGAAGAATATCCTGGGGAAATAAAAGGAAGCCCTCTATTGAAAAGAACAGCAAAGAACGTCAGAGTAACTAAGAATGAATCAATAAATGTGGGATGCTCCTGAGATGCTAGGGCATATGACCAAAGGACAGTTATGATAGAAGCTGAGCAAGTGACCTTAAGGCCAAGGCAGAGAAGGACCCAGCACTTCCAGGGAGTGGACTGAGAACTCCATCTGCAGCAGTAAGTGAAAATAGAAGAAACCAGTGAAGATAGATGCCCCCAAGCGGCAGGGCTAGGAGAGTTGCCTGTGATAAGAAATGATATTAACCCAGAAAGGGCTTAGAGGAGGCTGATGCTCAACCCTCAAAAAGCCAAGTAACAGGACACTATATCCTTGCAACTCCACTCATCATTTTAGGATACAGTTTTTATCCTAAAAGTCATTTTTCATTGTAGTAAAAATAGTAGTCCACTTGAAAAAACTACACATCCAGCTCCCAGTAGATGCTCTGGGTATGATGAATGGCCAGATGGAAGAAAGGGGAAAGGTCAGGGGCATGGTCTTTGGGAGAGAAAACCACCCCCTTTTGTCATCAGATAGCTACTGGAACTTTGCAGGGGAAAGGTCATCTGGGATGTAAGTCAGAGGTCGTGTATCAGAGATGGAAACCTCCAGGTCCAGAGTTCATAGGACAGAATGGTGGGAAGATAAGAGGGCGTGTACATGACATTTGGAGAGGATGAGTGTCAAATAACTTGATAGAGATAATCTGCAGTGGAAGGGCTGCAGTACCACCAGAACAAGGGTGGACTACAAACAGAAAAGAGGAAGAAGAGCCTGGGGAAAACAGAATCCAGAAAGCACTTTGGAGAAAAGAAAACTCAATACGAGGCTTAATGCCTGAAAGCAAACTAAAGACTAATCAGAGACTTCTTGAAAGGACACCTCAGGAAGATGCCAGCTGAGGTGGTGGCTGAGGAGGCATCCAGTTGCTCTGCCACTCTTCTGACCTGAAGTGAAATAGAAGGTCTGGGGTTATGCAGGTGAAGATCCCTTACACATTCTGGAATCTCAGCGTAAGTATCAGCCTAGACTTGGGGAAGGAGGGAGGTGAGACTAGGTCCGAATTCTAAGAAGTGCAGCCTCTTTGGGATACAAAATAAAAGTAGTACAAGGGAGGCCCTGTGGAACTTTTTAAATACGCAAGACTGTTGACAAGTTGGGACAATTCTGTGACAGATGTCATAAGATAGAAAGTTTATGTTTACATTTAGCTAACTTGATGTGTTGGACTGTGGCTGGGGTGAAGGAGGGAAAGACACTTAGGAAGACCAGGAAGAAATGAAAGGCCATAAGCCAAAAGGTATAAGTCCAGGAAGAGAAATTTTCCCCTTACTGGCCATGAGAGGACCACGTAAATGAACCCAGGCTTAGTGAAGTGGGAGCACCATAAGAGAAGTCTCTTCTGTGGTATTATGGTCTTGACAACAAAAGTATTTTAAATAAATTGGTTAAAGAGCATAAGAAATTGTGTAAGCTTTAAGGAAAAAGTATAAGTAGCTTCTATTTGGCTTCATATAAGGATACAACATAAAATATTTTTCAAAAACTAGTACAAAATACATTGAAATACTATTTGAATATCATTGATGCTTTCCGGTGGAAAGAGAAATTTACATTGAAAATGCCAACTTTACAAAATAAAGAAGTGTTTAGAACTGTTCATCATTACAGGTAGGCATGCTCTATCAGATAGTATATCTTGAGCAAGAAGACTTTATGGTGATTGGAATCAACAGAACACCATATCTTGTTCAAAAAAGGTGCTCAGTATGTGTTTGAGTGGATAAAATGAGTATATGTTGAGTAAACAAATTAAAGAATAAATTAAATACATAGTTGTATATTCCACTTGGGAAGTCTTTTTCCAGGAATGGGTTAGCTGCCCTTCCAGGGGCTCCCATACTACCATGTGTATCTCCTATCCTATCCTATCCTATCCTATCCTATCCTATCCTATCCTATCCTATCCTATCCTATCCTATCCTACTTTATGCTATGTTCCCTAATAAACTGTAAGCTACTTGAGGTTAGGAACTAGTTATTATTCTTCATGATAACTGTAGCCCTGATCATAGTGCCCTGCACATGGTAGATATTCAAGAAATGGTTGTATAAATAAATGGCATTTAAGCTTAAGCCAAGTGCTAAATTAGCGTTATACCTGGGAGATTAAGAAGGGTTAATATTTTGGGGGTTAATACTTGAATGTTTTTTAGAAAGTCCACGGAGGAGCTATGATAAGAGAGAAGCAGAGGAACAATTTGGACAGTGTTATTATTTTAATTTGACCATATATTTGGAATGGAAAATGGATTGTAATGATTCAGAGCAAAGAATTCCTTTGTTGGAAATGAAAGGCTGGAAAATGAAGCATGGAGACATACTTCTTATTGAAAACACAGCAGGGGAGTGTCCTTCCACCTAAAATCATTCAGACTGTCAGATTAAACATACATTATTTCTTAAAAAAATATTCCCAGAGGAAATCCAGCATCTATCTCCCCCTACTGGTGTCATATTAAGAGTGATGTCTGACTGTTATCCCTTGAAATGAGTAATGTTCTAATGAAGATGAACATTTTAATTTGTTATTTGGACAAAAAAATCTTATGTACAACTTAAGCATTCTACAATGGACATTTGTGTTGTAATGAGCTTTAGCAATATTTGAGATATACATTGTTTCATCACACATAAAGAATGGTTAAATATTCTTGCTAGTGCATCTGCCATTAACAGATTTATATGACAATGGATTGTAATTGATTGATACAACGAAGGTTTTATTTACTACAGAAAATTTCAAACATATACAAAATATAAAGAATAATATAATGAACTTCCATGTCCCATTATCTAGCTCCAACAAAGAAGTCATAACTAATCTTACTTCATTTATTACTTCCCCAAGGTCTCACATCCAGGTCGTTTTGAAGCAAAGTCCAAGCATTTTATCACTTCATCTGCAAATATTTCAGTAAGTACCCAAAAGGGAAGGATGCTTAAAATATCCTCATAATATCGTTATTATGCTTAATAGTTTTTTGTTACCAATTATCTAGTCAGTGTTTACATTTCCACAATTGTTTTAAAATTTGTCATTATTTATTTTATAGTTTGTTAGAAACAGGTTTTTAATAAGAGCTATAGATTATAATTGTTTGATATGTTTCTTAAATCTCATGGAATTATAAATTCCTCCTCTATCAATTTTTTAAAATATAATTATTTTTGTTTTTTAAATAGATGTAGGGAATGTAACTTTTTTCTTGCAACTTTTTTGTTGCTAAAACTGCATCATTTGTGTTCTGTATTGTGTCTTATATAACATGCCACAATCTGGAATTTGCTGCCTGGATCCCCGTGGCATCGTATAAGACATTCCTCTGTCCCTTGTATTTCTTGTAAATTGGTAGTTAGATCCAGAGGCTTCAGTTTATTCAGGTTTGATTTTTTTTTTTTTTTGCAAAAAGCTGTTATGTACTTTCATCACTCAAAGTTTGGCAGCAATTGAAGTTCATCATGTACTCCAGACTCTCTAGAGCAGCACTCACTAATAGAAATTTCTATGGTGATGGAAGTATTCTGTATCTGTTTTATCTAATATGGTAGCTACTAGCCACACATGGCTACTAAGCATGTGAATTGTGGCCAGTGTGGCTGAGAAATTGGCTTTTAATTTAAAAACTTTTAATTACTTTTAATTTAAATAGTCACATGTGGCTAATGATTACCATAGTGGATAATATAGCTCTTGACTCAGTAATTCATTAATGGCTAAAAAATAATAATCTTATTATTTGATAATTTTTTCTTTATTAATTAAAATATTTTTATAAAGAGAAACTTCCTCCTATCAACTGAATTGTTGCCATGAGATTCAGTTCATACAATACAGGCAGAAAAGTAATTTAATTTTTCCCCATATTTATCAGTTGTCAAATAATGAGTTGGTTCCCTCATATTCTCCAAAGGTGACCCAAGGAGATTTTTTTTTGTTATGAAGTTGTAATTTGTATTTCAATTCATTGTAGTTATTCTTATTGATGCTCAAATTGATCTAACCTTGGCCAGAGAAAACTCTTTCTTTTGAGTGCTCTTCATATGATCCTGTGACTATCAGTGTTGTGACTTCAGCTATGTTGTTCCAGGGTCATCTTGTACATGGTCCGTCTCATGTCTAAAATTAGCCATTTGTCCAAGAAGCCCTGGTTCCAGTTAGTAGTCTATTTCAAGAACATATCTGGACACTTGGGGTGATCATTGCTATTGGGTTGGTAATTGTTCTAGCTTGATAAAAACACAGCTAGAAATAGAATTTTTAAAAAGATAAACGACATCATAAATTTCTTCTGATACATTCAATTTAAACTCAGGCAATGGGATTGTCTTTGATTTTAACTTTTTTTTGTTTTTATGATGAAAACCTAGATTTTTAATAACATTAATATAGTTACCCATTTCCTTTATGCCACAATAGATACACAGTAATTTCAGAATAAACAATACCAACAATGCTAGCAACAAATTTATTGTTGAGAAAGTGTAAGTTTTTTTTTTTTTTCGATTTTGCATAATTTTTGTCCTTAGGGTCCTTCTCATGGAGACATATTATTGCATTTTAGGTTTATTTGAAGTAGTTCATCCTTGTGTGGTTTTGCCACCAACTGGATACACGTTTATATTTATTTCATTTTATTTTTAGATAAATGAGGTATCTTTTTGAGAAATGTAGTTTATTTTTATAATTATGTAAGATATTTATAAATGTGGTTCGAGAGTAAAATCTATAAAACAAAGTATTCAAAGATGTTGAGATTCTCTATCTCCTTAACTCAATTTCCTCACTCCAAGGATTCATTTAAAAATATTTATGATTTAATCCTTCATTTATTATTATTAGCAAAGATGTGTATATATTTAAATTCTTCTAATATTAACCATAGTATACTACACAAAATTTCTCCCCAATTCTTTGTAAAAACTAAATGTATCCTGGAGATCACTGGACAATAATATGTAGAGACTGGTCTCATTTCTTTTTACAGCTGCATGTGTTCTACATTTCATGCAATAATTGCCTCTGCCTACCCTGACCCTTTTTTTAAGAGACAGAGTCTTGCTCTGTTGCCCAGGCTGGAGTGCAGTGGTGTGATCATAGCTCACTGCAGCCTTGAACTCCTGGGCTCAGGTGATCTACCTGTTAACGAGTTGCTTGACTACAGATGCTCACCACTGTGCCTGGCATTTTTGCATTGTTTGTAGAGACAGGGTTCTGCTATGTTGCGTAGCCTGGTCTTGCATTCTTGGCCTCGAGTGATCCTCCTACCTTGGCCTCCCAAAGTGCTGGGATTATAGGTGTGAGCTACCACTTGTGGCTAATAATTCCCTTATTAATGAGCACTTACGTTGTGGAAAGTTGTTTTGTTTTTTTTTTTTCTTTTTTTCCAAATGATAGCTGCAGTAGCAGCAGCAGCATCAAATATGTTACTTTTCTCCAGAATCTTTGATTATTCACTAGGTTTATATAGGTATTCATAAAAATTTAAAACATAAATATGTCATATTAGTGACCCAGGACAAGCACTGGTAAGAAATTAAGGTATCCTCAAACTTGGTATCTTGGTCTTGGTATCTTCAAACTCAAATAAAATATCTTAATTTTCATTAATTATCCCTTTAGGGGCCTGATTACTATTTTTCTGATTTTCAGACTTCCTAGGATAGAGCTTGAAAAGGTTGGAAAAGTAAGGATGATTGAACTTGAAAGGTGTGAATGAAAGAATTATCTTTTGGGATGGAGAATAGTAGCTGTTTTCAAAGAAGATTTTATTTTATCTTTCTTTTTTGGCCTATAAGTTTTGCAGGGAATCTGTGATTAGAGTATAATAGAAAAGTACTAGGTAATTATTGTTGTGTTATTTGGACACATGTTTAAACTAGAAGTTTGAAGATAGCAATTGGCAATAATTATATATGTTCTAGCCACTTTATTCACTCTACCTCTTTTACCACATACTTTAAAGATATCTATATGGTAAAAGGTAAGTGGCAACTGAATAATCACAAATACATCAAGAAGTAAAGAGATGCTTTGTTTTATTGAGTGCACTCTTATGTTTTCTCTTTTGCTGGAATAAAAAGTGGGGTTTTAAATTGATCTTTTCTAACATTGTTTTTCCTCATTTTCTCTCTATTTAGAGGGTTTCAGTAGGTTTTCACACATTCTCACTCTTTAGAAGCTCTTACAATTTTTATGATAATACTCTAGTCCTAGTTATTCCATCATGAGCTGATTCTATTTATACAACTAATAAATACTAATTAAAACTACTCTATAACCTTGAACTGTACATTAGGGAAGGTATACCTATGGTGGATGACTGAAAAGACAGTCCAGGATAGACTGATACATCTAATTCCACATAGTAGCCTTCAGAATCAAGACTCTCAAATAATAAAATGCACTAAGCCAATATGGATGGGAATAGCCTCCTGGTGTTTTCCCAACTGTTTGAATTTTTAATATCTTCTCTTAAAGCTATATACTTCTGGTTCATTTATGCTAGCAGTGTTATCAGTGAATGTAATTTTAGATTCTATATTCCATATTTTAGATTCTGTATTCCATATTTAATGAAATTTTATTTATAGGAAAGAAAGAATGGGTATGCATAAGGAGCTAATCAAAGAGGCCCCTGATACCTATTGAGCAGTTGTGTGAGTGTGTGATTATCCATGGAAAGAAGATCAGAGGGAAATGGTATTTAAAACCCTTGATTAGATAGCAGAGAGAATGAAGCAGGCCAACTTATTTGCACAAAGTGACAGAAATGAAGGTAGAAGAAACAGTTACAAATGGTGGTGGTACCAGAAGTAAGCTTCCCATAACTTCTCCTACTCCGAACTTCAAGAAAGCTATGGCTTTGTGGATATTCTTCCTTTGGCTATCTACTAAACTAGAAGAACTGGAATATTAATAGTTTTGAATTCTAGCTCTTCAAAAATATCACCAAAACAATCTGTTGTTTATGAAAGCTGAGTTTATTCTTACCTTCGTAAGGAACTGCCTTGACAAAGTCTTAGTCTTGGAATGAGGATGGCAAAGTTGAGATTCTTAGGAGGTTTGGGGTCTAGTATGAGGTGGGTTTTCATCGTGGAGGCTTGATTAAGGTTGAGTAAGGTGGGTGTAAACAGCAAGGCTAGGACCTTGCTAGTGAGGTGAGGAAATTCAGAGTCTTGGGAGGTAAACTATAATTTTGTACTATGTACAGAAGAGTTGAACAAGCAATATTAATTTAATGCAGTTCTTGGAAAGTTCCTGGAAAGATTAGTAATTTGTAACTTTTATCTTACTGGGCTATAGTTTGTTGGAATAGTAAGGTAATGATAAAACAAATACTGTATGTGGTTATTAGCCATATTAACCAAGTTTATGATTTCTTTGGTTGCTTCTCAGATTTTTTTTTTAAAGATTCCAGAGAAATCTGCTGGGATGTGAGAGCAACATTCTTAACCTAAAACAGCATATGTTCACCCTTTGTAGCTTGACATTCTGTCTACAGCAATGATCCCCAACCGTTTTGGCACCAGGCACTGGTTTCATGGAAGACAGTTTTTCCATGGACAACAGTGGTGAGGGGTGATTTTGGGATGAATCTCTTTCACCTCAGATCATCAGGCATTAGATTCTCATGAGTGTGCAACCTAGATCCTTCACATGCACAGTTTCACAATAGGGTTTGTGCTCCAATGAGAATCTAATGCTGCTGGAGGAGGAGGTGGAGCTCAGGTAGTAATGCCCCCTTGCCTGCTGTTCACCTCCTGCTGTGTGGCCTGGTTCCTAACAGACCATGAACCAGTGTTGGTCCCTGGCCCAGGGACTGGGGACCCTGGTCTATAGTATCTCTGTTCTGAACCACTGCCTGTCCGATTTCATGAATCTCTCATGTAAGAAATTCTATAGACTTGGTGGCATTGTTTAACTCTCTTCCCTGAACTATGGTCTGTAGGATCCTGCCTGCTGTCTAGTCCTTTTGTAAAGCATCAAGAGAAGAGGTTTGAGGAGACAAGGAACTAATTCACAAATCTTCCTGAATAGTTAGGTTCAGTTTTTCTTCTTCTTAAATTAAGTTTTCTAATGATCTCTTTTTCCTTGAGGGGAAACTCATGGGGCAAAATGGACTCTAGGTGATGTCAGAGATCATGTTAAAGGTAGGAATCCATTTACCAAGATTATAATCCTTGTTTAATTTTTAGTAGGAGCCTATTGATTTTTATTCAATAAATTCAATACCAGTGACTGGGGACTACCCAGTGATTTAATTTTGGTCCCTATGTGGTTATCAAATACTCCCATGGAGTTATCAAATAGTGTTTTAACATTTGGTGCTCCTCATCAAGAATGATGTATCACCAGGCAATGACATTTGTATTGCTGAAATTATTTGGTAGATATAAAGCAAAAGTGAAGTATGTTTATTTATATGATATGTGAAAATGATACAGTCTCCAAATACATACCATCCATTTTCTAGTTCTCTTTTAATTTCTATTTCTGTGAACATTTGGATATAAAAGCTTTCACCCTCAAAAGATTCTAGAATATTCTTTTGGTGGAGACAGGAATCTACTTTTCTAGGTATGATGTGATGCTGTGGGTAAGATTACCGTCTGGGCTGACCTGTTGTGCATTTTCTAACTTAAAAAAAAAATAACCTAAGAGTTGAATCCAGTTACCCAAGAAACTAACTGATTCACTACAGGGAACTGGTACCAAGGGAAGCTAGATGACTCTCAAGTGAAAATGTGCAAACTCCACGTTGATTTTCCAGCTAATAAGTAAATGATAGTCACATATTGGACTTATAAAATGACTGTGCATGTGAAAAGCAACATTGAGAATAGCAGCCCTAAAGATAATGTAGAAGTAACATAGTAAAATATAACTTTAGATGAGCAAAAGAGGAAAGAAGGTGGCTAGGAAACAAAGAAAATAAAAGAATGCAGATTACAGCATAACAATCTCTGGAATTATTTCATAAATATGGGGTGGAAACGGCCACATCTCGTGTAGTCATCTTGTTCTGAAATTTTTGGGTCTTGGGTCTCCTTTTGATGACCATTTGTTCCTGTATGATTCCTAAAAATACTCACATTTTCCCACTAAAACCTGTCTTCTAGTGATCTGAAGATTATATATTCCTTGTAAGTTCATTATTACAAAACTTTTGTCAAAGGCCTTTTCTGCATCTATTGAGATAATCATGTGGTTTTTGTGTTTGGTTCTGTTTGTATGATGGATTACATTTATTGATTTGCATATGTTGAACCAACCTTGCATCCCAGGGATGAAGCCCACTTGATCACGGTGGATAAGCTTTTTGATGTGCTGCTGGATTCAGTTTGCTAGTGTTTTATTGAGGATTTTTACATTGATGTTCATCAGGGATATTGCTTTAAAATTGTCTTTTTTGGTTGTGTCTCTGCCAGGCTTTGCTATCAGAATGATGTTGGCCTCATAAAATGAGTTAGGGAGGATTCCCTCTTTTTCTGTTGATTGGAATAGTTTCAGAAGGAATGGTACCAGCTCCTCTTTGTACCTCTGGTAGAATTCGGCTGTGAATTCGTATGGTCCTGGACTTTTTTTGGTTGGTAGGCTCTTAATTATTGCCTCAATTTCAGAGCCTGTTATTGGTCTATTCAGGGATTCAACTTCTTCCTGGTTTAGTCTTGGGAGGGTGTATGGGTCCAGGAATTTATCAGTTTCTTCTAGATTTTCTAGTTTATTGGCATAGAGGTGTTTATAGTATTATCTGATGGTAATTTGTACCTCTGTGGGATTGGTAGTGATATCCC
This sequence comes from Mandrillus leucophaeus, assembly GCF_000951045.1. Taxonomy (NCBI): domain Eukaryota; kingdom Metazoa; phylum Chordata; class Mammalia; order Primates; family Cercopithecidae; genus Mandrillus; species Mandrillus leucophaeus. The sequence continues at coordinate 4,587,976 of NW_012101932.1, read as the reverse complement.
CTTTATCAATTTTTATTGCATCTATTTGATTCTTCTCTCTTTTCTTCTTTATTAGTCTTGCTAGCAGTCTATCAAGTTTGTTGATCTTTTCAAAAAACCAGCTCCTGTATTCATTGATTTTTTTGAAGGGTTTTTCATGTCTCTGTCTCCTTCAGTTCTGCTCTGATCTTAGTTATTTCTTGCCTTCTGCTAGCTTTTGGATGTGTTTGCTCTTGCTTCTCTAGTTCTTTTAATTGTGATGTTAGGGTGTCAACTTTAAGATCTTTTCAGCTTTGTCTTGTGGGCATTTGGTGCTATAAATTTCCCTCTACACAGTGCTTTAAATGTGTCCAAGAAATTCTGGTATGTTGTATCTTTGTTCTCATTGGTTTCAAAGAACATCTTTATTTCTGCCTTCATTTCGTTATGTACCCAGTAGTCATTCAGG
>NW_012101932.1:4576413-4587424 GCF_000951045.1 Mandrillus leucophaeus | reverse complement strand
TATTAGGTCTGCTTAGTGCAGAGCTGAGTTCAATTCCTGGATATCCTTGTTAACTTTCTGTCTCGTTGATCTGTCTAATGTTGATAGTGGGGTGTTAAAGTCTCCCATTTTTATTGTGTGGGAGTCTAAGTCTCTTTGTAAGTCTCTAAGGACTTGCTTTATGAATCTGGGTGCTCCTGCATTGGGTGCATATATATTTAGCATAGTTAGTTCTTCTTGTTGCATTGATCCCTTTACCATTATGTAATGGCCTTCTTTGTCTCTTCTGATCTTTGTTGGGTTAAAGTCTGTTTCATCAGAGACTAGGATTGCAAACCCTGCTTTTTTTTTTTTTTTTCATTTGCTTGGTAGATCTTCCTCCATCCCTTTATTTTGAGCCTATGTGTGTGTCTGCATGTGAGATGAGTCTCCTGAATACAGCACACTGATGGGTCTTGACTATCTTGATGGGTCTTGACTTAGCTTCTTTGCGATGGGTTCAAACATCCTTCTTTAGCTTGGAGAAGTTTGTTATTAACGATCTTCTGAAGCCTTCTTCTCCCAACTCGTCAAAGTCATTCTCTGTCCACCTTTGTTCTGTTGCTGGTGAGGAGCTGTGATCCTTTGGAGGAGAAGAGGTGCTCTGATTTTTAGAATCTTCAGTTTTTCTGCTCTGTTTTCTCCCCATCTTTGTGGTTTTATTTACGTTTGGTCTTTGATGATGGTGACGTACAGGTGGGGTTTTGGTGTGAATGTCCTTTCTGTTTGTTAGTTTTCCTTCTAGCAGTCAGGACCCTCAGCTGCAGGTCTGTTGGAGCTTGCTGGAAGTCCACTCCAGACACCAGTAGAGGCTGCAGAACTGCAAATATTGCAGAGTGGTAAATGTTGCTGTCCAATCATTCCTCTGGAAGCTTCGTCTCAGGGGGCACCTGGCCATATGAGGTGTCAGTCGGCCCCTACTGGGAGGTGTCTCCCAGTTAGGCTACTCGGGGGTCAGGGACCCACTTGAGGAGGCAGCCTGTCCATTCTCAGATCTCAAACTCCGTGCTGAGAGAACCACTACTTTCTTCAAAGCTGTCAGTCAGGGATGTTTAAGTCTGCAGAAGCTTCTGCTGCCTTTTGTTCAGCTATGCCCTGCCCCCACAGGTGGAGTCTACAGAGGCAGGCAGGCCTCCTTGAGCTGCGGTGGGCTCCACCTAGTTTGAGCTTTCCGGCCGCTTTGTTTACCTGCTCAAGCCTCAGCAATGGTGGGCGCCCTTCGCCCCTTGCAGTTAGATCTCAGAATGCTGTGCTAGCAGTGAGGGAGGCTCTGTGGGCGTGGGACCCTCCGAGCCAGGAGCGGGATATAATCTCCTGGTGTGCCATTTGCTAAGGCCGTTGGAAAAGCGCAGTATTAGGGTACGGGTGACTCGATTTTCCAGGTGCTGTCTGTCACGGCTTCCCTTGGCTAGGAAAGGGAATTCCCCACCCCCTTGGCCTTCCTGGGTGAGGTGATGCCTCACCTGCTTTGTCTCACAGTCCGTGGGCTGCACCCATTGTCCTGCACCCACTGTCTGACAAGCCCCAGTGAGATGAACCCGGTATGTCAGTTGGAAATGCAGAAATCACCTGTCTTCTGCATCACTCACACTGGGAGCTGTAGACAGCAGCTGTTCCTATTTGGCCATTTTGGAACCTCTGCGCTATGTTAGTTCTTAACAGAACCTGATGGGATCCCATCCACCAGAGTTCAAGGACTGTCTTTCTCTGATTTCCCTTCCAAAAAACCAGGTCTCTAGATTTCAGACCACAGGAGGGTGTTAAAGAAAGTTTGCTTGTGTGGTTGATGATAACACTGAGTTTATTTCATGAATGCCGTGGAGTATTTGGCCATAGCTGCTTGCAATAACATATGGAGTCCAGAATTGCATGATAGTCCTAGATGAATGGGCTGACCTATTACTACGAGGAGTTTGTAAGGGGGAAGTTGATGAGTCCCAGCAGAGTTGGTCTTCTTGTCATTAAGGTGAATGACCTTAGACCAAGCATTGGTAAACTTTTTCTGTAAAGGGCCAGGTAGGAGACATTTTAGACTTACAGGGCCATATGGTGTTTGTAGCAATTACTCAATGTGAAAGCAGATATAGACAATGTAAAAACAACTTGACTGAATGTGTTCCAGTAAAACATAATTTACAAAATACAAACATTGGGCTGAATTTGGTCCAAGGATCTTATTTCCTTACCTTAGATCACTTTGGGCTTATGCTTGCCTTTAGGTTTCTGATGTGCCCTAGGTATTGGGAGGACCACAAGCAAACAGCCCTTGGGAGGATGTATATAAGCAAGAAGTTTTGTGCTGGTAAATTTGGATTTTGGGGGAAAAACAACTGTCTTTGTTTACTAAGATACCAAGCATGCTCAGTTATTCATTCGTTAATTCCATTATATGAAGCCTACTGTGTGACAAGTCCTGGAGATACAAAGATGAAAGGTGAAGGCCCTGGTCTCAAAGGAGCTTTCTTTTCTTAAGATTTTACAAATAAATACTCATGATAGGATATAGTGAGAAACAGTGTGCTAATTGTTGTCAATAAAGCAAACTCAGGATCTAGGCCAGGTGTGCATGTGTGTGTGAGTACATGTGTGGATAAGGTCAAGTCTCTGCAAAAAAATGTCATCTTGGCTGGGTACGGTGGCTCACACCTATAATCTCAGCACTTTGGCAGGCTAAGGCGGGCGGATCACGAGGTTCAGAGATCGAGACCATCCTGGCCAACATGGTGAAACCCCGTCACTACTAAAATGCAAAAAATTAGCTGGGCGTGGTGGTGGGCGTCTGTAGTCCCAGCTACTCAGGAGGCTGAGGCAGGGGGATCGATTGAACCCAGGAGGTGGAGGTTGCAGTGAGCCGAGATCATGCCACTGCACTCTAGCCTGGCAACAGAAGAAGACTCCGTCTCAAAAAAAAAAAAAAAAAAAAAAAAAAAAAAAAAAAGTGTTATCTTCCCTTCCTTTTCTTCTTTTTCTCATTTCTTATGTGTAATAGAATAATGCTGTGTTTTGAAGGCAAACTTTCAAATGCCTTTGGATAGTTGTGGGGATTTTGCATCCCTTTGCTAGAAAACATGTCTTTTAAAAGATGTTGAAGACAATCCCTTCTTTAAAGCCCATTCATCTATGGGCATCATTGATAAGATAACCAAGGTAATTTAAATAAGTAAAAAGTTATTTCAGCTGGGGCCTTGCACAGGTAGAAGGGAAATGAAGAAAGTGTTCTCAAGAGCTCTAAATCTCAAATCTCACAAACTCCCCACTCTTCCAGTTTGAACTGGACACATCTGTACGTCAGGCCCTAGATTTTACAACTTTATTGCCTTTTCTTTGGACCAGTTTTATGGGAATGGCCTGTAAAACAGCACCTGTACAGAGTGGGGAAAGCTAACTCAAGATAGAGGCAAAACCAGAGAAATCAGGTGTTTACAAGGAGTCAAGAAAGCATTTACCTTTTCAGAAAGGCAAGAAATTGTGAAAATATACTTGAATATATTGGATCTATATTTACCTTTCTAAGCAGGTTATACTTCTCAGTATATAAACAGTTGGTGGAAACTGAGAAGTTCCAGTCTGCATTTTCTTTTTTTCCCCCTTTTATTTTATTTATTTATTTATTTTTATTTTTTGAGATAGAATCTCACTCTGTTGCCCTGGCTGGAGTGCAGTAGCACGATCTTGGCTCACTGCAACCTTCGCTTGGACTACAGGTGTGTGCCACCATGCTCGGCTAATTTTTGTATTTTTAGTAGAAACAGGTTTTCATCATGTTGGCCAGGCTGGTCTCAAACTTCTGACCTCAGGTAATCCACCCAGCTTGGCCTCCCAAAGTGTTAGGATTACAGGTATGAGCCACCATGCCTGGCCCAGTCTGCATTTCAAAGATTTGTCTATGAAATGGAACAGTCACACTAAACATACTGCAGTCATAGCAACGAGAAGGCAAAATAAATAAATAAATAAATAAACAAACAATGAAAAAATACCCCCCCCAAAAAAAAAACACCAAAAAAACCCAAAAAACAAGCAAATGAAAAACATAAAATGAAAACCAACACAAAAACCCAAGAACTAGCTGGTGGATTTGTCATTCTTTTCTTAAAAACCTTTTTTTTTTTTTTTCATACATTTCTACTTGCCTACAGTGATGGCTTTCCTGTTTTGGATTTTTATAGTATTAGGCTTTTGGTGAGATTTATATGTTTAAAATAAAATTTAGTATCTATTAAATATTAAAGCTACTTGCTGGCCAGTAGTTTCAATAATTTTCAATGTATATGTTGCACAATGTCCTAGTTTCTTATTTTTTGTTTTTCTTAGAGTCTTGTAGAGCTTAGACTAGAGTGAGCTGAGTGAGGCATTCAGCTTGGAGACACAATTTAAGGGGGTTTCAAATACCTCAATAATGAAATTTTAATGAAATATTAAAAAAATCAAAATTAATGCAAAAAATCCATGATGAACATCTCATCAAAATTTTAAATAAAGACAGGACCTGCTCTGCGCTTGAACAATTCTGTCTCATTTACCTCACCCTAATCCTGGCCCTGGTTCCAATGAAACTTAGTTTAAAAACAAGCATCTAGCCCCTGAGGCATAGCTTTTTGGTTAAAAACAAAATCATATTAAGCTCTTATTGATCTTAATTACTGCATTTTCTGGCACCCCTTAATATTTTGCACCTAGTCCTGGTCCTGCCTCTCAGCTGCCTTTAGAGTTGATTAAATTCCACTGTATTACTTCTAATAATAGAAAGGTAAAGTTTATGTGAAAGCTCACAGAGGAGACAGGACTAGCCCAGGTTGAGCAGACAAGAAATAATAGGGTTGAAACTTACCATGGTTTTGTGTCCTCTATCTTCTCAATTAAATTCCTGAGGATAAGATTTTCTGTTCTTATTTCTTTCTGTCATACAGTTCCGTGTGTAAGGCAGTGTCCCCGACCTCGTACTTACGATTGTCCTGCTATCTGCCTACCATCAGTTATTTGTGCGAACTTAAAGGAGCTGTAGTCCTTATTGTCCACATGGTATCCTAATTCTGGGTAAATTCAATGAAATAGAAAAGAAAAGAATAGACAGCAAAACAAAACCTTTCCCTGAAACTAAAATCCACTTTCATCTCGCTTATGTAGACAAAATAGCTGACTAAGTACTTGAAAAGTCTTTTAATCAACTGGTTTGTAGTGATGTACAGATGCAAGCAGAGTTCCCTAATACTTAAGACAGATTCATCTACTTAGCAGAAGTTCGTAGAATTAATAAATAATTGAATGCCGTCCACAAAGGACAATGTACTTTGAGTTGGTAATTATTAGACCAGGTGGCGAGTGTTTCTTCATTTTCTCAAGAGGTGGGAAAAATATAAGAATTTTCAGTTTAGTGAAAATCATACAAAATAGCACAGGGTATGGGCAGGGTGTGTGTGATGGCGGGAAAGCAGTGGGGAGGGAGGAGTTGGAAAAGAGGAAAGCACGGTCATCTTATATGGTTTTTTGGTTAAAACTATGAGAGTTTTGTGGGTTTCACATCAGTCAACTTTCATTACTCTTGTTCCCATCTTCTCTGATTCACATGGTTTCAGTTTCTTTCCAAACGTCTTTGGTTCAAAACTTTATGGCCATGAAACAGAGCAGTTTAAAATGTTGACAAAAAGTTTTGGAAGCAATCAGTGAATTTTGTACAACTTTACTAGCAGTTATTTTTAGTGTGAAAAATGATGCTATTCTATGATAAACATGGGTGAGGAATGTTTATGTCATTATCATGTAGCTACTTAGAGAAATAAGACCACAGTGTTACATACGTTTGTTGAAAATGGAACTTATTGGAAAGCTATAAGGTGGAGATTATAATATATATAATATATGATAAATATATTTTTATATATGAGGAATATATTACATAGAGGCATAATTTTATTGTGTTGAAAACGGCGTTTGCTTAAACTGGAGAAGAGGTAGCTATTTTGCATTCCACAAATTGTATTTAATATTACATTTAAAAAATAGTAACTTTAAACAGTTTGAGATCTCTTTTGAAGCCCAGATATAATTTTCATTTTGACAAAATAGGATGAAACAGGAAAGTTATTGAAAGATAGCATTGATTTAAAAGAGAAGTGAAAAGTATATTTTCTTGTGGAATCAATTTTATATGGATTGCATAAATTTAATCCTTTGACTTATTTGTCTGCTAATCCTATGATACATAATAAATTCATAGTTCAATTAATTGGATATATTGTATATACTGACTCATTTAAGGAAAATGAGCTGTCATCATCCAGAAGTATTTATGGGGTGACTAAAAGTTCAAGGTGCTGGCTTTACAACATCAGTAAACAGACTTTATACTTCTAGGAACTTAGACCTAAAATAAAAAAAAAAAAAAAGGGAAGATGACATCAGAAGAAGGTTAAGCAATCAAAAAGTAATCATGCAAGACACATACCGGATGCAACAGAAACTAGATAATCACTCATTTCACAGTTCATTAATAAATATCTACTGGAGGGAGGAAAGGAAAGAAAATGTTTTGAGTACCAACTATTACCAGGCACTGTAATAAATACTTTATAGTCTCTCAATTATGGTGAAATGGAGGGCATAAGGCTGAGGCATCCGAGAGAAATCTGATCATATGAGGAAGAACATTTGCTTTCATTCAGGAGGAAAACGCATGAAAAATAGGGAGTAGGTGACTGGGCAGAAGTGGAAGGCTTTTAAAAGGCAATTTTGAAAAGTTGACTACCTGGGACTACATTGTGAAGGGCTCTTTAGCACAAGCTCAGGCATGCTCATCTTTATGTAGGTAAGGGAACCTGAAGTATTTTTGAGCAGAGAGAATGTAAATGGCAGACACGGTGGAGCCTGGGAGCCATGGGGCCATGTGGAGATAGCAGGAAAGGAGAGTGGGCTTGACTTTGAAGACAGCGTTCTTACACGGCTCTATAGAAGTAAGTTTTCTTTGAATAGCCCTGACTAGTATTGATTTTATTCATTTAATTATCAATAATTCAGAGCCACAAATATTTTCTCTGGCTTGCTGTCTATCTAAAAGCATCTGATTGTGAGAAGTAAATGTCGAATAAATAAAATGTTTAATGTTTAGGATAGGCTAATGTTTAGTGTCAGTTGGTGGTGATGTTCAAGGAAAGACACACAAGAGTGTTCCTCTTCTCGGCCTCCGATTAAAAACAATTTCTTGAGAGAAATAGGAAGCAGGAGGTTCCTGAAGTGAGGAAGGGCAGCCACCTGTGACAACTTGGAAAGCATGAAGATATTTGCACTCTCCATTTCCGGCCCCCATAAATGCTCTTCAATCACTGCAGGCACGTCTGCCTCCTCCCCTCCACTCACACCACTCTCCTGAAGCTCCCGCATAAAATCCTCCTTTCTTTTTCCTTATCCTTCTTAACATCTTGTGGCTTTTTATGCAATTGTTCACCTCCTCTCACCTCTCCAGCCAGATTTCTCTTAATCATCTCACATCTTAGCAGGAGGTGATTCTCAGTCATCACCTTCAGTGTGATTCTTACATCATTAACATTCTTGAGAGTTAAATAGTTTCAGGAGATTGAGAACACTTAACTTTGCTAAGGCCCCAACAGCATACTATTTTATCCATAGAATACAGTTTTTGGACTGACTGAAGCATTTGCCAAAATAATTAATGAATTATTTCCAAGTAGATTACAAGTCTTAGTTTCAGTGTCATCCATTCGGGTAGGTGCCCTCTGACCTTTAGTACAATGTCAGGCCACTTAGTGACATTAAGATGTCTTTTAGTAAGGCACCTTGTACTTCTTTGATAATAGTCATCTCATTTGAGATTTATTTGTACCTCATTGAGTATATAAACTGTGTCTTAGGTGTTGACAACTGTCTCTCCAATATTTAGCCCAGGTATGTTAAGAACGCAAAGAATACTTCTTTTTTTTTTTTTTGGTTAATTGATCAAATGCTATGGACCTGTTCAAGTTCAAGAGATGCGCTTTACCTAATATTTAATCTACAGAGCATCCTTTTTAGATATTCTTGCTTTTGCTTTATTTCCTCATTCATACATCTAGTTGACTTTCTCTTCTAGGCCATTTTTCTTTGTAAACATTTTTAAAAGAATATCACTCTATGAGCATTAGTATGTGCAGCGAAGGAACAGACAACAAAAAATCTGTGCTGAGCTATGCATGTAAGGCTTGAGGCTAGGCTCACAGGACAGTTAATCTTTCAGTCTTAGCAAAATTTCAAATCACCATGCATCTTGGGCCTTCAAATTTACTCACAAATTATTGGTACTACAATCTTTAATCTTACACTTTTCCTATGAAATGCACTCTCTTCAGATTTTTTTTTTTTTTTCTCCTGGGAAAGTCAGTGGCTGCAATTTTCACCTGTGCATGTCTAAACTTACACCTCTAAGCCTATTCTTTCATGTGAATCCAGCACCACATCTGATGGCAGCAGGATATTGGCTTTGGTTTGTCAAACTTAACACCTAAAGATTGTAACATAATGTGGACATGGTATAGGGAGATGGGAGAACTGACTTGCAGACCTGGTGGGGCCATTAACCCTCTAAGTGAATTTGGACAATTGACTTCTCCAGGCATTCGGAGAAACCCTGAAGACTCTCCGCAACCCAGTTTTCTAACCGGCCTGCTGAAATAATTGTGAAGTCTACTTGGTGTTTTGAATTGCTTTGTTTTTCTATTTGTACCAATCTGACATGGTAATAAAACAATGTGTAGACGAAGCTTTGGCCATGACAGAACCAAGCAAAACTGATCTATGTCACAAGTTTACAAAAGTCGGTGCTGCTGCTGGAGCCTTCATATTTTACTTTTCTTCAACTCAAGCCTCTTGGGAGAATGGCCTAGTTAGAACAATATTAATCTAACACAAGTAAAAGAAAAATGAAACCAACTGCTTTTCTTTCTAAGCCCACAAAGAAACAGTAACTGGGCTTCTCTGGAGAAAGGTAAAGTCAACCTCAGATGCGCTCGCAGGCTGGATGAAGCCTAGGGGAAGCTAAGGGCTTAAGTGGTCACTTGACAGTATTCTTTTGAAAATTGTGTGGCTGAACTTACTTAAGCCTCTCTTATAGGAACAGCCACCCAGAAGAGTTTGTAATATAAGGGCAACCATACCATATTGGGAGACAAAATAGCTCTTTTCTTGATGAAGTACACAGAGCAGAAAGATTTATGCACTAGTCAACTTTCTTTTTTCATTCTTAAAGGGAAAATCAATATTCCATATTCATGGTTTCTGATGTAACATTTTTGCTAGGGTAGTCAGAAGGGTTTGATACTGTTTGTTGTAAAATATCAACAGTGTTATTTTTATAAGGATAACCAGAGTGAGGATGATATTCTTAGGTTCCACCTGGTTTTCACACTTGTGGTGAAGTAAAATTTAATTGAGTTTTCAAAGGTAGGAAAATATTCTGTTGCTGGGAAATATAGCATAAAGGATTTCTGCATGCTTCCTCTGGGTTTTTCCTGTGAGCTTTAAATTAGGATTTTCTGCCAATTTTCTGGCAGAAGCAGAGGAGACATAGCAGTTTTGCTTTTGGTTTTGATTATGAATTGTCTATATGGCATCAATAAAAATAACTAGAACTAGGTCTGATGGGCACTGAACTTGCTTAAAATGCTAATAAAAATTATAAGAGAAGAGAATGAATCTTAAATTTTAGATATTTTTTCTTATAGTCCATATGGAAAGACCATTTCTGTTAAAAGTACAATAACTAGACAAGAATATGTTCTCTTCAAAGTGCCAATAAAAATTCAAAATGTCATTTTCCAGTGCAATTCGGCCTGAAATCAACCTGTTTTATGGTAATTATGGGCTCTGGCACCAGAACATAGCAGAGCTTTAGAAACATTGAATGAGTGATTGAGTCCAACCTCCATAAATGTGAAACATATGAAATGATTTGCGTAAAGTGAAAACCAGAGAGCACTGTCACCCTCCCTACCCTGAGCTATGCATAAAGCTGCATTAATGTAGTGGAGTAGTCATATCAGAATGAGGGAGAGGGTGAGAAAAATATTTTCAGAACAATAGAAATAGCATTTGAAAAGCATCTTATGTGGTAGAGGGGAATTTTCTTGTAAAGGTATAAACTGTGAGAAAGAGATGATGATGCCTATTGTGGTCAGAAAAATGCCTTTTCATTGGCAAGATTTGGGTATATCACTATGAAAAGAAAACCGTATATATTTCTTGTAACCACTGCAGCGGCAGGCACAAGGACCCAGTAATGCATCATCATATGCCACGTGGCAGCTTATCAGGAGTGGCTACTCGAACCAGGAGAAACGTGGCAACACTTCTCACTTGCTTCCCTTTTGCAAGCGTAACCTGAGCCCCTTGTGATACAGGTGTCTTGGCATAAGGATTGCCTTAGATTAGTTTTAGTCTGTAAAATGGGAGAAAAATAAAAGCATTTAGATCTTACAGTGTTCAATGTCCCAAATTATAGACCAAATAGAGTAGTGGCTGAATCCTCTTAAGTATTATTTATTTTTAATCAAATGTTTGAATAGTAATATAACCATTAAAGATACTGAGCAAATAGCTAAAAAAAAAAAAAAAAAAAAAAATTTCCTACATGTTCCTGTTTCAGTACACAAGTTTCTCATCCTCTCCAAAGAAAACATTCATTTACATTAATCCTTCTATCAAAATGTTACAAAGTGCTTTCTATCACATAAGACACAGGATTAGTGAGATACAAATCATAGCCCCAAGTAGCTTACAGTCTCACAAGAAAAACAGATTTTTTCTTTTTTTTTTTTTTGAGACCAGAGTCTTGCTCTGTCACCTAGGCTAGAGTGCAGTGACACGATCTCGGCCCAATGCAAACGCCACCTCCTGGGTTCAAGTGATTATCCTGCCTCAGTCTCCTGAGTAGCTTGGATTACAGGCGCCCACCACCACACCCGGCTAATTTTTGTATTTTTAGTAGCAGCTGGGTTTCACCATATTG